>NC_088933.1:14977500-15092500 GCF_038396675.1 Hydra vulgaris
GAAGTGGTCCTAGTATAGACCCTTGGGGGACACCACATGTTATATCTATTAAATTTGTTGTAGAGGATACATCAATATGCACATACTGTTTACGATTGCATAAATAGCTCTTAAGTAATTTTAGAAAAATACCACAGATTCCATCATTTTCTAGTTTTTTAATATGAATCTCATGATTTATCGTATCGAAGGCTTATGATAGATCTATGAACACTGCAAGAGTAAATTGTGATTTTTCAAACGAATCTGCAATATTTCTAGTCACATGAAGCACTGCGTGTTCAGTGGAATTACGCTTTTTAATTTAAGTGATTTGTTGATTTTTAGCATTTTGTAAGCACATTCAAACTCTTTAATCGAAAGTTCAAAGTTATTAAGTATAGAAATTATCGGAAGATTAAGATCGTTAATTGTGTTAGTTATAAGTGGAATTTTTTTTTCTAAATTTGGACCAATTGTTACAAAAAAATTATTTATTTGACTTGCTATATCTTTAGGATTATATAAGAAATCATCATTGTTTTTAATAAATTTTGGTAAGTTGCATGTTTTAATTTTTTGATTGCCAGTAATTTCATTTAAAATTTGCCATGTGCGTTTAGCATTATTCTTAAACCTCTCTAATAAGTTTGAATAGTATTTTTTTTTTAAGTTTTTTTTTTGACTTTCAAAAAGCTTTACATAATTTTTATAAATTTCTTTATTTTTATCTGTTTTTGACTTTAAATACTTTATATACAATTTTTGTTTAACTTTGGAAGATTTCCTATATATATATATATATATATATATATATATATATATATATATATATATATATATATATATATATATATATATATATATATATACATACATAATTTAACTAATATCTCTGTGAAAGTAGTAAAATTAAACATAAGTGAGTTGCAAAACGCTATCAACTGTTTAAAAAATAATAAATGCGCTGGCATAGGTGGCATAGGTGGCGCTGACTATAGACCTTATTCTGTCTTACCATGTTTCTCAAAACTGTTAGAACAAATTATGTATGATAGACTTAATAGTTATTTAACTGAGAGCAATGTAATGTATAATATACAACTTGGGTTCAAAAAGAATCACTCAACGCATCATGCGATAGTCGAGCTTATAAATTATATACCCAATGGGTTTAATAATGATTGCTACATATTTGGATTTTTTTATTGATTTGTCAAAAGCATTTGACACTGTTAATCATGATATTATTATAAAATAACTAGAACCGTATGGAATACTAAACAATAACTTTCTTTGGTTTAAAAGTTACCAGTCAAACAGAAAACAATACATAATAAATGCAGTTAATGAAACAGAGAAATATATCATAACCTGTGGTGTTCTTCGGGGATCAATCTGAGACCCGCAATTATTCCTACTCTATATAAATGATTTAAATTTAGTGCCCAAAATTTTCAATGTTATCTTGTTTGCTGATGATTCGAATTTTTTTTATTCTAACAATAATATAAAAGAACTATTTAGAATATATAACAAAGAAATATCTATAATAAATGACTGGATTACAAATAACAAACTTTTACTAATTGTTGGGAAAGCCAAATTTATTTTATTCAACAAACCTAGTAGGAGAGAAAACCTTTCTTTAAAATTACCTAATATAACAGGTATTAAAAGAGAGTCAACTATAATTTTCTAGGAGTAATTCTAGATATAGATTCTAAAATATATCATGAAAATATCATATTAAATGAAATTCTATTCTGAAAATCTATTGAAAACAAAATCTCTAAAAATAACTCAATGTTATATAAAGTTAAACCATATCTTAATATTGAGTCTTTAAAAATTATATATATTTTTTCTATTCATTGTTATCATTCCTATTGCAATATTGCGTTGGGATGTACCAATTATGGGAAGCCTTAAAGTATCTATTGTAAACAAAAACATGAAATTTGAATTATTTTTGGTGTCAACAGAGCTGTGAATGGTATATCTCTTTTAATGGAACCTAATGCACTCAATATATATAAACTTAACACATACCAAATTATGCTTCTAATGTTTAAGTCATGGTTTATCTCCTAATATATTTGACTCTAACTTCACCGAATTTACTCATAAATACCCCACAAATATTTCATCAAATAACTTTGTTATTCCAAGATCTTATTTAAAACTCAGTTCATTTCAAAATCAATACCGTGAACCATTTATATTAAAAAGTTTTTTGAAAAATATTATTAAAAATAAAACTCTTTTAAAGTTTTCCGCACAACAAGACAAAAAATAATCTAAACGATTTCTTTAATAGTATGTCTATAAATTTCTATATTATTTATTAATCTATATATTTCTATAAATAACGTCGATCTTGAAAAAAAATTTTTTAAATAGTGCCTAACTAATTAAACTGAAAAAAGTCATCATTACTCACTAATTTTGATTTTGATTTGTTTCTTATTTTCTTCTTATAAAAACAAAAAATAAATTGCCAAAAGAAAAAATGTTTATCTTATTATATTTACTATTTGTAATATATTGTGTTTTACTATATAATTTTCAACCTGTAAAATTTTAAGTTTTAATTTTTACTTTGTTTCATAAACTGAAGGCAACATTATAAACAGGACTCGGTGATCAGACAATATGCGTCTTCTTCTTGCTCCGGCCATTTTTTATATATGTACAATCTTTCTTAATGTAAAAATTATTAAACGGCAAAGTAAGGTAAAATAGAACAAAGTATTTATATACATAATTTATTTGCATTTAAAGAAAAAATGCTAAAGTGTGATATAGGTAAAATGAATAATATCCTTATATCACCAAAAAAGCAAGTTAATGTAGGGCACATTGGTGATAAACATTGTACTTTTTTAATTGTGATTTGAACAAAGACAAGGTGGATGAGTAAATAAAATAATCAGGAAGAAAACTCCATCTTAAGAATTTTTTCTTAGAAGAAAAGACTTCATGTGTCGTAATTACATTTCCTACGTTGAATAATGTATGCATGACGTCTTGTTGGGTAGTGAGAAGGTGGTTTTGTATAAATTGTATGTGTCATTATAGGGTCAAGTTTTATTCTACGGCATTAGAGAGATTTAAGATTGAAAGTGTTGCGTCTTGAGAAATAATCTTTATAGGGAATACGACATGTTTTACAGACAATTCTAGTAAAATATTTTTGAACCTTTTTTATCCGACGTATATTTTTAAAAGGTAAGGGTTCCATACCGAGGTAAAAGATTCCTATATAGGTCTAATACAAATTTTGTAGGCTTTTATCAAAAGTTAGGAATGGCTACTGATAAAAGATTTTAAAATATTTATAAAATAGGTCTATCTCTATTAGGTTCCATTTTTTAAAGATGGGGAATACTATATTGGTTTTCCAGATAGCAGTTGTGACATTTGGTGACCGTGACAATTCAAAAAAAATGGTACTACAATTCAAGCCAAATGGTATGATGAAATTTAAACATAGTAGCACGAGGTACACCACCATATAGTTTGAAGACTTTGATGGAAGCATTTAGAGAGTTGACACAACAGAATCGCAAAAAAAAATTAAAATATATAAAGAATTTGAGTTTGTTTGAAAATCTATGGCAGGTGCAATACCTTTATCCAGTTCTAGATTACCCAATGGCCCGATTAGGCCGTGGCCATGGAGCCCCATATTATTAGGGGCCACAAAAAATTTTGAAAAACTATTTTTTAATTTGATTAATACTTTAGTATAATATTTTGTTGTGAATTAATTAATAATGCAAATACATTGATTTAAACATTTATATATATACTTTTTTCAACTATATCTATAAAAACACTTAAAATATTTCTGAGCAAGGTAATCCTGCAAATAAGCAGTAAATGAATTGTCTCTCATCAGAAGAGACAAAATATTTAGGAAAAACAAAGCAAATAAATTTCAAAGTATACTTTGAAATTTATTTATATTTTAGTAAATAATTTTAAGTAAATTTCAAACTAGTTATTTTAATAACTATTTTTATTTACTTTGCTGTTATTACTGCTATTGTTATTATAATTTTTTATTTTTTGTTTATGCGACACAATGATTGCAAAAAGTGACCAACGGAGCCGTTCAGTCACGTAAACCTGGGAGATGTGAATATAGAAGTAGATTGTAGATGATGTCATTGGGTAAAAAACATAAATGAATGTAAAGACTATTTTGAAGGTAGAATAAAATTGTAGGAATGAAGGGATTGGGTGAAAAAATAACTCACGCTCTAGTCATCCTAAACAAATGATAAAACAATGGTCTATGAGTAAACAAGTGAATATAGATTTGCTGGTTAACTAATGGCAACCATGGCTAAAAATATCGCACCATACGAAGAGAATAAAACAAGTAGATAACAAAATATTAAGTAAAATGATAAAAAATGATAGTTCGGGCAATAAAAAAAGAAAAAAATAGGCTAATGAATGTGGTACTATTATGGTCTAAACTCTAGATGATAAATTAAAAACTGATAATCACCTGTATAACATAAAAGCATATAAATGTCGTTAATGTAACAAAGTCATTATATAAAGCTCACATAGCGCCATAACTCATGGCTGAAAGAGGTAAAAAAATGTTGGTACCATTATAACCAATCAGAATTAAGTAGTGTAAGAATAGAGATCCCCTACTCAGGAACGCACTGCAATTACCAATGACGTTTCGATATATACCCAAGACCTGCACTAACGCCACGCGCCAGTGGCGTGTCCTTGCAACAGATCTTACCGCTTTTAACTTTATTTTTTTAAGGGTTTGTTGCCCATCTCTATTACCCAGTGAAAAAATTGAAGTAGTTAGTAATGAAAATATAAGAAATTAATTGTTACTAATTGTTTCATCAAAATCATTTTTAATTGGATACTTATAGCAATGTTAGTAATTCTTCTGCTCAATATAATGAATCAAACCCTCAGAATAATAGCTGTTCCAATTATCTTGTGCGACACATAGTTAGATCTAATCCTCCTACTAGCGGAACTGAATCTTAAATTGAAAAGTACTGTAGTTCAACCGATCCTGGAAAGTGGGACAATTTTAATAAAGATGACGTCAGTTTTTGGGTTAAACGTGGTCCACAAGAGTGTCAAAATCATTTTAGACCAACTGAGTGTTCTAATATATTTTACAATACAAAACACAATACACGGTATTTTTTAGAAAGCACATTTAATGAGAAAAAAGCGAATGGAGAAAGGTTTTGGCTCATTTATTCCTTAACTACTGGTTGTGTGTACTGTTTTTTTCTTAACTTTTTGTGTCTAAAGAAAAATTAAACAAACTCATTAGCAATGTATTTAATGATTATCAGAATTTTTTTTAAATGCATCAACATGAAAATGGATCTCTTCACTGAAAATGCATGTTGACATATATTTGGAGAAAACAAAGCTCTGTTGTCTGTGACACTCTTCAACTCCAGTTCTTGTAATTGCAGAAAAGGTTTTAAAATTTTTAGGCGAGATTTTTAACTTAGACTTTAAATATTGTTGAGGTCAGTCTTACGACAATGCCGCAAATATGTCGAGAGTATACAGTGGGATGCAAGCAATAATGTCTAATCTCAATGAGCATATATATACCGCGTGCTACGCATTCGTTGAACTAAGTTGGAAAAACTTCTGTACCATGATGCTTGTTTGCAGTTAATTTTTTTTTCTATCGTGCAACTATTGTACATATATTTTTAAAATTCGACGCATCGCTGAGTTATCTCAAAACAACACATTGGGAACAAAAAAGTACTTAAATCATCATCAAAAACGCGTTGAGATGCTCACGAAAATGACACAGACGCAGTTCTCAATTCTTTTAAAGAAATTTTGACAGCATTGAATCAGATTGCTGAAGATCCCTCTCAAAAAAGTGAAACCTGGCACGAATGTGAATGTATTGCAAATAAAATGGGAACTTTTGGATTTGTCTTCAGGCTCGTATTGTGGAGAAATATTTTAATTCGTTTTCAATCAACAAGCAAGGTTCTTCAGTCAGAACAAATTGATCTCAAAACTTGCGCTTTGATGTTTTCATCGTTAGTAAGGATGTTAGACAAAATAAGAGACAGTTTTGATGAATTTGAAAACATAGCAAAATCAATCTTTGCCATATATTGATTATGTAAATGTTGCAACGCGAATTTGCCTAAAAAGAAGATCTTCTAAATAACTTCATGCCCCGTACCTGATGTTACCTGCTTTAATGTAATTAATGATTGACTTAACAGAGATATTAATGACCGTAGCAAAGTTTACTTTAAGGTTGCGGAGTTTTCTTTTTTAGCTGATTTAGAACTTTCGTAAAATGATGATTGACAAAAGGTTTTTAATTTGGTTGATTTTTATTCTAACTAACTTTTATACAGATTTAAGGCAATATTCCAGCTACGTCAAATTAAAATTTGCATCAAAAACTCAGTTTTCTTATTCTGAACTTTACGAAACTTTTGTTCATGACAACCTTGCATCTGTTTTTCTGAACGTCGAAGTTGCATTTTGGATTTTTTTTAACACTTGTGATTACAAATTGTTTTGCGGAGCGCTCGTTTTCAAAACGAAAACGAATTAAAATTGAGCAAAGAAATACCATGTTCCAGGAAATATTAAACATGCTGAGCTTGATGTCTATTAAATCAGCCTTAAATATGAGCCTACAATGAATGGTTTTTGAGGCACATCTCTATCTGTTACAAGTGATGTTAAAAATATATCGTCATCATATACATATCTATCATAACAGGTGATGCGGAAATTATCGGACAAATCCTAATTTCATTATTTGAGCATAATAATTAGTTTTTTTGGTTTTATGCGTAGACATAAACGTTCTATAAAATATAAACTTTATTATTTGAAACACAATTATTTAAAATGAGATTAAATCCAGCTGAACGAGAATCTTTTCGAAAGCGGCTAAAAATGTTTTTTGTAAATAAACCTAATAAAAAAAAAAAAAAGCTTAAATCATTCTAAAAAGGAAGGATTTGCTCGAAGTACAATATATGATAACCTAAAAGGACTTAAAACTGTGCAATCGTTTTCTGATAGAAAGCACCCTGGTCGTCCGACATCCTGGACTAGAGAAAAGAAAGCCAAATTAACGAGACTTGTCAACAATCGAAAAGGGGTCAGTCAGAGAAAAATAGGTATTAAATTCGGTGTAAATCAATCGACAAATGGTCGTTAGTTAAAAAAATGAGTACTAAATATAGAAAACGTGAAAGACTCCAAAATACACTTTAGAACAAAAAATAAAGGCAAACAAAAGAAGCAGGAAACTAGTTAACCAACTCTATAACACAAAATCGTTTCTAGTCATCGATGACGAAAAATACTTTTGTTTTGCAGGGGACAACCTGCCTGGAAGTTCTGGATACTACACAAACAATAAAAAGAAATGCCCAGAAAGTGCTGGTTTTATAGGAAAAGAGAAAATTCCAAAAAAATTATTAATGTGGATAGCCATATTTGACCGTGGTATGTCCGAGCCATTGTTTCGCACTTCCAAGGCTGTAGCGATCAATTCATCAATTTATATTAATGAATGTTTAGAAAAACGACTTCTTCCATTTATTCACAAGTATCATGGAGACTGTAACTATTGATTTTGGCCAGATTTAGCAAGTTCTTATTATTCTAAAGATTCTCTAAATTGGATTGACAAATATGTCTATTGCGTTGATAAAGAATTCCATCCCCCAAAAGGGCCTCAAGCACGACCAATTGAAAATTTTGGGGACATTTGACACAGGTTTACGAGGGAGATTGGCAAGCATCAACAGAGCAAGTTTTGATTGATCGCATTAAACTAAAACTAGAAGAAATTGATTTAAACTTTTTACAGTCGCATATGAAAGGCGTCAGAGCAAAATTGAGATCAATTGAAGATGGTGGTGTTTTTTCATATAAAAAATAATATATTTTTATTAAAAGATAAATGCTTTATTTAAAAAAAACATAATAGTAGTTTTTTTTTTTTTTATAAATAAGTTATTGACGTTTTTATTTTGTCCGATAACTTCCGGATCACCCGTTAAGACCAAAATCCTGTCACGCGATATTCTGACGTAGTATTTGTTGGCATGAAAGATTTTTACGATGCTTGTTGAATGAGATTGGCCATCTCATAAATTGTATAGGCTTGTCCTGGATTGCTAACCATCCAGCTATTGGCAGCTTATTTAAAATATGTTTTCATTGGAGCAAAAGTGGATTATATGAAGAATGCAGTGGCAAACTCATCATACAAACATGGTTCTCTTTTGCATATTCAAGTGACTGTAGTGAAAGGTGGCTTTCGTGATTATTCATAATCAATAAAACTTGGTAATTGGCTGTTGGACAAAGAAACTTTGCAAAACTCTTCAAGACATCTATGAATATTTCAGCATTCATCCGTTCAGATTGATTGGCTAATCCAATAGAACCTTCTGGTAATCTTCTCATTAGTGGGTTTCTAAATAATTTTCTTAGAAATATAATAACAGAGGGTATCGCTTTACCAGCTGCAGAGACAATGCAACACACTTTTACTAGTTCACCTTTTTATCTAGATGTTATTTGCACGACTAGCTTTGTTCCTTTTGATGCAATGATACAAAGAGTTTTTTGCACAGTAGTAAAGCCTGTCTCATCAAGAATAAATGTTTTAAATGATGTTTTTAGACTCTGATATACCTTTTGTAATTTGTTAAAAAAAATATCAATAGTATAGCGACTGAATGCAGATGATCTGGCAAGTGAAGTTACCTCTGGTTTTCTGACAGATAGTTTTGGGCTTCTTTTTAAAAACTCTGTTAACCAATCTCGACCTGCCTCTTTTTGCTCTATCCAACGCAAGGGAAATTTTATTTTGTTTGCTTGAGCCATTTCAGATGCTCGAGCTCTTACTTGAACTGGTGTAAGGCCATAAAACATTACGCCATAAACTGAACAGGTCTATAGATAAGTGCTCAGTGTTTTTTCTTGTGCAACAAAGAAAATCATAGAATGTTGATAATTTGGTTGAAGATTAGCAGCTGGGTATTGACAACTTTTTTTATACACCTATGAAGTGCAGACTTAAAAGAGCTAGCTGAATATGCTGTTTCTCAAAAGCTTATCCCATTTTTAACTTTGGCTACACCAATTTTCAAAATGTTTTCTGAAATATGTGGAGTTTCACTTTTTCATTTATAAAGTCAAGGCATGACCTGAAATGTAATTTCTTTCTAATTTTGTTGAGTTTATTGTTATTACTATATCTTATATGAGACCATCCTTTTTTGGGGTACATTGAAAAAAAGGTTTTTTACCACTCGCAGGGAGGCGAAATGATGATTAATAAAAAGAGCGCAGAAAATTTATACGTTTACATTAAAAAACAGTAATTAGGCACCACTCCGAAATAAGACTATAGGGGTGTCCCACTTCTCTCGTGTTCTACTTCACCTTACTCTCCCCTACCTTATTTATTACTCAATAGTTCTTAAATTTTTAATGCAAAAATTGGGTCCCCAAAAATTTTAGTGGATATTAATGCGCACAAATATGAGTACGTCACTATCTTTACTGTTACGTTCATGTCAAAATAATGACCTTTTAACGAAAATGAGTCTAGTTTTTTTTTATTTGAACAAGTTTTTTTTATATTAACAATGTTAAGATATTTTCAAGTAGATTGTGTTGGTAGTGTAATTTGCTATTGATTGATCGAGGGTTTAAGTAAGCAAACTAACATTTTTAGGGGATATTGATTTGTGTTAATTTTATTACTTTTGTTTAAATGGTTCATATTAACTTTATTACTCTTGATGACATTTTAAAATATATTTAGTCTGTTTGATAAACTTTTTTTTTAAAGTCTTTAAATTCGATAAATTTGGAGAGGTCAATTTGACTTTGACGAAGAAGTTAACGTCCTCGTCAAAGTTCAAATTGACGAGCAATTTACAAAAATTAGTTTGCCTTTTTGTTACAAAGTAACAAAAGGGCAAACTAATTTTTTTGTTACAAAGTAACAAAAGGGCAAACTAATTTTTCCGTTTTCGTAACTTAATTTTTTAATTTTTCTTTCTTTAAGTAAAATTTTCATGTGAAGTCTTATTTAAATTATAACACATTAGCAAATTCTACTGATAGTTTTAATAAATTAGCTGCCTTTAGAATAAGTTTTTTGTTGCAGGCTTTTTTTAACTCTACTAGTACTGTGTTACTTGTGATATGATTTGATGGGATTATTATTGTTAAGATTGAATTTGTTGCTGTGTGTTCGGTTATTTCTGGTTTTAGTTTAAGCTTTCCTTATCTTGTTTTCAGAGACTTAAATTTCATTTAAGAGCATTTCAACTGATTTTTATAATTCAGGTCACCATTTTGATTTTTACTTTCTTATTTACGTAAATTTTTTTCACATTTTTTGCTCTTCTTTCTGTATTATTAACAATATCGGTGATGGTGTTAGAAATGTTGCTTTTCTCAAGTTATTTATGTTTTATTTTAAACAAATAACTTCATTTCGTTTTTGTTTCGCTATTGAAACATATTTGATTAGAATTCTTTCTTAGGATTTCGTTTTCTTTTCCTAAATTTTCGAGTCTATTAGTTTAAACTCAAATTATGTCATTTATTTAATGTGTTGAAACCATCAACGCAATTAATGAATAAAAATAAAAATTTATATAAAAAAAATTGAAGGAACACATGATAAAATTATTTATTTAAACTTCCACTTACTAAATCTCTATTTCTTATGCATAATTTATAAATACAATATTTTTAACAAACAAGGTAGCCCACACAAAAAAAAAAATATTATTTGGAGATCGTTTTGATAATTACTTAACTATTTTACCAATTTTTACTGTTAACATCCAAAAAAAATCAATAACCAGTAGTTGAATAATGGAAGTTAGGGCATCCCGTACTTTTCAACTTTAATTAAGAAAGTCGTCCCTTGTAATTTTTTTGCCTTTAGGTATATACAATAAAGAAAGACATAAATAAATTTATCAGAATAAAAGCAACGTTTGCAAAACGAGACCTTAAGTTTTCAAAATTTAACTCAAATGTGGAGAGGGACCAAACTCATATTGTGTCTAAGATTATCTTATATAGATGGTAAAAAAACTTTAAAAACTTTTTTCATTAATTTCATTAAATAAAGAAAATATTTAAAATATTCAGAGTGGTTTTCAAGCACTTCATTCTTCCCCAACCTCTACCCCCTCCTCCACATACACACTTTTTATGTAAGTGTACCAGGTTTTATAAATGCTTATTTAAAATATGTCAACAAGCAAAAATGAAACTCATTTCTCAATCTTTATAACTCTACTAGAGGTACTAAAAAAGATTGTTAAAGTTGAATGAGGTCCGTCTTGATGTTGAAACGAGGCATTATCAATCTATTTTTTGCTCTTGCACAGATAAATCTATTTCATCACTCAAAACCAAACACTGTTTCGGAAGCTGCAGTTACCTAAATAAAATAACTTTTTTTTTATAGTATTTTAGCTCACAACTTTACTCAAGTGTTTTAGCTTATTAATCTTCATTTGACAGATTAAGATGGGTTCATTGGCCTCGTCACATGTTTTTAACTTAATCAATTTGATTGCATACAGGTTTAAATGAGAAGGTTTATATGTCCTAGGAGCTAGAGTTTCTATTTCCTCATTTGTTCTCATTTCTAAAATTTTATTAACAGCAAATTCTTTTTCAATTTTATTATAGCTGCAAAGTAATGTATGCAATAAGATTTCAGAATAAGAATTTCATCCTGATAATCTCATATGTTTTATAGTAGCGCTTTGTACATTTTAATCTTGAATTTTAACAAGGTTGAGTTCGTTCAAGATAAGTCCTTCTATCCAAATATGCTTCACTTTGATTTGTAACCACATAAGGAAGTATACTGATACAAAAAACTATTAATTCTAGGTTTCTTAGGTAATCTCCCTCAAGCTTGCATCCCCGCAATAAGAGTAAGGAAGAGCCTGTATTGAGCCACTATGAATGGACTATAGTGCCTGGTTTTTGGTTTGCCAAACCTTCAGTAACAGTTCCTGAATTTACTGTCATGCATATTTTATAAGCATATTTCTGATCTTAAGGTAACACTTTTATTATTTCCTCACCAAGTTCAATTAAACCAGGACCTAGAGATATTGGCTTGACACTGTAATTTTTTTCCATTTCAGTAATCTTAAAAAGCAACTTAGCAATATGTTTAGACAGTGTTTCTAATACCCGGCAGAAAATATTCAACCGGGTGATGGGTAATTTTAAATTTACCTGGGTAATACCCAGGTAAATTTAAAATAACCCAGATATTTACCCAGATAGGTTATTTAATGGCTGCTGTATTACCCAGATAATTAGGTATTACAGCAGCCATTAAATAATCTGTTGGGTGTAAATTTAGTAAACTTTGATCTAAAAAATTAACAAGTTTTTAAAAGGCTAAAATAAAAAAGTTTTATAACTTTTATCTTTAAACTGCAATTTTTTTTTTCAAGTTTTTTTGTACAACTGACGCATTAAAATCAATGCATCGAGGGTATCATCTCCCAATCTATTTCTTATTTTCGTGACAAGAAATCCCATAGCTGGAAAAGCTCGTTATGGCTCCACTAATGTTGGTTTAATAATTTATAAAGCTTTAAAAATTTTTTTTAGATTTTCAAACCTTGTGCGAGTAGCTTTAAATAAACTCATCTCTTTTTTTAAAATCCAATCTTATCTATAGTGATAGCTTGATACTCTATTGTTTAAATAATTGAAGCAAATTCATCGGAAAGAGATTTTTTTTCATCAATTTTTTATGTTTGATCAGGTGTACTAGTAACTTCAAAATCAGCTTGTAGCTCTTAATCTGCTTTCTGTGGAAAAAGTCTGTTTAAAAGTAGCCATAGACATTGTATCATTTTTTTTTTTTTAAACCAAACAGATTCTTTTGTTCTTCCAAAGTGTCCGGAGACGTTAAATATTGTACCAAGGGCCCAAAAGCAGGGTTTCTTCTCTTTTATTATTGGAGTTCAAATTTTTCTAGTAGAGCAAGACTTAATAATGTCCCTCAATCTGTCAGCTTCTTAGCAGAAAATTCCGCAAGTTTTTCTTGCATAAATATTCTACAGCCAATTTAATGGGAGCAAATGCTTAGCCTAGTTCTTTAATCTTTTCCCATTCTTTATTAGAAACATCAAATTCTTGTTCAAGATAAACCATTGCTACTTTAACTTCTTTGCGAACTTTATAAAATTATTGTGGCATTTAAACAAGGCTATTTCATCGTTTACAATCTAAAAATAAAGCTTTTTCCTTATCAAAGGATTAAATATTTTGAGGTTGAAGATTGTCATCATTTCTGACTGTAAACCTTCTGAAGACTTTAATAATTTTACAAATTTTAGCAACAATAGCACAAATATCAAAAACTAGGTTTTTCTCACTGCCTAATTCATCAACTTCCTCTATAGCTTCTTTATACTTTATTCCCTCTTCAGTTTTAACATGAACTTAGTCATCATTTATCTTATTAGGTTCATAAAATATATATTGGAAACATAAAAACGGATTGCTTGTGCAAGACAGCAAACATAAATGGGACCACAGGTCCCATTTATGTTTGCTTACAATGCCAAGACCATGACTAAGTTCAAGGCCAGACCAAGAGTTTCAAGGAAAAGGCCTACGCAAGCATTTTCATGACGAGAAACTTCAACTTTTGCCTTACATTAAGGCCAAGTATTAACAAAACTGTAAGTAGCAAGTATTGTGACAATAAAAGCATATTTTGTAAAAATAGATCAAGGTTATGCGCAGAGTTTAACAAAATCAATAAGAAAATATATTTGTTTTTTTAAGACCAAAAATGAAACAATAAAAGCCAAGGCCAAAATTTTAAAGACCAAGACCAAGACCAAGGCCGCAATTTTTGGCCTTAAGGAAATATTGGCAAAAAGAACTAACAACTCTGAATGGGACTGGTGTTTTTTCCGAATATCATAAAACCATTCGCACCTTTATTGATTGTTGCTATAATGTCGTTGTCCAAATCCAACTGGAGCTCAGGCAATCTTGACTATACAAGTTGAACAGCTTTTTCAATAGATAGGATATAAGGATATAAGGCTTTTTGCTCTATACGCTTTTAAAACCGTTGATCAAATTTTGCACTGTTTAGCTTCCAAACACGTGATATTCTTTGAAATCTGACGTCTTTAAAGTCTGACACTTTTTAAAAATCTATTTTTCTCTGTTAAGAGTGACCAATAATGACAAACAGCAGTTATATGTTAAATAATAACAATGTCTATTTAAAAATATAATTACATCATTTTATATAAGAAATCAAGAAATATAAGTTATTTTAAGCTCTCTCTTGATACTAAAAATTCTTTAGAACTTATTAAAAATTATATTGCAGGTTAATAATTTAAATTTTATTATTGTTATAATAAAATTATTTAATATGAGTTATTACTGATGCTTAAATTCAATCGATTTTCAACAAAAAAAATTTTCTAAAAAAAATTTCGAACGAAATTCTATTTAATAAAACATTCATATTAAAAACTCATTTCAACTGTTATTTTCTATTGTAGTTAATGCTTGGTTTTATCTTCCACATGTTAATGTGATATGTAAGTGAAAACTTACTCGAGCTTTAATATAATAAGTTTCGTATCGAAAAGTAACTTGGTACTAATAGTTTCTTGAGATTTTAGAGATTGTTTTTTCAAAAAGTGTATATATATATACATATATGTATATATATATATAAATATATATATATGTATATACATATATATATATATATATATATATATATATATATATATATATATATATATATATATATATATATATATATATATATATATATAAATATATATATATATATATAAATATATATATATATATATATAAATATATTTATATATGTATATAAAAGAGAAAACTTGCAAAGTACCCGTGTAACGGTTAAGGTAATAGCCGGGTTAGAAAAACTGGGTCCAGAAAACCCTGTCTTTGAGGGTGTCTTTAGATCAAATTCTTATATTAAATGCAAAAAGTTCGTTTGTGTGAAGAGAACATATCAGCCACCCCAATTTTCTTTCCAATTTAAGCTCTAAACAATGAATTAAACCTCATTTATAAACTGTATTTGTAGTTGTGCTATCACAACCAATGAACTTTAAACTATGTTTAACAGTATGCAAAATAGACCATTGAAATATTTTATTCTCTATAGGTTCGGCAAGCTTACTTTTTATCTTTTTTGATGTTTCTCCTTTGGTTAAAAGATGAAGATATTCATCATATTTTTCAATCAAACTATTGTGATATTCCTTTTTAGTTAGAGAAAAAATTATTTTGATTTCTTCATTAAATGTCATTAAATCAGTGTTGTCGCTTCTTCGATCAAAGAGAATCAGACATTTATCTGTTCTCTGCAAAGTTCTGACACTCAAATTCTGACAAAGTTCTTAACATAACTTTATCTTTGGCTCAATGTACTTTTTATTTGTCAAGTAATAAAAAAAGAGCTGATTCTGAAACAACTTTAACTTCTACCAAATATTTTAAAAATCCTAAAGCAATTGCTGCTGCACCAGTGTTTGAAACTTTATATCTTATTGCAGCAATAACCGTATTTTGGATCTTCAAATAATTTCACTTTACTTTGATATCGTTACTTATGTTTAAGAAACCAATATGTTCAGTGTAACTAGAACACTCGAACGCACTTTTAGAGCACTCTTCTTCATTATAACTTTTTTTTGAAATCTTAGCGTAGGTTCTTTTCAAATAGCTGCTAATTATCATCTCCTTTTCCTTGAATATTTTTAAATTCTGTTCATTCTTACTACTTACTTACTGCTCAATTTCCGTTTGCTTCCTTTTAATCTTTAGGTAGTCTTTCAACCCTATCATAATTTGAGACTACTCCTCTTCTATTTTTCTCTGGGAGTGCATAAATTCTAATTCCATTATAGGAATCCTCACTGACTTTTCACATTTACAGTCTTTTTTTCACATTCCAAATAACTAGATTTATTACTGAATAAAATTGCATATTTGCAGTTAGTTATATAAACAGTCGTGATGTAGACTCCATTATTTTGTCAGTTTCTACTTTTTTGGTTAATCTTTTTCTGCGAATATCCTGAACATCATTATAAACTTTTTTGATCTTACTGTCAATGGGCTCATCTGTAAAATAACTGGAGAAAAAAATATCTGAGTTTTCTTTTTTTCCATTGTTTAACAACTTTCTATCTTGTTTTCCTAACCAAATCATCTAATGGATATACTTTCTTTTCTGACAACTCTATAATTAGTAGAGCTTTTTAAAGAACAGCAGCAAGAGTTGGTAGCTCAGATGAAATAAAGTCTCATCCTTATTTTAAAGAAAAAGTTTTATCATATTATTATTATTGTTGTTACTGCTGTTATTGTTATTATTGTTACTATTATTATTGTTATTATTATTATTATTGTTATTACTATTAATATTTAATAACATTAAAAAGTAATAGTAAGAGTAATAATAACAATAATAACAAAAATAATAATAGTATTAATAATAACATTATATCAGACATTATATTGAGATACAAGTTAAGTAACAAAGACATGATAATAATTTTAAATATATTAGGTTATGACATTTTAAATATAGCATTTGTCAATAATTGATAAATATTATATTTAAGATATTATAAAAATATTAAAAAACAATATCATTGACTAAATATTATTGTTTTCAACATCTATGTTATTGTTGATCAAATGTTTTAGAAGCAAATGTATTGCTCATGACATAATATTCATAATATTATTAAAATAATATTATATTAAAAAAATATCGGAAGTAATTTCAAAATAAAGCAACTACATTCTGATTAATTGTATACCTATTAAACCAGACATTGTTGTGCTTGTCTTATTTCTTGTTTTATAAATTATCTCTTTTACTGACTATATTATATTGGTGGGTTGAAATAAATAAAAATACAAAAGCAAAATACAAATAATGTAATATTAAAGAATATTGAACTTTTAGAACTAATTTGTTGAAAAATTTTCTATGAAAAAACAGTTGTAAAAGATGAAATATTTATTTATAGCAAGAAGTTTGTACGGATTTTTATTGCTTCCGCATAAAAATGTATTTGCGCTTAAGATAATTTTCAGGTCAATAAAATGTTGCAATAAATCTAATTTTGCAAGTGAAAACTAGCTGCTTTATTCGACAGATCTTAAACTTATATACTTCTAAGCAAAAAAATACCAAGGGCCAAGTGTTTATTATAAAAAAAGTAGTTTTTTGAAAAGTATGGGATGTCTTAAGGGACATATAAAAAATGGTCGTGCAGCTTCTTACTTTATGTCAAAGAGACCGTCAACATCAACCAACAATGCTTTTTTACGACATCTTCAATATGTTATGTTTGAGCAAAAAAAAAAAAAAAGTCAAAAAAATGGCTGCATAAATGTATTTCTAGTTTTATTCTAACAGTCATTCCGCAGAGTAATATTTGGCCTAAAATATTTAAATTTTGTTTTTGCCAGTCATTGTTTTAATCAGACCAGATAAATAAGCTTACTTACAAGTTTTTTCTAACGAGTGATGAGGAAGTTTTCGGACAAATCCTAATTTCATTATTTGAGCATAATAATTAGTTTTTGTGGTTTTATGCGTAGACATAAACGTTCTATAAAATATAAACTTTCTTATTTGAAACACAATTATTTAAAATGAGGTTAAATGCAGCTGAACGAGAATCTTTTCGAAAGCGACTAAAAATGTTTTTTGTAAATAAACCTAACATAAAAAAAAAAATAATCATAAATCATTTTGAAAAGGAAGGATTTGCTCGAAGCACAATATATGATAACCTAAAATGACTTAAAACTGTTCAATCGTTTTCTGATAGAAAGCACCCTGGTCGTCCGACATCCTAGACTAGAGAAAAGAAAGCCAAATTAACGAGACTTGTCAACAATCGAAAAGGGGTCAATCAGAGAAAAATAGGTATTAAATTTGGTGAAAATCAATCGACAATTGGTCATCAGTTAAAAAAAATGACAATTAAATATAGAAAACGTGAAAAGACTTCAAAATACACTATAGAACAACAAATAAAGGCAACAAAAAGAAGCAGGAAACGAGTTAACACAAAATCGCTTCTAGTCATCGATGACGAAAAATACTTCTGTTTTGCAGGGGACAACATGCCAGGAAATTCTGGATACTACACAAACAACAAAAAGACATGCCTAGAAAGTGTTCGTTTTATAGAAAAAAAAAAATTTCCAAAAAAATTATTAATGTGGATAGCAATATCTGACCATGGTAAGTCCGAGCCATTGTTTCGCACTTAAAATGCTGTAGCGATCAATTCATCAATCTATATTAATGAATGTTTAGAAAAACAACTTTTTCCATTTATTCACAAGTATTATGGAGACTGTAACTATTTATTTTGGCCAGATTTAGCAAGTTCTCATTATTCTAAAGATTCTCTAAATTGGATGGACCAATATGTCTAATACGTTGATAAAGAATCCAATCCCCCAAATGTGCTACAAACACGACCAATTGAAAATTTTTGGGGAAATTTGGCACAAAAGGTTTACGAGGGAGATTGGCAAGCATCAACAGAGCAAGTTTTGATTGATCGCATTAAACTAAAACTAGAAGAAATTGATTTAAACTTTTTACAGTCGCATATGAAAGGCGTCAGAGCAAAATTGAGATCAATTGCAGATGGTGGTGTTTTTTCATGTAAAAAATAATATATTTTTATTAAAAGATAAATATTTTTTTAAAAAAAAACATAAGAGTAGTTTGTTTTTTTATATATAAATAAGTTATTGACGTTTTTATTTTGTCGGATATCATCCGCATCACCCGTTATAAGGACATGATTATCGAATTTTGGATATACTTAGACAAACATTTTCTGCTTTTTAGCATTCACAAATAAAAAAAGACTAATTAATTTTGACTGCTTTTATAAACATTCTATTGTTTGAAAGTTTCATTAAAAGGTTATTTAAAAGTTTACTTAGGATGTTATAAATTACTAACATTGTATTTTTTACTCTTTGTTTGTGCACTCCAGACCTGATTTTATTGCGAAAAACGACTATTTTGTTGCCTGTGTATATTTTTGAAACCGTTAGAAACCTTAAAAAACATATCTTACATAAATTAACCTATGTAAACTTGTAGAAATAAAAAATATCATCAAAATAATCAAAATATTGTTGAATATTTAAAAATCTGAAAAAATTTTTAGTTTGATAGTTTTTGACGCTTTTATTACAATAATGGTTTTTCTTGATCAAGTATTATAAATCTAAACATACATCATTTCACAAAACTAAATAATGAGAAAAAAAACTTTCAAATTCATAAAATATATCATAATCGTTTTTTTTCTTTAAGTTTTTGCGACAAGCAAAATTTTGGCTCTGATCTTCTTATGTAGATGTTTTCATATAGTGTTGTATTAGCTAGGTTTTTTTAAAAATTTTTTGTTAGTACAGAAGAGATATTTGACAAAAAAAACCCAGATCTTTCAAAAATATTTCAATATTCTCCCAAGAATTTACACCAATGCACTCGACTAAAAAAAGTTTTTTTAAATATTTAATAATGAGAATCATACAAAAATATCAAGAATTTCAAAAAAATCAGGTCAGTATTTATGACCAACTAAAAGAGAAGGCGTTCTTTTAGAAACGAGAATTGAGCATAAAAATGGAGCTTAAAAAATGGCAATAAAAATATTTCTTTCTTAACCTCATTATTTTATTTTTCTGTCATAATTTTAAAAAGTTTTTGTTATTTCCAATAAAGTTAAAGTCTGTACGTTACTATCAAGAAAAACAATAAGCTGATAAAGGGTTTTACCTAACCTACATCTTGCAAAAGTGTGTTTGAGCCGAGCTTAACTACAGAAAATAAAGTCACCCATTTTTTTAAACTTTTTGTACAATGCCCTTTGGATGGCATTCGTTTTTCCTGTTGGAGTTTTGTCTAAGTAAGAGACATATGCCTCTCATACCTACAATTTCGACATAATACACATGATATCTATGATGTCTACATAACATCCATTTTATAGAGAACTTAAATTTTACGTTCAGCAACTAAACTGTTCCAGCATCTTTAGCGGTGCTAAAACTGGTTTAATCTTAAATTATAATAACTTTATTAACTCTATTACATGACATATTCGAGTAACTTTTGTGTTTGAAAAGTCTGAAGTAATATATTCTTGCACTTTGGAGCAAATGGTGAGCTGACATTTATCTGCCATAAACAATAAACGCTATGTGATCTGCCAAAATTACTAATTGGTAATTAAAAAATAACTAACTTGATGTCAAAATGTAGAACTAGTCTATTACCTTTCAGTAAATCAAACTCCTTATTTTCTTAAAAGTTCCCGTGTTGGGGGGACCTTTTAAGAAAGCAAACTTTTTATCAAATGACCTAGATAATATTATCTCATTTAAATTATATCTTTCTGTCACAATAGATGATGTTTATCAGGAGTAAGCTCTATCACCATTTTATTAATCTTTTTCATTATTCTTTCTTTTATCTGGTCTTTTAATAGTTTCTATTTTATTTTTATCGAGACTATAAGTAATTGCTCTTTTTTATTGCTCATGATCCATTTTTGAAGTATGTAAAAAGTTATTCAATTCGGAAAAAACTTGCTGTGTTAGTATGTTATATATTTTTATTGTTAAACTTAAGTGGACACTTTCGGGCATTGTTCAAACTTTTAAATTATTTATGTTCAAGCTTATGTCTAAAGAAAATGTTTTGCAAAAAGTTGAGGTGGTTGGTCTTGGAAACAAAAAAATTCCTCATCAAAAGTTTTCTCCCCCTATACCGAACGTAAAGACAATGTGTACATAAAATTTAATTTTTAACATATTACACTATATTTTAATTCATTGACAGGTTTTAAGTTTCATTAGATTCTCTTGTAACGTTAAATAGTTATGGCAACGTAAACTTTTCGCTCTCCCCAAAATAAAGGTGTTTGGAAATGTAATATAACTTTCATCGTAACTTTTAATTACAAAATGATTACTAAACGATATTTAAAACCTGCAAATGATTTTAAGATTAGTATAATACGTTTAAAATATATTTCATAAGGAAAACTTCTCATTTAACATAAACACGAATATACTTAAGCTTAGAATTTCACAATTCTTAAAGTGTTTTATTTTAAACACCATAAACTTCTGTTTACGCTACTGTTAACATAGCATCATCACTACTTGAAATTCGTACTTAAAGACTTTTGTTGTTGTATCAAACTAGTTTGTATATGATACCAGCATGAAAACATTCTTAAAAACTATGATCTAATTGAAGAATCGTTACATTTAATTTGTTATAAAAGTTGACACTCTTATTATAACTGAAAAAGCAGAGGAAACAAATAGTTTTATACTAGATGCTTATAACATTTTGATAGTTATAACATTTCAAAGTTATTTTAATAAAATTCTGTTCTGATGTTTCAGATGGGTTCTAATGTTGAACTCATTTTGCTGTTGCCTTATTTATGAAGTTTTAATTAATGAAGAATTATGAGCAGCCGTGGCGCAGTGGAAGCGCACTTGCTCAGAAGCAAAGGATCAGTAGTTCGAACCCCACTTCTAGGCAAGACATGAGACATCGGTTAGGAAGGAGAAGTGAACTTTCTATTAAATGCTCTTGCTTGGTGCTCTCTGATAAAACCGCTTGGACTTCTTAGGGTAACGAAAAAATTATTAAACAAAAAAATAATAAAATATAAAACAAGTGACGATACAGTTGGAAAAACCAATGGATTGGCTAAGGCTTTCTTTTTAAAAAGACAAAAAAAAACAGCAAAAGATTTTATGCTGCCTTGAAGCCTCTTAATATGGATTTGTAAAAACATGGTAAATATAATTTTAATGTCCTTTATTATCAGAAAATAGTGTTCATTTTAAAAAATCAAAAATTTAGCTATTAAAGTTTCTAATTATTCGACATTGATGATAAAAACTCAAAATGTTTGAGTATTTCCAAAATATTTCGGAATACTAATATGAGATTAATAATAATAGAATGAATTTTATTTTTTATATTTGAATATTTTTTTAAATATTTATTTTAAATTAATTTAAGTATTTTGAATACATAAAATTATTTAAAAAGTACATAATTCAAAAATAATAAAACAACTGTGTTTTTTAAACTTCGGAGTTGTCAATAATATTAAGTTCTTACAAAAATATGTTCTTTATTTATATACTCCAATGTCTTTATATTTCTTTAGTAGCGTAGACATTATTTTAATAAAAATCATGTTTTTGTTGATTTTGAAAAGTTTTAATAAAGAAACTTGTGCCTTTTTCGAAATGACAGATTCATTTTCATTTGCGATTTGTTTTATTACATTCTCCACCTCATTGGGCTCAGTACGGTTATTGTCACAACATAAAATTCTTTAAACATAGAATTCTATTTTAAAATTAAAATGGTTGGTCTAATAAGGGAACTAAGATTTTTTTTTTTATTATATGCTTATTTTATACCTTACTAAGGTTACACTTACTATAATAAAAAAAGTAAAAAAAAGACCAATTATCTATTACTAAAGTTTTCAGCTTGTTGAACATACTATCTCAACAATCGGATAAGTTAATTGCCGAAAAGTGATATTGCCTTAAATCGAGTTTTTTATGAGATGATTGCAAAAAAATTCAACTATTTTTACATTGGCGACACAGTAGCAGATAAAAAAATCAAGAAATTAATCATAAATTTATGTGCAACTTACATAAAGTTATAATTTCCTAGATCAAGGCAACTATAGCAACTATATTCCCACTATTAGCTAAACCTCGAGTAGTAGCTAAGATAAATAATTTTCACCAGCAGCGTGTTATCTATGCACAGATCTACAATATCTATGCGCAGATGTAGAAAATCTGTTATTCAAAACAGATGTGAGAAGCAATTCATCATTAAAATTGATCTTGGTATATGGGATTGTTAAACCAAGATAAAAGATCATTACAGACTGGTGAGGTCTCTGAAAGATATTAATGATATCAGAAGGCTTAAATTATATGTAAACAGTTTTTATATACAGAAAACGCAAGCTTGAAGAAAAAAGGACCGAGAAAGACATAAAGAAAGAAAAAATTTATCAACAGAACTTAATCCATTATTGTACTAAAAATCAGATTACTCCGGACAAAAGTTATGACAGTAATACTTCAGTTTAAACACAAAAAGACTTTACCGGTCTAAAAAAGTTTCTGCATTTTACTTTGGGCACTACTCAATTATTAAATATAGTTTCCAAACAGTGTATTCTCAACGACGACGACGACGACATTTATTCAATACAAAATAAGACCAAACTAAAGCAACAGTTAGTATTAATATAAAATATTTAACATTTTCAATATCTCTATAATCGATGCTTGTACAATATACGGCAAAACTATTGCTATAGTAGTAAGAGTATACTTAAAAATCTTGGTTTTACTAGTTGTTTATTTTGATGGCAAAATATTGCCATATATTAATGAAACACGGCGTGATTATCTGCTAATTTTTGTATCCGGTTTGAATATTAAGAAAATATTAGGGATCCCTAAGGTACTTCCTGATACTAGCACTTTAATGGGACAGTTAGGAGTTGAGTTTCCTTCATAATGGCCTAGCGTTGGAGCATCTTGCTGTTATTTGCTCGGGCAATTACAGGAAGTCATAATGCGTCAACCATTGTCACATATTTAAGATAAGAATTAAAGGAAAGTCGACTACGTGATGATTGTAAAGAATTTGAAAAAGTAGCTCTTCTCCTTTCCAGAGAAAATTATGGTACAATAACAACATATGAATAGCTAAAGGAAATTTATTTTGTCAGTTTTAAGATATAAACCCTTTTTGTTTTTTTCTCATCAGTTAAATATCACCAAGAAAGAAGTTGATATTTTAGGAAGAACTTGTCTTTTCATATTCACAATGTATATTGATTTCAGGTTTTCAGCTTCTTTTACAAAAAAGGCGTCAAAAACAATTTGCTTATTTTAAAGGAAGCTCATAAATAATAAAATTAAGATTCAGCTATGGTGTTTATGCAATAATCTAGCAGCATTTCGATTATTTAGTAATGAAAATTCTGTTGAGGAGAAAGTAGAAATTTTAAAAACCGACGACATGCAAGTTGAAAACTGTCTGATAATTTTGTTTTAGCAAGGTTTAATTTTTTAAGAGTTCAAATTGATTTGCGGGAGATTTTTTTTAATAGATTTTTAAATTATGACGGATACCTTGTAAATTATTCTTTGACGTATCGGCAACTAGTGGACTTTATGATCAATTTTCTGATGAATTTCATTTACAGAAATTTTCTGATTTTCAGTTAAAGAAAGAGAGAGCGACATTTAATTCAAGCTATATTATTTTGAATACGCTGAAGATTGTAAAGATTTTTCTGAGAAGTTGCATGTTGAAGACCGTTGCCGAGGTCTGATTGAGAGTTTAATCCACAAAGGATTGTTTTAGCGGCAAATTCAAATAAGATTTATTGATATCAGATTCCAATAAGATTTACGCAATTCAAGTATAATCGATTTGTTTAAATTAAGCAGTAATACATTTTTAAGAAATTAATTTGTGACTGAATTGGCACATAAAAATTTGTTGACGGTGTGGTTTTTACCTGGTCTGATGGCAGTGTACAGCTGAGTTTCATTAGTATGTTGATGATGATTAGCGTCGTATTTTGCTTTGATGCGATTTACTGGGTACACAAACATGAAAAACAGTAATGGGAAGATAACACTATTTTGTAGTACTTCCGTTGAAACATATGAAAGATTTTTTGATTGTAAATATATGATGCCAACCATTCAGGTGCAGTTCCTAAAGTAGTAAATTCAATATTTCCAAGCTCAGTTTGCAGTTTATGATTAATACCAATACTCTTGACAAACCAGACTGTCAAGAGAGAGCAGGATGGTGGCAATAACACTATAATTTTATACCAGGATGTCATTGTAAATCTTGAAAATGTATATATATTTATATATATATATATATAAATATTTATATATATATATATTTATATATATATGTATATGTATATATATATATATATATATATATATATATATATATATATATATATATATATATATATATATATATATATATATGTGTGTGTATGTGTGCGGATCCTGTTCATGTACAAACAGCTTTCTACATATATATATATATAAAATTTCAAAAATAACAATTATTTAAAGAAAAAACACGGTTATTTTATAGTTTATTGCAGAAAAAATGACCTTTTAAACAAAAAATGAAAAAAATTTATTTTTTTTAATTATAAATTCAAAAAAATCCTTGATAACAATTTTTTCATAAAATAATTGTTATTTTTAAAATTTTTATAAAATTTTGCTTTTTTTGAGACCCAACATGACATACTTTTGAAAACTTTTTTTTTACATGATATTAGGGACCCATTAAAATTTTAAAGGTCTTGAGGAACCTCAAGATAATTTCCTAGAGCATTGATATTTTTCCAGAGTATTTCTGAAATGAATAGACAACTTTTGCACACCCAGGCTAATCGAATTGTAAAAAAAACTAAAATTTACTCTAATATATATATATATATATATGTATATATATATATATATATATATATATATATATATATATATATATATATATATATATATATATATATATACATATATATATATATATATATATATATATATAGTATATATATATATATATATATATATATATATATATATATATATATATATATATATATATATATATATATATATATGTATATATATATATATATATATATGTATATATATATATATATATATATATATATATATATATATATATATATATATATATATATATATATATATATGTATAAAGCCGTATTGGTACTAAGATGATATGACACTGTTTTATCATCTTAGTATAAATACGGTATTATTAGTATCTATCAAGTAATAGTTTGAAATTGATTTAGCAGTAAGTATAACGTTTGTTGCAGTATATTATGAGGGTTGGTGAGAGTTATAAACTGTTTTTTTTTCTTATTCTTGTTCATATGAGTATATATTCATAGAGTATGTGATAATGCATACTTTAGTTGCATATGTTATTAGGATAAATAATTTTTAAAAAATTAGTCGAAATTCATTTTAGCTGGTATAATGTAAACTAAACGTAAATTCTAGTAGTCATATAAAGTAAATATGAACAGATAATGTTACAAAATGTTTACAAAATGTTAAAAATGACTCTTTTTTATCATGCCAACGTGCATCTACAGAAAATGTTTGCAAAAATTGAAGTTGAAACTCTTAGTCTTTTATATCAAATTTTTTAAAAATTTCTTTAAAATTTAAAATTTCTCTTTTTTTTAAACTATTTTATAATAACAAACACTTCCATTTACGTAATTACGTTTTAATGGTCAGAGTTCTGGCTCAGAACCAAGTATTCCAAGGCTCAATTCTAGCTCTGGCCACATATTGGTAAAGAAGGAGGCGTGAACTTTCTAGTTAAATGGTCTTCTACAGTGTTCTGTGATATGACCATAAAGGCTTCTTGAAACACCATAAAAACCATAAAACAAAACAATACAACAACAAAAACAAAACAAAAAACACGTTTTTTGCATTTCTTACATTTAACTGCATTTAAAATCTTTTCTTGTCAGTAGCAACACTTACTAAAATTAGATGACAGCTTGTTTTTTAGGAAACACTATTTACTTTTCCCTAAGCGTAATAAGTAAAGATGGTTTAAAATGTGTCATTTTTATCGCATTTGTTGATGGTTTTGCAGCATTAGTAGGTGAGTTAAAACTTAACGTAATCTTTGATATGTTTTGATTTATAGCTATTTATTTTGTTTTATAACTTCAATTATAAAACAAAATAAATCAAAGTATGTCAAAGATTCCTCTAATTTTTATATTACCTACTAATGCTGCAATACAATCAAAAAGTGCGATAAAAATGTTACATTTGAAGTTATCTTAATAAACAAAGCTAAAAAAAAAGTAAATACAGTTTACAATAGTAAACGCTATTATGTTAAAATAAGCAAAAATAACTAAAGGCTATGCCTTATTTAAGCAATTTTTATTCAGATTTGGATAGTTTTTAAAACTTTATTTAGGTTCTTGTATTTGTAATGCAGTGTAACTTATTTGCATTGTAATAGTTGCTAATTTTTTTCCATAACCTTTTTGAACTTAAGATTAACACTTAGATCAAATGGTGCAAAATATGCAAGAACTGAGTTGGAAGCAACAAAAAGTGTATGATGTTAAATAAGCTAGAATGATAAAAAGAAACTTTATGTAGATATAAATGTTAAAATAAATAAAATAAATACAACAGCCTATGCCATTCAAGTAAATCTTCAGAACAATGGAATAAAACATTACCAGTTTAGTATGATTTATATCACAATAATAATCTACAGATCAAGTATCATAAGCTTCTTTCAATATTTCTTCCATAATTTTACATGCTCAACACTTTTTAATCTTAGAAACTTCACAAAACACTAATTGAAATAAGTAAAATATTTTTTTTAAATAAATAATTGTTAAAACAAAACTCAAACAAACTTCAACGATAAAAACAAACAAACTGGTATAGGATAATGTTTCATGTTATAAGTAATAATCTTCCATATTATAAATAAACAAACTTTAGTCACGAATAACATTGAATTCAATATTGTATATTGGTTTTTATTCGTATTTTTCACTATTTAAAAATCTAGGACTGAGAAGATCCTTCTCTTGATCAATATTTTTGGGGGGCTTATTCCTCAAACTATCTATCCTCGCGTGTTAAAAATAGCTTTTTTTCATGGGCTACTTTTAAATATCAAAAATTTTGCTATGACATTTACTATTGTTACATTTTTATCAAAACAATCTATGATTCCAGGTTTCATATCCATTTTTACAATTTACTGTTTAACTTTTTTATTTATTTTTGTTATAGAAGCAATTTACTATTTATTTCAAATCTTTTAGAGTAAATTAAAAATCAAAATCAATCATGGCTTTAATGAATAAAGCAAACAACTTTTCTTCAAGTCTGAAAAATAAAGTCTTCTTACCTGGTCTCATCAAATGTTTAATGCTCATTAACTATTGTTTCTCTTGGTATGTTAAAATGATTTGCAACAATATGATTTGACTGAAAGTTATTTTTTTTATTAAATCCACGCATATATGCAGTGTTTTAGTTGAATAGTTTTAGAAAAAAACTTCTAACTAAATTTTGTAATGTCTTACCATCCTTAAAAATAACTTTTATCTGTTAGCAAAGTTTCAAATAATTAAAGGTAAAAAAATAATAATCTGAGGTCACTTTGTACGATTCTCTTAACTGGTGGAAAGTAGTCTTTTTTTGAAAGTTTTTTGTAATCAAGCTGTTGTTACATTCGTATGTATTGATTTCATATATATTCATCATTTGCGTATCTTCCATTAATGGATTTGAATGTTCATACTTCTTTTTCTTATATATAAGTCTGCATGCATGTTTTTGTAGAGAAAATATTTTTTAAAGTTTTGTTGATTAAGTAATACCCCATGTAATATTGGAACAGTATATAAGGCTATGTATTAGACCAAAATATATTAGTTTAAGACTTTCTGATGTTAAATGTGCACAAATTCGGTACATCAAACCAGCTGTTTACTAATTTTTTATTGAATATAATTTATTTGGGAAAGCCATGATAAATTTTTATCAATAAGAGTTCCTAAGAATTTTATTGAAGCATTATTACTAATTAGTGTAACATTAAAAATCAAATCAGGTAATTTCAAAGGAATTTTTTTATCTTGTGATTTTTTATAAAATAAAGTATAGTTTGTTTTTTACTCATTGAGTGAAAGTTTATTAGCCTTAAACCATTCATTGTTATTCTTTAAATCAAAATTAATGTCAGAATACAGTTGATTAATGTCATAGTTTGAAAGGAAGAGATTTGAATTGTCAGCGAACATTCTTGAGTTAAGCTTTGCTGATGCATTATTGAAATCATTTACATAAATCAAGAAAAGCAATAGAGCAATAACTGACCCTTGTGGAACTCCACATATAGTTCTAACTTGTTCTGAAATCTTACTAATAACATCTTTCTTTAATTGAGGTAGCTATTTAACCAGTCATAGATTTTATTTATCACATCATAGTGTTTTTTTTTTTCTAAAATAATATGGCAATCAACTATATTAAATGCTTTTGATAGGTCAACAAATAATCCTAGAGTGAAGCTAATATTTCAAATCCTGTAGTAATTTGGTTTACTATTTTAATTATTGCCTGTTCTGTTGAATGGTTTTTCCGATAACTAAACTGTTTTGTGAAAAATAAATCGTTTTCATTAAAATAGTTATACATCCTATTACAATTTACACGTTCAAATATTTTTGAAATTACAGAAATTACTTATACAGTTCTATAGTTAGAGATTTCAGATCATTATTTTTTTAAATTGGATATACTTTTGCTAACTTTAGTGCTTCAAGAAAAATCCTATATTTTAGAAGTTTTATAATATGGAACAAAGGTCTTGAGTTGTAGCTTTTGTTTGAAATAAAGATATTAATAGAAACGTCATCAAAGCCAGGTAATTTATTCTTTTTTATAAAAGAAAAAGCAAATTCATACTCTTTATGAGAAAAGTTGCGATCTTGCAGTATCGCGCCATATAAAGATTTGAAATATTTTTGAAAAGAATTTAGTGTACTTATAACTTTATTAGCAAGGTTAGGGCCTATGTTTGTAAAGTATTTAATTCATTCGAGATATGTAATTGACAATATTTTGTAATGGATTCTTTGAGGTAGTTTAGCTGTATTTAATTTTCTTTCTTCCCATTCATTCGTTAATTACATCCCATGTTTTTTCACATTGAATTTGTTTTTTGTAATTTCTTTACTATAATTGTTTTTTTTAGCTTTCTTGAGAAGATTTTTGTAAAAGCCCATTTATTTTTTGTAACTTTTTTCATTATGTTCAGTTCTGTTTTTTGAAAATTTATTATAAAGTTTTTGTTTATTTTTTGAACAATTTATAAGAGTTCATCCATCCAAGGATTTATTTATTTATTTTTTTTTTAGATCATATTATATAATCCTTTTTTTTATATAATTCTTTTTTTTATATAATTCTTTTTTTTATATAATCTGTCTAGATATTTTTACATAATATATCTTTTTTATATAATTCCTTTTTTGTTTTGTTCATATTACACAATTCTAATTTTTTTACTTCATATTATATAATTCGTATGTACTGTAAAATCGCCTAACTTCGGTCACTTAAGCTTCGAACGTTTATTTATCAAGCGTAAATAAAATTTTTTTTTTTCCTGAAACATGCAGAAAATCATATTGTTAATTGATATTGTAAAATTAAAAAAATGAAATATAAAAACTAGTACTCAACATTAATTTAAAATGAAAACATCTACTTTGACCGACCTTTCATACCATTTCATAAATTACGCCGCTATATAAATACTAGAAAGGTATCACAAACTTAACATCACAAATAATGAAAATTAGTTTTTAAATGTTGTTTTATTGTAAAATTATGATATAAATTCATGTAATACCAGTAACTAAGGAGGGCGTCGCCCTGGGCTAAAAAAAAAACGTCTTTTGGGGCACCAAAGAAAATAAAAAGGAGTATATAAATATAAGTAGCCTTTTTAAATATAAGTAGTAGTATTTTTAATTTTTATTGCAGTTAGTCAACTATCTTATTTTTACTTTGGGCCATTATCACATTTGCTACGCCACTGGTTAATAAAACTGAAAATATATTTTACAATTAATTTAAAAAGGTTTTTTAATTAACAAAAAAAACACTATATTACTTAAAATGAGCTTTGCATGTTTATTGACAATTCTTGCACGTATCGTTGACCATAGAAGAATAGCAAGGTTCATAAAACCGATCGTCGCAGGATTCGGAAAGCATTCCTAATTGTCTTTGAGCTTTAACTTTATTTTTTAAAAAATGTCACAAGATTGATATTTTTTAGAACTCAAAGAACCGTCAGTTAATTTTGTAATTATGAACTAACTTTTTATTCAAATAAAATACCATGGTGTGTATTCATTATAAAAATGTTAAAATTTACTGGTAAATTTACAGGTAAAGTTACCGATAAATTTTACACTCAAAACACTTATCTCAACATTTCACAATATTACTGATAATTGTCTCCTTCGTTGTTTATCCGTAAATGACCGAAGTTAGAGTATTTTAAAATTTCAATAATTTTTATAAAAAAAGTAGTTAATTTTCAAAAAATATTAACTTTTTTTTGTAAATGTAATTAATTTGGTGATTCTTAATAATAATAATAATAATAATAAGATTAAATATAACCATTTATTTTAACAATTCTTATTTTAGATTTTAATAAAGTGCAACTTATTTTAGATTTTAATAGTGTGCATTTTTTCAAACTGTTGTTCTGCTAAAGAATTTTTTAAGCAGGTTGCATATAAATATTATTTTTTTAATAGGTTCATAAAAACGTACTAATTTCAAATGATAATTGAGAAAAAAAAAATGTAAAATTTGAATTTTGTATACTTTTTGTATATTTTTTCTTAAATGACCGAAGTTACATGGTGACCGAACTGGAAGTAAAAAGACCCATAGGCTTTATTACCCTCACATCATCACTGTTCTAGCAAATAAATAATCCTTTGCTTCTGAGCCAAGTGCGCTACCACTGCGCCACGGCTGCTAAACGTTATTAAGTATCGTTAACTACTTCAAGTTAATTGATTTATTTTAAATTTTAGTTAACAAAAAAAAGAAGATTTTTATAGTTAGCCGCAAAAAAGGCTTCAACTATGTTGCTAAACTACAACTATGTTGCTAAAACACTGACAAAAGAAGCTATTGCACAATCTGGCAGTAACGAAGTAAAATACAAGAGCAAAGGATGGAAAAAAATTATCAAAATTTAACATGTAATTTTAACCGATTTTCAGGATTGGTTTATGTCCTTTATTCAAAGAAAAGTTTGTGGAGAGTATGCAACAGTGTTGTAAATGCAGTGTTTGGTATTATGAATAATGCATTGGATGCGATTCTGAAGATGACAAAAAACTAGTCTAAATTGTACAGATAAATTTTGAAATAAAGTTTAAAAAATGCTTTTTTATTGTATAAAATAAATCATTTAACCGTCCTATTTTATTTCATATTGTTGCTATTAAAAAGCTTTTTAATTTTACCTTGAGTTAAATAGCACTTAATTAAAACCTCTTTATAAGTTAACTGTTTTTTATATTTTATAGTATTATTGAACTTGACCTTATTACCACTCAGTAAGACTAATAAAGCCCATTGAAGGTATATTAGAAAAGTATTAATGACTTATAAAGTAACTATATTTTATTAAATAAAATCGGATACTTAAATGTAAAAATGAGTTATCTTACATAGTAATCAAAATAGTTTGAAAAATAATACGTATTGTGTTTTAGAAGACTAAAAGTTTGTTAGGTGGGCCTTAATACCGTCCGGTGCCTTTATTTAATTTAAGTTTTTTATATATCCTTGTAAATATTCAGTTATACCTGAGGTCTAAGTTGTAAACTTTTGCACTTTTACATAACTTTTAAATGAGTATTTAGATCAAATAAGACCGTATTGGAAACGTTTAATACAGAAGATTATTGAGGAAGTTTATAAGACGTTAAGACGTTTTAGAAAGACTTTAAGACGATTTTGAAAGTACCCCTCATGACCTTTACTTGAGACCTGCCAAGAACGTTTGCAAAAACTTATTTTAGGAAGTTTTTAAAATACTTCTTAAGAACGTCAATAAAAGATGTCTTCAGGCTTTTCACCGGCAACTATTTAAGAACGTCTTATGGACAAGAAATCAAACGTCTTATAAACATCCTAGGGTTTTCCGTGTGCTTGCTGAAAATATTTATTATATTTGCATTTTTTGTTTAATACCTGATAACATATGTACATAAAAAATGAATGTATCTGTTAAAACAAAGTTAGCCTATAACTGTAAAACCTGCTTTCAACATATATTTATAATGCATTCAAGTTTATTTATTTTTTATCATTTAGAATCTAATAAAGGTATTTGTGCTTGACTCAAGTTACCTCAGATAAAGAAGAATTAAAAAATGATGATCTTAATTTAGATGATCACCATCAAAATGGTCATGACAGTTTTTGATCTACATTATTATTGTTATCAAATGATGACAACAATATAAAATTTTTTTAAACTATTTACGTTTTTATGTCACAGTTTTTGTCTTATCAAAAGTTATAAACTCAAATAAATCTATTAATCTAAATAGAGTGATTACTTTGGTAACAAAAGAATGTGCAGATATATTACCTGCACCAATACATTTACGCTTTCAATGCAGTAAGTACTTGCCTGACTCAACCCATTGACTATATTGTGAAAGCTAGTATGGTTCAATACTTCGTAGAAAATCACTTATTTATAATCACCACTAAGTGCCAATGATAATTATAAATTTACAAAATAAAGTATCACTACTTCAACTACGGGTTTGTGAACAACAAAGCATGTTTATTTGGTAGAAACAACAGATTTTATTTCCTATGCATTATCTGAAAAAGACAGTGTTAGTGTAGTAGTCATGAATTTCGCTGTTCAATTTTGTTCCAAATAGATTTTTGATCTAAAAGTTTTGTTTCACATAAATGTTTGATGTACAAGCTTCTGAGTTGTATAAATAATTTTTTGACTTTAAAGTTGAATCGTTTGCAAAAAGATGCCAAAAAAAAGTGATATTGGGAGAATGGGGGGGGGGGGGGGGGGGGGAGGAAAGATATAATAAATTACGATTGCAATTATTATACCTTTTTGCCCCCACCTCCACGTGCCCCCCAATTTTTAAAGGACCTTATTATTTTTTATAGGAAAATAGAAAAATAGAAAAAGGACATTTTTACAAATTTATAATTGTGCCCATCCCCCACCTCCACTTCGAAACCCGTGTCGTCGGCCCATTATGAGGAGATTAATTAGATAAACGACTCAATATGTAAAGCTCAAATAAAACATTACAGTTTTCGTGGTCATAACCAAAAGTTAACAAAGGCGTAATGTAAGAGTAATGTTATGTTTAACTTGTTTTTTTGTAGAGTTTTGGAATGGTTTATCACCAAATATTATAGATTAAATTACAATTGATTTTTCAAAAATAAACTTGATAGATCAAACTATTGCAAAAATTATTTATTATATAATACTAAACTAAGAATATATACATTAAAAAATAAACAATGCTATTATAAAAATATTTATTGAAGTTATAGCGTAACATCTTCTGTTATTGTGCTCTACAATTGATTTCATCAATTGCCATAGTGTATATTGTTATATTATATTACAACGTCTCTTTATTTGATTGATATAAATGTTAAGTAATTTATCATGGCCAATCAAATAACTATCACAACTATACCATACCATCAAAATGAAAAAATAAATGAAAGCTTATGCATCAAAAAAGAACGAAAGAATTTAGGTATTATTTTATCTAGCGGCATAAAATATCATAGTCAAGCAATGTTTCAAATAAAGCTAATAGAATACGCAAAATGGTAAATAGTTCATTTACTTATTTCAATATTAAACAACTCAAAAGGTTATACACAGCTTTTTTGAGACCTTTTTTAGAACCTACAATATCGACGTGGAACATTCAAAGTGATATAGCTGAGCTCGAAAATGTACAACACAGAGCAATTCGTCTGATTATATCACTCAGAAAATTTGAATACAAAAAGAGATAAGGAATTTTGGTATTCAATAGCTAGAAGATTGTAGAGTTTGAGTTAACCTTATACAGTTTTTAAAAATAATAAATAGTTTTGATACTTTAAACAATGCAATAAAAATTTGTATTTGCTTTTAGGGAAATAAAACAATATTCGAACGCGTGGTCATAACTTCAATATAGTCAACGAGTTTGTAAAAAACAAATTACAGCGTCTTTGGTTTTTTACAAATAGTGTGATAAATACATGGAGCTAATTACCTGAAAATATTGTCAAAGCTAGTAAATAGTAACTGTAAATAATTATAAATCAAGATTATATTTTTAGAAACTAAAAATCTTTGAGCTACAAATTCAAAATAGTTACACAGTGTTATAAAATGGGTTCCAACCTTGACTTTCTGACCCGAGAAAACACTTTTGTGGAATGATAGCCCACACTATGGGGATCACTTGGATATAAGTATGAAAATCAGATTACAACGTCCTGGCAAGTTATTGACAGGGCCGTACCGAACGACAAAGACGTGGGGGAGGGGGGTGAAAATGAAAAAAACAAATTTTACCGACAAGATTTTTTTTTTTTTTTTTTTTGGAGGCCAAATTTCAGTTTTAACCGACATAAACCCTAATTTTCGAGTTTTCCGTCAAAAACCGACAGAATATAGTACAAAATATAGGTTATTCCAATAAATATGAACTAGGGAAACAAAAAGACATATTCTGAGAGTTTATCGTGTATCTAAAATTCTAAAATGAAAATTATGCTTTAAAATAAATATTTAGGTTCCTCATCAGCTAGAAAACTATTTCCTCCAAACCCATCAATTAGTATAAAAGAACTTGTTCAAGTTCAGGCAAACACAGGGCTTTCAAACAATGGCATCAAGAGAGTAGCTGCTACAATTAATCAATCAACTTCACAACATATTGTTGAGAAAAACTATGCTGTAAAATTTGATGCAGTTAGTAAGCAGCTTTCTCACCATTTCACGAGTTCATTGATTAAAGATCATACTGGATGTGGATGGACTGTCATTCATTGCAAGGACTTCAAAGAGCTTAAAAATGAACTCATTTCTATGAGAAGCACATGAAACAATCATATTGTGAAAGTTGGAATTGACGGTGGGGGAGGATTCCTGAAAGTAAGCCTTGGAATTATTGAAATAAATTGTGAACCTAACACTCCCCCAGCAAAACTTAATTGCACAAACAAGTTTTTCAAGGACACTGGAGTTAAGCGGCAACTTATTATTGCTGTCTCTGAGGACCTGCAAGAAAACTACTCAAATGTGTCTCAAATTTTCGAATTGATCAATATGAGTGACCAAGATTTTGTTTTGTCCTGTGACCTAAAACTGGCAAATATAATTTGTGGTCTCCAAGCACACTCAAGTGCACACCCCTGCACCTGGTGCGAGTCAAGTGCAAAGGACCTTTTAAATCAAGGAAAATTAAGAACTTTCCAATCTCTTGATCAGAATGTCTCACTTTTCAATGCAGCAGGATCAAACATCAAAAGAGCTCGTGATTACATAAATGTTGTTCATTCTCCTGTATTTGATCTTGCTGGTGGCACATTAGTTTTGGACTTCATACCGCCATTGGAGTTGCATCTCCTTATTGGTGTTTTCAATCATCTCTTTGCTGCCCTACTAAAGGTTTTCCCTCAAGGAACTCTTTGGACTGATTCACTGCACATAAAACAACAGCCTTATCATGGAGGGCATTTTGCAGGAAATGAGTGCAGGAAGCTGCTAAAAAATATTGATCTTCTTCAATCTATTGTCGAGAAACACTCATGCTATGCTGCAATACCATTAGTTGATGTATTTCGAAAAGTCAATGCAGTAGTGTCTGCCTGTTTTGAATGCGTTCTTGATCCAAGTTATGTACAAAAAATTAAAGCTTTCAGAGTGGCTTATGTGGCACTGCAAAATGTTTCTGTGACACCCAAGGTTCATGCTGTATTTTTTCATGTGAAAGATTTCATTGACAAACACGGCCAAGCTCTCGGACTTTACTCAGAACAAGCAACAGAGGCAATGCATCACAACTTTCAAGTACATTGGCAAAGGTACATACGACCTAACCATCATCCTGAATACAGTAAAAAGTTGCAATGCTGCCTTGTGGACATTAATAGTAAACATTGCTTGTGAAAAGAGCCATTTTAGAATGATTTTTTCTTCTATTAGAATATTTATTTTAAAGCATAATTTTCATTTTAGAATTTTAGGTACACGATAAACTCTCAGAATATGTCTTTTTGTTTCCCTAGTTCATATTTATTGAAATAACCTATATTTTGTACTATATTCTGTCGGTTTTTGACGGAAAACTCGAAAATTATGGTTTATGTCGGTTAAAACTTAAATTTGGCTTCTAAAAAAAAAAAAAAAAAAAAAAAGTCTTGTCGGTAAAATTTGTTTTTTTCATTTTCACCCCCCTCCCCCACGTCTTTGTCATTCGGTACGGCCCTGTCAATAATTTGCCAGGACGTTGTAATCTGATTTTAATACTTATATCCAAGTGATCCCTATAGTGTGGGCTATCATTCCACAAAAGTGTTTTCACGGGTCAGAAAGTCAAGGTTAGAACCCATTTTATAACACTGTGAGTTAACGATGTTTATTCTTGATTAAGTTACTGTAATATAAAGTGTAAATATTTATATCGCCTAAACCAGAATTGGCTACACCAACTTTAGTTTGTGGTGGCATAATAAACAATCCAACTGCAGAGTTTCTTTTTACTACAAATAAAATTTTACTTTTATTAACATATCCAAAAAAGTAATAACTTTAGATAAATTTGATTATTGCCTATTATGTCGTGTTTTTATTTTCACTTTTTCAAGAAAATTTCTCTCTGCTTTGTTTTATATATACTTTACTCGAAAAAATACTTCATAGGTCGTAGATCTTCAAAATACCAGATAAACATGTCTTTCTTAAAGTTTCAAATTTTTCTTTCTCCAAGTTTCAAATTTTTCAAGTTAAAATCGGTTAAAAACTACCATTGAAATATTTACACACATTAAGTTTGTTTTATCGCACTTGTGTAAAAAATATATTTGGGATTTACAATTTATTACATGTGGAATTTTCCGTATATATCCACGTGGGATTTTTTAGCTACCCCCATCTGGGATTAACTATATCAAACCCATGAGGGAAAAAATGATAATGCCCACATGAGTTACATTGGTTGACAACCACGTATATCCAGAATGCTTTTTTTTACTCAGACGCGTATAAAATGGTTACATGCTTTTATAATTATTTTTATTATTTATTTCGTCATTTATAAAAACTTTAAAATATTATTGTTTTACAAGTTTCATCAATAAAATATAAATACCTGTACACAAGAAAAGTTTGTCCGACATGGGTTCTCACATGCGTTCCTTGTGGAATTTATTGGAACCCACATGAAACCCATGTTGGACAAGGTTTTTTTTCACTGGGATACGCTTAAAAGAAGTTATTAATCGAGAATATTTGACAAATTTAAAATTAGCTCATAGCGCATTTGGCAAGTAATAAAAAAATTTCCAAGCAATCAAAAAACATGTTTAAGTTTCATGCACCAGATAATTATAGTTGATAACACATCTGTTCATAAATTAAAAGATATATCTGACGAATTTAATAAACTCATTATCGAAATTGGTTCTAAATTAGCAAACAAAGTTCCCTTTACCCAAACTGCCATTAACAATTTCTTGGTACCAATGGACAATTGCAACTGTTCCAAAGAAATAAACTTAGAGTTGCCTTTTGATGAATTCGAAAGTGCTTTTAAATCACTAACAAAAAGAAAAGCTCTCGAAGCTGATGGAATTAATGACGACATAAATAAAGTGTTTTGAGGATCTTAAATGTATTCTTTTTCAAGTTAATGAACCATCCGTCCACCAAGAAGTTTTTCCTGAACAATTAAAAGTTTCAAAACTTATTCCTATTTTGACTTTCACAATATCAATAACTAATGCTCCATATCTATTCTTTCTACCTTTTCAAAAATCTTAGATCGTATTACGTACAAAAGAGTATACAAAATATCTTATTCCGATAATCTTTTATATAATAATAAATATATTTAAAAAAAATTCCACAGAGTTTGCCATCATTCAATTTAACGAGAAATTTCAAATTCGATTTGAAGATCCCAATTTAGGTGTTTTTATTGACTTAACGAAGGTTTTCAATACTGTTGACTATAAATTATGGCTCGAAAAACTGAAAAACTACGAAATAAATTATATAACTTTAAAATGGCTTCGATGTTACTTATCAAACACAAAAAAATTTTTGAATAATAACGATAACCAAAAGGATCTTCTAAATATTTCCAATCGCGTTCCTCTGGGTCTGATCATGGGACCAATTTTTTTCTTAATCTATATAAATAACTTAAAAAAAGCCTCAAACTTAATGATTATAATGTTTGCCGAAGACACTAACTTATACCTAAATACTAATAACATGCAAACTCTTTTCTAGAATGAATTATAAATTTAAAAACAGATCTACTTTGATAAAATGTTACAAATTTACACTTAAGATTAATAAAATCAAATAAATTCTTTTAATTTGCTCTCTAAAAAAGCTATTTACCAAAAAATTTGGCATAAATATTTATTATTAAGGTGGAAATAAAGAGTTTTTGTTACAATTCTTTCAGGAATGGTTCTCTCCGCGAGCATTACATGGAATGCACATATTGACTATATTTACTCCAAAATATCTAAAAGTAGCATAGTCTTATATAAATCAAGATCATATCTTGATAAAAAAGGCTTTACCCAACTTTATTACTCATTTAGTCACAACTATATAAATTGTGCCAACGTAATTTGGGAAAGCACCGAAAAGTAAGTTACAATGTCTTCATCGCCATCAGTGGATGTGATACGCTTGATTATTTGGGCGGATCGTTTTACTAACTCTAAACTATTATTTATGGAGATGAAAATACTTAATATTCACAAACTTATTTATAATATTTGTTTATAATGTTTTATGCTTTATGTACATGTGGAAAAACGATTCAGCTTTCCATATCTTTAAATACTTTTTTAGATTTATTAAATGACTAACTAAGAAAAACGATGAAAAAAATTTTTATATGAACAAGTTTGCAGAACAATGTTTAACAAACTTTGCATTAAACTTTGAGCACCAAATCATCGGAATAAATTTGTTAAATTTTAATTTATCCAATACTTTTTCGATCTTTAAAAATAGACCTAAAAATTTTATTATATCTATTAATGATATATTGAAATACTTTTTATAATAACCACGTACTTGTCTTTTAAATTGTAAGACTTTTCTTGTATATTTTCTTTCCTTGTTAAAGAGTTGCCTCACTGTATTTACTTTGAAAATACATTTTTATATTGTATTTATATATTTGCACTTTTCTAAGCTCTGACAATAAGATCCAACTTCTTTATTATATATAACATTAGGTATCTTATTAAGATTTATATTTTCAACTTAAAACACGTTTTATTGTAAATTTTTATTCTGCTTTATGTCTGAATAAAGAAGTTTTGAATTTATAAAAGGTTCTGATGATAAGATCATTCTGACCTTCTTTCAGAAGCCTTGTTTGTTTGTTTTGTACACGTCAACAAATGTAAACAAGCAGGAAAATAAAGAAAAAAAATAGAAGAATGATAGGAGCAAGTAGAAGGTTCAAGTACTGTCCTCAAATTCCCATGTAAATGTTAAGTCTTTTCACAAATTTCACATTTTTTTAACTTAGAAGTACTCATTATATAAAGCAAGTTAATAACTAATTTCAACAAAATACGATAAATTGCAGAAATAAAATAAATAAACAGTTAAAGTAAAAAACATAATAAGAATTTTTTTTTTAATTTATTTAAAAATCTAAAAACATGTTTGTGTTAATTAAATCAAGCAAATACCTTTTAGCTATATTAAAATAATTATTTGAGGTCATACTTTATATATTTTCATTAAGAACTATATTCCGTAGACGAGGTCCTCTATATTCTGTAGACGAGGTCCTCTAAATGAAATACCCGGGTTTTTTAAGAGATGACCAAGATAAGTTAAAATTATGGGGCACATCGCAATGAAAACATGATTAGTTTTTAAAATTCAGTTATTAATGAATTTTGGAAACATATTGCCTTTATATATAAACATGATTAGCAAGTTTTAGAATAAGTTTAACTTATGAAAATTCAAAGCTTCAATTTCTCGGAGTAACGGCTCAAAGTGGGTGAATTTATACACATTAGACAAAATTCAACTGGCCTTTTTTAATATACCTATATTTTCAACACTATAAAAAAAGTTCTTTTCCATGCATTATTTCAATAGCTAATGTAGCTATGTAAAAAAGAGTACTATTACTCTTTTGAAAAAACAAATATATTTTAAAATACTAATTTAAGATATACTATCTTTTAATATTGATTTCATTTCTTGTTACCGAATTTTAAAAAAAAAGTTTTTTGAAGTTTTTTTATTTCTAAGATAAACATTTTCACCATTGGATCGTCTTTTCTTCACTTTCGCCAATAACTCTTTTTCTTATATCCACAGTTTCACTAAAGTTTTTGTTCATGTACACTTTAGTTCTTATTAGTTTATATGAGTGTATGAGTAAGATTTCTTTGCAACTTATATTTTGTTTTTTTGCCTTATCAAATCAATAACAACTTTTCCGGAACATTCACATTTTTTTATACTGTTTGATAAGCCCGCTCTACGTCTATTCTATTTAATTCCAATTTATTTGCAGAAGCGATTGAAATCTTTTCACTTTCTTATAACCCATCGATTCTCAGATTTTAATTTCTTAATTTTTGTTCAGAAAAACTAAGTAAGTAAAACTCTGTGGATTTTCACGATATTTTGACTAAACGATGTTTGTTTTTCTTGATCGTTCGTTCGCTCAACTTAATATCTTTTACATCTAAAAGCGACTCTTCGAATAAAATTAGAGGAGCGAATCATTTAAAAATACTGACTGGTTCATTAAAAATAAAAATAAAAAAGATGCTCAAAACTAAAATTTACCCAACTGAATTGTGTTAAATACCCAACTAGCCGACTATATAAGTCAAAAAGCCGACTATAACTTTTTACATCAATAACTAATACTTTTGGTTAGCATTCCCAATAACTTTTTTTTCAACACTAGTCTTTTATTAATTATCTTTGTGTTCGCAATTAAATGCGAATAAAAATTAGTTCTTGCTGTTTCAATATAACTGCCATCTCATTTGTTTATTCTGAAAACATTGCTACATATTTATGCAATCATTTGCTCACTTTTTTTGCTTATATTAATCGATGCGGCATGTTTAGAAAAAGAAGAAGAAACCGAAGAGTAATGAATGAAAAGACTGCTTCCCCATGCCAAACCCTCAGTCAATGTAGCAGCACTCCAATGCGAGTCAGGCTATTTGTTAGTCAATGTATGTACTGAAGCCCCCGGTAGCAGACTTTTCAGTATTACGTCACACTGCTCACCTATATCAGTAGTATAAGATATACATAAATATATATACATAAATATATATATATATATATATATATATATATATATATATATATATATATATATATATATAAATATATATATATATATATATATATATATATATATATATATATATATATATATATATATATATATATATATATATATATAAATTAGTATAAAAGTTTATTTAAAGATTAAGCTTTTTATCCAAACGTAAAAAAAAGAAAAACACGTCTGCTTTTTCCGTGCATACTGCGCATTTTATTAAATCTTACGTTTTTTTTAAATACAAAAACATTAATGTTTAAACAATTTTTTTTAATATGACGTCATGGTAATAAAATAAATACAAGATAAAACGTACATATCAAACAACTAAAAATATATATTATATTGAACAAAAAAAAAAAAATTTAACAAAAAAAAAAATGAAACTGATATATATAATTTAAAACTTAAAACTCTTGAAACTCTTAACCGTTAAGTGTTTTAAGTTTTAAATTATATATATTAATTTAATTTTTTGTTTGTTTTTCTGTTCGTTAAGTTAACGAATTCAAAGCTAAATTAAAGCAAATGCTAGTGACGTAGTGCGTAAACTTCTTCTGAAGATATCTGGTTTAGTATAGACAAACTTTTCGAAGTCTATCTTTTTAAACATAGTGTGGCTTTGGTTAAATCATTCTTAAAAAATTTTTTATATGGAGAAATTCTCTATTTAAGCTCCTTACCCAAGCTTCTTATTTATTTTGGTTTTGACTAATAACTTTAATTAGTGTTTAATCTAAATCAATTAACATCATCTTTTATTTTTTTTTTAAAAAGAGTTTGGTCGACATTTTATTTTTTTCTATCTTGTAATCTTTTATTTTGTATTTTCAATAGAAAAGATATAACGTATAAATTTATTGCAAGTGAAAAAATGTGCAAACTTGCTTTTATTTATTTATTACATTTTTCCTGAGAATTTGTTATTTCACTTTTTTTTAGTGCATTTATTAAAAATAATGGTGTTGAAAAGTTTGAATATTTTTACAGTCCTAAATTTAGATTTTTTTCTTTCTCTTTATTTATTACCTTGTAACTTTTTGTTATATCTTTTGCAAATAAAAAGTCGGATTTTGTGTATATTGGTAAAAATTATATATGTTTTAACTATTATTATATTGTATATTGGTAAAAATTATATACTGTATATTATAATATAACTTTTATACATTAACTAACTCGTCTTCATAAAAAGGAATAAAGACAAATTCTGATCATAAGTACCATAGGTACCATTCTTTACTTGTAAAGAGCACCTAAAAATTTATGGAAAAGAATTAAAAATTAAAAAAATCTTTGTTTGAAAAACAATACCTTTTTTGTTATGTATTTTTTCACAACCTTTAGTACAATTAAACCATAATCCTCTGTGCGAAGAAGAACACGATAACCAATAGTTTCCTGTGATCGACAATATAGCAAATGCTATGCCGACAAAAATTAGCCCACCGTTTATAATACTTAATATGGCCATTTTAACCCTTTTTTACTCAAATGATAAGTTTAGATAACCTTCACGCTGTTAATGAATGGCATATAAACATATACATAAAAATTTGATTGCGTATGATTATTGAAATCTGACATCAACCGAGTTCTTATTTCATTTTTTAATCGAAACCGATAGTTTTCAGAGAATATTCATATCATATATCAGTTATATTATTGATATATGATATGAATATGGTAAACTGATATCAGATATCAAACATACGATCAATAGGCTTTATCAATACATATATATTAATTCAAAAAAATGTGAAACTAATTAAAGGAGAAAATAGTTTTACGTTTTTTTTTACGTATTACAGTTTTACTTTGGAGACTTGAAGATTTTCTGAGACTTTGGAGACTTGAAGATTTTCACATACGTTATTTAAACGCTTAATAACGAAGCATTTTAGTCTCTTAGGAAACAAGTATTACAAATTTGGACTTAAATCTTTAATATACGCATAATACCGTAAACTTAAGACGCATACACACACACACACACACACACACAAATATATATATATATATATATATATATATATATATATATATATATATATATATATATATATATATATATATATATGTATATATATATATATATATATATATATATATATATATATATATATATATATATATATATATATATATATAAATATATATTTATTTATTTATTTATTTATATATATTGCTACAAACCTAACTTAAAACTAACAATAACTATCTTACTCTACTTTATATATCTCTTGGCTAACTAATAATATACTCACTTATATAGCTATAGTAATATACTTCATAATACTATTTATATTTTTATATCAATTTTCATTTTATATTTTTCAATATATAAATAATGCACGTTATCACATAAAAGATTTTTTTTATATAGGCATTAAAAAATAAAACTATTTCATAACTATTGAATAACTGAAAACAAATTATTATTGACATTAATCTAACTGCTACACATTTTGATACCGTAACGGCCTAAAATACAAATATAAACCGTAACGTCTGCTTCAAAAGTTGTAGCAAAATTAAATTTTTACTTTTTGCCTGAAGGTTGTGGAAACACATGAAACTCTAAGTAAAATTATAATTTATAATACTGCTACGTAATACTACTGTGATCAAAAAGTAAGGTGAATTTTTTTATAAAATGAAAAATCTTTATTTGTTCTTTCAAATCTGTATCGTCTCCCTCAAAATTATCCCCCCTGGCCCCAATGCACTTTTGCCAACGTTTTTTCCAGTCTTCGAAGCATGCCGAAAAGTCCTCGGTAGGGATAGCCTTCAATGCGCGTGCCGATTCACGTTGGATCTCTTCAATGGACTCAAAACGATTTCCCCGGAGTGGTCTCTTGAGCTTTGGGAACAGCCAGAAGTCACACGGTGCTAAGTCGGGCGAATACGGTGGTTGTGGAGCAAAATGGGTAGAGTTTTTGGCGAAAAACTCACGAAGAACCAGTGCTGTGTGCGAAGGCGCATTATCGTGGTGCAAAATCCAAGAGTTATTGGCCCATAATTCCGGTCTCTTTTTGCGAATAACTTCACACAAACATACCATAACGCTAAATGATATTCCTTGTTGACAGTTTGGCCGGTTGGAAGGAATTCGTAGTGCACGACACCACAATAATCAAAGAAAACAGTCAACGTGACCTTGATTTTTGAGCGACTTTGACATGGTTGCTTCGGTCTCGGCTCGCCTTTTTCACGGTATTCACTCGATTGGTCGGTTGTTTTAGGGTCGTATGCGTAGACCCAAGTCTCATCGCTAGTATTAATTTGTTTGTAGACGTCTTGATAGTCAGAAAGCATTGCTTCACACATTTTAACGCGACGCTCTTTTTCAAAGAAATTGAGAAATTTCGGCACCAAACGTGATTTGAGTCTTCTGAGGCCCAAATGATCCTTCAAAATCGCTTGCACTGACCAAAATGATATTCCAACCATGTCAACAAGGTCTCGAATGGTTAACCGACAATTTGCAAGCACCAATTCTTTGGTTTTGATGATGTGGCGATCATCAATCGAAGTCGATGGTCGTCCGGAGCGTTCCAAGTCATCAACACGTTCTCGGTCTTCTTTGAAGTCTTTGTACCACTTGTTAACATTTTTTTGAGACATAGTCTCTTCACCGAAGATCATTCCGCAAACAAAATTTAATAGCACTTCTTGCTCAACAAAATTAGACATCGTGAAAATCGCCGAATGCACTTTTGGTACGTCAGAAACAAGCGTAAACAAAAAAAAATAGTTATTAGTTTGACATGTAATTTGGCGCAAATGTTAATGACATTCCTACCAACTTAAAAATAAAAAAGATTGGACGATTCGAATAAGGCGGGTAGTTTAAATTAAAAATTCACCTTACTTTTTAATCACAGTAGTATAATATTAGCAATCATACTGTTAGCCGCAGTACCAAGAATTAACTAAATACTAATGTTTACAACATAATATTGCTACTTTGAATTTCATGTGTTTCCACAATCTTCAGACAATTAGTAACAGTTTATTTTGCTACAATTTTTTTAATAATTTCGAATCTAAATATAAATATTTTTATCTTAGTTAAGTTTAAACGAGTGTCATTCGAAAGCAATAAAAGATTGATTGGTCTTCTTTTTTTAATTTGACAATTAAAAAAAACCAATTACAAAGCATTTATTCAAAACAAAAAGTTATTTTTTATCATCCTTAATTTATATAGTATACAATAAGAGTTACAAATAAAAATTAAAACGTGTGCAAAAGTTAAAGCGCACTTACATTTTTTCGAAGATTCTAAGAAAATCTAATGCTTTGTATGGCCGTACTTTTGTCTTTAAGACTTTACGCGGCACGGAATTTATAAGTTATAGTATAAAAGTAATATATGGTATAACATGGTATAAAAGATGGTATATAAGTAGTCGATACAAGATGAATGAAAGCCCAAATGCTTTTACGACTATTTTTAAATCTATTACTTAAATAGAAATTTTAAAATAGTTTTCAAAGCTTTTATAGAGACTTAAATTTATAGAGATTTAATTTTATATAGACTTATACTGGTCTGGTACTTCATCCAATTTGTGATCAAATATATGTGGCATTTTTGATTTTTTTGATATGTGATGTTTTCCCCCTTTAACTCATTGAGATTTCCCATAAACTGTTACAACGAAGATCTCTGGAAATAAAAAAAAATGTTGAAAAATAAATTAATTATTATGAGTTGCATTAATAAATACATTCAATATATCTTTGCTCTTTTGCTATTTACATGCCATCTTTTGTGTATTAAGATTATGAAGTAAATCGCCTTAACTCGTTCAATATCAGAATTTTCAAAATTATCTAGTGTTATCAAACCATTTCTGAAAATATAAAAAATAGGTTTAATTTTAATTTTTTTAATCATTCATTTAACTAAAAGTTTAAAAACTACAACTTTTTTATAATTTTACAAAATTAGGTGTCACTTATGTAGTTAAAAACTAGTCATCGAAGTGACACCTAAATTAAATAAGCAAAAAAAATCAACAGTAATAATAATAAATAAAAGCATGCGTTGAAAAGAATAAGTTTAAAAAAATAATAATAATAACAGTTAAGCTATAATAAAATAATAAGATTAAAAAAAAAAAATGAAAACACTCAATAGCGAACAAAAATAAAAATAATTAGCTACAACAGCACAAATAATGACTTTAAATTTTACGCAAACGAAAAGGTAAAACACAAAAACTACACAATGAAAGCAAAAACTAAAAAATGAATTTAAAAACAGCAAAAATTTCCACAAAATGAAATAAAATATGTTCAAAATATAGTAGTTTTTGGTTATTTTTGGCGAAAAAAAGAGTTGCAAAAAAATTGTTAGCGATTTATTTAATGTTTTAACTAGTTCTTTTAACTATTGTTTCATTTTTCAACCTTTTTTTCTTTTAACTTGGTATTTTGCTTTTGATTGATTTTTTATCAATGTTTTATATTAATGAATACAATTCTACATAATAACTTTAATCAACCTAGATTAAAACCTACATTGAAACCTAAATTGAAACCTACATTGAAACCTACATTGAAACCTACATTGAAACCTACATTGAAACCTACATTGAAACCGACATTGAAACCTACATTAAAACCTACATTGAAACCTACATTGAAACCTACATTGAAACCTACATTGAAACCTACATTAAAACCTACATTGAAATATACATGGAAACCGACATTGAAAGTTTTCTTAAATTTTTACTTTTGCTTAAAATTGATCAAAATTAAATAGATGTAAACTTAATAAACTCAATTTGAAGTTTATTCTCAATGCCAACTAACCAAAAAATTGAGTGTCTCAGTTGAGGTTTATTAAATATAAATAAACAAATAAATTATACAAAATATTTTTAAATTGAACTTAGTTTAAGTTGCTAGCAAAACAGCTCTGGTCTTGACAAAAAATCTTGTAATCTTTAAAATGTAATGAACAGGCAGCAGAACTTGTTTTTGCAATAACTTGGAGCTTAAAATGGCTGGCAAATTAAACCCAAACAAAACTCAGTTGTTTACTGTTGATAATTATTGCAATATAACAATACTGTTGATATTTTTATATTGATGAATAGCAATAATTTTACTGTGTTTTCTACTTTGGTATTGTCATGGAAACTTCGTATACAATCTATTGCAAAGTTAACATCTGCTCTGGTTCATGCTAAAGTAAATGATCATCATTAGCAATAAAAAGCTGAGTTTTATTTAAATTAAAAATCACAAACAATTTACATTCTTCATTTGTTCTCACCATTTTATTATTCTAAAGTCCATTTTCTTACTCTAAAAATCCTTTATTAGTCCTTGTATAAAAGACTGTTGTTTATTTAAGTTGGTTCTTCTAATGATCCCTTTCCTTTTACAGTCAAGGCCCAAAAATGTATTGTTTATGTAGTTAGAAACGCTCGAGCTGCCAAGCTTGAGCCTCATTGTAAGGCTACATCTTTTTTTTTTTTTTACAAATTTTGCCATGGTAGTGCTATCAATAAACTAGCTATCATCTCTTGTTCCATAACCAAAAGGGTATTCTAAAGATTTAAAATCGAAAACTAATTGTCAAAAAGCCATAGTCCTAAATTTTTATTTATAAATTCTTTAATCATTGTATTCTTATCTTCTTTTTTCCAAAATTGTTTATTAAAAATAGAGAAATAAGTAGGGATACGGTTACAAAATTTTTAGGCGTTTTTATTAACGAAAATCTAAATTGGATTATAACTATAACGCTTATATGGGTAGTAAAATAGCCAAAAGCATAGGAATAATATACGATTCACGTTATTTGTAAAAAAACAAACTACTACTCAAACAAATCTACTATAGTTTTATTCAAAGTTACCTAAACTACGATAATATGGGGTAGTATCTATCAAACGAAACTAGAACCGCTATATCGTAAACAGAAGCATGCTTTTTGAGTGAATAATTTTAAAAAATAAAACAGAACACTCAAAACCTCTTTTTGAACAAATGTTCTTATTGTCATTGTTTGAACTAAATGTATATAATGTTCTAAGTCTTATGTATAATAGCAAAATGCAAAAAAGTTCTTCAATTTTCTTTAGTTTTTATAAACAAAAACCAGAGTACAAATAGAGCTTTCATGCAAAAATAAGCTTAAACAATTCAAATTGACTCATCGTGCACCTCATATCTGGATAAGTTTTTACAAATTAATTTAAATAATATTGATTTAAAAAACTTAAATTGCTTTAAAAAAACTATTATTTAGTTAGTGATTTTTTCTAAACTCGTTTTCTTCAAGCTTCTTAAATAATTTCTTATTATAGATAAATACATTTACAACATTGCGTTCGCAATACATGTATAAATAATATTGAAAAAAAACAAAAACAAAAAAAACGATATTTGTAAAAATATATTTCTAAACTTGTTATCTGACATTTTAATTCCATTATAATGTAATGATTTTATGTTAAATATTCTGAATGTTTTTATATTTACGGCTATGTAAAGCGGTAATTGATGATAAGATCATATGAGCCCATGAGATTTATAGTGGTATAATTCACTTTTTAAATAATTTGAGTTATTGCCACCAATATTTAGCATTTTGCTTATTCTATTACATTGCAGAGTGGTATGAGTCTAATGATATCGATAATGCTGGAACTGTTTTTTGTTATGCACCTCACTAGACAGCTGTTTTTGTTTACAGTCATAGTGATATTAGTCAGACTTCTCAAAACTAAATATGAGTGACTTATACCACTATGCATCTCAATTAGTCTTCTGCAAGTTTTTCGCGTGTATTTTTACAGTGTTAAAGTAAATTTTTTTTTTTTGTGTGTATGTATATATATATATATATATATATATATATATATATATATATATATATATATATATATATATATATATGTATATATATTTATATATATATATATGTGTGTGTGTGTGTGTGTGTGTGTTTATGTGTGTGTGTTTGTGTTTGTGTGTGTGTGTGTGTGTGTGTGTGTATATGAATATATATATGTCTATATATATTGTATTATTTTTAAGGAGAGAAGAGGGGAAGAACTATAATCCAGATCTAATAAGCGGGAGAGGGGAGGGGGAGGCAATGTTTAATTGAAAGAAAGGAGGTGAGAATAATTTTTCTTCTAACCAATGTTCTTCTCTGTCACTTCCTGAAAACTTCTAATCGCACACCAGGCTACAATATCACTCTTTTTTTTAAATTTTATATATATAAATCCAAACAATTTTTTTTTTCAAAACACGCATAAAACTATTCAATTCTAACGTGGCTTTGTTTAGATAACTTTCCATGCAACGTCATATCTTTTTGTAAACAACATTCGCTCGCATACTTGTAGGCAGAAAGAATTCAAACTTTATAAGAATAGGTTTATAAGTTTATTACATTAAAACTCAAAACAAATATTTTTTGCATTTTGTTTTGTTAAATTTCAAGTAGTTCCTCTGAAAACTTTAAATTCAAATTTTTAAACAACAAAAGTCTTAAAAACTTTTTCAATTTTTCTTTTTGAAATTCTTTTGAAACTAACTGAATAACATCAGAAGTAAAATACTTTATATTGCATAATTGCTAACTGTAACCATTAGTAGTGACAAATTAATAAAGAACTTTGGAATTTTTACAAAAGATCTAGTTTTGGCAAAATTATACCTATATAAAAAAATTTAAATGAAATAATAAAAAAGACGTTTTAAAACTATTACCTTTCTCTAAATATACTTAAAGTTTTAATCAGTAAAAAATGTTTCTCTAAAAATTTAAATAATAGTAACACAATAGTTATCAAATAACATTAGTAAGCAATAGGAATCAGCACACTCTGTCAGCAGGTATGTAGCTACAACTTTCAATCGGAGTTATGAAATCAGATGGGTAGAATATTAATCCATTAGCTTTCATCAAGTTTCTACGTCGTCAGACGAAGAAACTTGATCAATTTTTAAAAGTAGAAGATATTTAATTTTTAAAAATTGATTTTTGAAAAGAAACTCTATAAAATATAAACCCACATTAGTTTTCATATCTTTATGAATAACTAGCTACACAGCATCTTGTTCAAGTATTTTAAATTTTGTTAAAGAAAATAAATCAGTGAGTACTCTTCCTAACAAAACATCACAATTTCACAATGTTTTTACTAGAAAATTTCGGAATATTTGTTTTTTCTGCCTACAAGTATGCGCGCGTATTTTCGTTTAAAAAAAAAGAATGTAAAGATTCGCAAGCCATCTATAAGTTTTATACTTAGGTGAGGATAAGCCAAAACCTTATTTTCGACATATCAAGATTTACTAGGTTGACTATTTTTAAAGCATGTCCAAACTGAAAACTTTTGATTTTATTGGTGACTGAAATAATTACTTTTTTATAATAATTTTTAAGGCCAAATACCACTGAACTTTTTTCATAATTGAGTCATGGTCGGTAGGAGGGGAGGGGGAATAAACTGAGGAAGGAGGTTTGGTGTTGAGTGGGAAGAGAGGGGGTCTTAAAAGCTTAGGGTGAGTAGGAAAATTTTCCAGATGATATAATAAACGTCTCTCCTCCTCTTGTAATAAGGACTCAAGTGTAGCTTTATTACTTTACTTAACATATTTATGAGGAAGAAACTCTGCTATGCAAATACTAAGGACAGCTGTTCGTAAAGAACTCTTCCTTTCCAAAAACTGTATTTAGAAGGCTTTGTCTTTCAGTTCCGTAGTTGGGGTTGATATTAAGCAAGATCTGAATTAGCTTCTAAGCAATCACCCATCTCTGAAATTGGAAAAATGAAGGTTTATAATATACTTCAATATTATATGTAAAAAATTAAAGTCAATATCACAAAAACTGCTTGTACAAATCAAAATGTTTTTAATACCAACATTTATATAACATCAATTTGAATAAAAAATTTTTTTGTTATCTATGAGCAACCTTTTAAATACATAACTAAATGCTTTTTAATTTTGCTATAAGTTTTGGGTCATTTTTCCACCCTTGTGACTACTTTAATGTCTCGACAGCAATTATGCATTCTGCTATTAATTTAGAAATGTCACGAAACTTATTTTTGTTTTAATTTTTTTACGATGCTTCATAAATTATCCTTTAACTAAGGACAGCTGTTCGTAAAGAACTCTTCCTTTCCAAAAACTGTATTTAGAAGGCTTTGTCTTTCAGTTCCGTAGTTGGGGTTGATATTAAGCAAGATCTGAATTAGCTTCTAAGCAATCACCCATCTCTGAAATTGGAAAAATGAAGGTTTATAATATACTTCAATATTATATGTAAAAAATTAAAGTCAATATCACAAAAACTGCTTGTACAAATCAAAATGTTTTTAATACCAACATTTATATAATATCAATTTGAATAAAAAATTTTTTTGTTATCTATGAGCAACCTTTTAAATACATAACTAAATGCTTTTTAATTTTGCTATAAGTTTTGGGTCATTTTTCCACCCTTGTGACTACTTTAATGTCTCGACAGCAATTATGCATTCTGCTATTAATTTAGAAATGTCACGAAACTTATTTTTGTTTTAATTTTTTTACGATGCTTCATAAATTATCCTTTAAACAACCATTGTTCCCAAGCTTGTTCTCAATAAATATCACAAACAAACACTTTACAACCTAAATTATAAAACAATATTCGAATTATATAAGCAAGTATGGCTATAATCAAAATAATAATAATAAAAACAGTAATTTCATAAAGATTCCATAAAAAATAAAACCCATATTTTTTGAAATTAGTTATAGAAATTTATTTAGTTTCATTAAATAACATTATTTATATGTTTTACTCTGAAAAAATAAATTTATGCGCATTAAATTCTTTAAATGGTCAGTAGAATAGTCTGTAGAAAATATTTTTGGCTTCAATAAGGATTTCCATTCTTTAATACACATAAACGCTTTTGCAATAGCTTCTGTAGTTTCATATTAACAAACAAAAATAACCGCAATTTTGTAATTAATTTTAGTTTTTAATACAAAGAAAAAGAAAGAGAGAGAGCATATTTTGTTCTTCATTACAAAGCATCAAGAAAAGTGAAGCTTAGTATGGGAATACTGAAGCAATTTTACATATCTTAATATACAAACAATAATCACTTAATAATCTGGATCTTTTTAATTTAAAATTGAATCCTTCCTTAAGTCTAAACTTGACCAATTTATCTTCAAAATTTATTCTCTATTTATTTATCTTGGTCAAAAGACATCTATTATCGATCAGCGAAGCTTTCGTCTAGCTATCGTCATATAATTTACAATGGTCTCATCTCTTGGAAAAACACGTTTGTTTGCCTTCTGCAGATTGTTTTTAGAATTAAATTCTCAGGAAACTAAAACTGTTAAAAACTATGATCATAGTGGGTGATAACGGCAAGTTAGTTTAGTTGTTGTATGGGATCAAGTTGTTAAGATTATTATTGGAGGTTCACCTTTATTTCACATTAAAAACAAATTGTGCTATTTTTACATGAAAATACTTTTTTTTTTAACGTTAAAAGTTTTAGAGAGAATCTGACGTGATTAAAGTTTATTAGACTTTTCTTTTTGACTCATAATATACTATGGAGTAACGATTGGTATTTTAAAATTTTTAACTAAAAAAAAAAAAATTTAACTATTTTTCATAAAGTTATTTTTGTTATTTTTGTAGAAAGAAATTTATGAAAGTAGGGCAAAAAGCTAATCAAGGAGTGTACAATTTATTCTATAAATTTCTTTCAACTCGATTAAATATCCTGTAATCAAAATAGACTAACATTAAAATAAAGCAGATCAAACAATTTTCCCCATAATTAAAAAATTAACTTTTTTAATTATGGCGAAAATTGTAACAATATTCTATGATCTGCTTACAAATTTAAGTTATTTGTACCTAAATATCGAACTGTTCATTTTGAATGGGCTAACAGACTTTCATAGTACGTCAAACGTGCGTCTTTAAACGTCCATTGGACGTACCAAATGAATCGAATTTTATCCGTCCGTTTTGGACCTTAAAAGTACGTCCAAAGACGATCAAAACAGTCCGTTTAAAGGTCCACAATCAATGCTATTGGACGTCCTACGGATACCCAAACTTTTTCCGTTAATTCAACGTTTAGTTTTATTCATCTAAATCTAATAGCAAACTCATTTCTAACAACTATAAAAAAAAGAGTCCCACAGGATCTAACGTTAATATACACGAGTTTAGAGATTCAACACGTGGGGCAACCCTCATTAAAATAATAAAAAAGTTATTGCATAAATAAGTATCAACATAATCATTACAAAAATATAAAAAGCATATCGTTTTTGACAACATTAATATATAAATACAATATAGCAAAAACATTATTTATTGGCTCGTTTTCATATGTCGCCAATGGCAGCCTCGCTGCTGCTTGCATCAAAACCAATTTTATCAACAGCAATAGTATCTAAAGAAATAATATTTATCACAAAATGGTCTGTAAATCATAATTCATGTTCTAGAAAATCAAAAATAAACAACTACTTTTAATCGACGACCGCATATATATTCACAAACATAAAATCGAGTAAGAGCATCTGTTTTTCCGAGACCGTCTTTTTTGATCGTAATTCCAGCGTATACAGATAGTATAAGCTTGTGTTTAGCAGCCACGACCCAGTCATGGTCCGGGAGAGTTACCCGGTACTTTAAATGCATCAACAACGGCGCCTGTTTTTTGGCTGCTGTGATTCCAATTGGCACTCTAGCCTTGTCGTCTTGGCTAATTAAACTCACTTCATCTGTCCCTAAAATAGAACAAACTTCTTCCACATATTTTATAGTTGAACTGCAAAAGAGTCCGCCAACATGTTTTAAATGAGATTCATTCTGAGGAATGATCAATCTAGCAAGGACTGTTTTGACGTGCCTTTTGCCTTCTAATGTTCCGTTACTTTTCGTAAGTAGGCGAGCATAGAGGGCGCTCCTGCTGATTGGAAATCCAATTTTTTTTTATCTCGGATGTCAATTCGTCGAGAGTTTTAATGCTCTAAATAATAAAGAAATATATTTGGATATAATTAACTTTTTTTTACAGAAAACGGGATTTATTTCGTAAATTATATTCAAATCAAATCTTGAAATTAGTTGTTAACATCTCAAGGATATTTATAAGCACCAGTGTTAGCTTCATTTTTGTGACCGTAACGAAAAGTTACGTAGTCAGACTTCCTCTTCCCAAAAACCAAAATTGAACGTAACGAAATAATAATTCAACGAAGTTGAACAAAGTTGAACGAAGTTGAACAAAGTTGAACGAAGTTGAACAAAGTTGAACGAAGTTAAATGAAGTTGAACGAAGTTGAACAAAGTTGAACGAAGTTGAACAAAGTTGAACGAAGTTGAACAAAGTTGAACGAAGTTGAACAAAGTTGAACGAAGTTGAACGAAGTTGAACAAAGTTGAGCAGGATAACTTAAAATATTGAAAACTTCATCACCAATTTGCAATTAGTAGATATATATTAATGTTGCCTTAACTAATTGTTTCAACCTAAGATTAGCAATGGTATTAGGTCAATTTAAGATGTAAATTAATTACCTTAATGCATGAAAAACTAGAAAATCAAATGTACTAAATCAAAACTGAAAAAAGATAATCAAGACTTAGTTCTGGCTATTGCCACATTTGGGGACCTACATTTTATTTATTTTGACTAAATTTTAGTAAAAAACAAAAAGTTTAGTACTACTATTGTAGAGTTATTTCTAATCGTGTAAGCTATTTAATAAACAAAATTGAAATAAAAATTTGACAAAGATAGTAATTCTTTATTAAAGTAATTCTTTATTATCAGAGAAAGTAATTCTTTATTAGTATGCTATCTTTTATTTCCCATACATTGAGTAATTTAATAAATCTTGATAACTCTTCACATCATGTTGCCAATTTACTAACAGAAGCATGCTAATTTTTGTTGCTATATGAGAAATGTTGTTAATTGAAATAAAATCATCAACATTTGTTGGCAACCTTGCATTCAGTGATCTGTGCCATAAAGTCTTAGGCATAACATTAAAAATAATTAATATTTTTACTCATAAAGAAAACTTATGTTGGTAGTTTTTAACCTATAATGATTATGTAAGAGAAAAGCATTTTTTATCCTAGGTAACATTTACCCATTATTTACCCTAGGTAGAACATTTACAACTTTAATATTAAAAATTATAACATATTGCTATGAATGATTAAATTTTAGATAGGACCTTTTTTTGTTTCATTTTGTTTTTGTTTTCAAAATGTGATAAAATGAAATATTTTACTAGTGATTTGGGAGTGCTTGTCATTAGTTAGATATTAAACATCAAACAAAAACTTTAAAAATAACAGAGACTAATGTTAGAGCATCAGAGTTATGGGAGCATTTTGAAGACTGTGAGCCAGATGCTGATGGTGTCCTAAAAGCTAAATGTAGACTGTGCACTAATGTGACACTACGCCGTAAAAATCTTTAAACAGCTGCATTGTGGGGTCATCTCAAGTTAAAACACAAGAAAATTGCAGCAGAAGTACTTGAAAAGAAAGCCTCTCGAAAAAGACAAGCAGCAATTGAATCTGCTGATATTTTAGAAGCAGGACAAAAGTTAAATCAGTGTGACAAAGGTAAGATACTAATATTTTTTTGCTACAGTGTGGGTTTATAGAAATTTTATTCCTATTTAGTAAGGTATTTATTTCAAGTAAAAAAATTCAACATGGTTTTTATAAGCCTCTGGCTTAAAGATATTGTTTGAAAGAAAACTATTTTTAAGATGATTTTAAGTCTTAAATCCCAAAAAATTTTGATAAGAATATTTTTGTGCATTTATTTCTGTGAAAGGAAAGATTTTACAGAATACCTATCAAAAAGATAATGTACACATTAGAGAAAGGACAAAAAGAAAGTTAATACAAGTAAAAATGATTCAATCAATAAACTTTAAAAACTCAACTCGAATTGATTCATTTTTACAAAATTTCAGTAAGTTCTAAATAAAAGAGGGATGATTAATTGAGTTTTTTTTAATTCAGCATCTAAAAATGCCCATCAAGCTGTTACATATTTAGTTTTGTAATGGGGTTCATAGCATTTTTATTGCTAACTTTGGCTGCTTCTTAAATTAACAAAATAAACAATTTTAACACTTAAACACGCATGAGGTGAGATAGCTTAATTCAAGTTTAGGCCTTAAAAATAAGTTCCACAGAAAAACTCTGAACTAAATAAACATTGGTTTATGAAACAGAATATTGAGTTCATAATGAAATCAGTTTTTAGACACATTTTGAAGGAGTGAACTTTGCTAACTCCCAACTATTTATCTTTAAAGATGTTGAAAAAACCGGGCTCAGTCACATTAATTCTCTAAATTTGGCCCTAATGGACCTAAGGTACCTTTTAAACTAGAAAGCCCCTCTTGAGTAAACATTGGAACTGAGTTAAAAGGTACCTCATTAGTGAACTTTTTAAGTATGAATTTCTATTTGTTTTAAAAGAATTCTTCTGTTCCACAGATAGACAGATAGTTTAGGCTAGGTTTAATAATTTGAATTCTCCAATAAAGTTCCTTCAGGTCCACCATAAAAGAGCAGAATACTCATGCCTAATATACAGTGAAAAATCAGGAATACATTCCATTTTTGCAATTGTACCAATGTCCTACTCAACCGAATAATGAATGCCTAATAAGGAGATAAATAAAATAATGAAAAATGTAAATAAATTATTTAGATTTGAGATGTATAAAATGTTTCTGATGACTGAAAACAATAATATTTTTTCAGGATCAGACAGTCTACAAAGTCCTTTAAACTCAAAAAAACTTCGTGAAGAAAGTGCTGTGTCAATTGCATCATTCTTCCAGCCAAAGTATTCTACTTACGACAAGCGCCAGCTTCAGTTTGACCTGGATTTCATGAGGTGGATTGTTGAACTCTCGATGCCTTTCAGTGTTGCTGACCATGAAGAAACAAAAGAATTTTTTAAGAAGCAGCTGCCAAGGGTCACAGTTAAGAACTCTACAACTTTTGCAAAGTTCAAGCTTCCCTTACTATATGAACAGATTCATAAACAAATCTTTACAGAGTTAGAACAAGAGCTACCTGAAGTTGATGGTTTTGCTCTTACTTCAGATATGTGGACATCAAGAGCTAATGAAGCTTACATGAGTCTTACCTTGCATTTTGTCAATAGAAATTTCAACCTCATTAAAAAAGTCATCAGTTGCAAGCATTTTCCTGGATCTCACACTGCAGTGGGAATAGCTGTGGAAATAGACAAACAAATTGAATCTTTGCCAAATGTCAAGTCAGAATGTGAGAAGGTAGTGGTTCATGATGCAGCTGCAAATATGAGGGCATCCTTTCCAAACAGCTCTCAACTTTCTCACTCATTACTATGTGCTGATCATGCAATCAATCTTGTCTTGCAGAAAGCTGTTGAAGGATGTGAAACAATTCAAAAGGCAATAACGAAAGCAACCCTGCTCTCCAGCAAAACCCATCGATCAACTTTAGCTAATGAGCTGATCAAGAAAGTTTTCTTCTCCCATCACTTCAGTCAAACAATTTTGTTCTAAATAGAGGAATTAAAATAAACTCTCAGATATAAATGCCTAATCTTGTAAGAATGTTAATGAGGAAAGTGGGGGCTAAACCACTGCTTTAAACATTTGGGTTTTTGGAATTTAATTTCAAAATTGTGTTCCAATATTTTGTAATATTCACAAATTTTAATGTATCCTTTTTTATTGCAATAAAGTTTCATTTCTCTATTTTGTCTTGAATTGTTACAAATAGTTTAATACAAAAAAATTGTTAATTGGTTAAATTATTTAATTGGTTTTAATTACTTAATTGGTTGTTCAAGGGTTGTAATTTAATAATTCAATAAAATTAATGATAAATTGGCTTTTAAGCAAATGTTTTTCCTTTACACTATTATTGCTAACAAATTACACAATATTTTTGGAAACTTTGCCAAGTCTAATTTTAGTTCAAAAAGTACAGGCTTGAGACCACATTTTCGCAGGCTTAGGCTCAACTTTCTAAAATCACACTAAACTCTGGCTTTAACATCTTCTTAAATTTAATTTTGGTTATTTATACTAGCAATACAAATCAGTGGTTTTTAAAAGTTAATTAGGTTGTTCAAAAATGTATTTGGTTCAACTACGTTCAACTTTGTTCAACTACGTTTAACTAAGATGATTAATACAAAAATACCGTAAATAAACGTAACGTAATTGAAACAAAACTACGTTACGTTTATTTACGTTCAACTACGTTCAACTTCGTTGACCGTTGTTAAACGTAGTTGAACGAACGTAACACTGGGGCTTAGGTATTTATTATGGTGCAAGTACTATTTAGGAGTAAAATTCTAACAAATACAATATTAACAAACATAGCTAAGCTATCATTACCCGAAGCACCTCTGACCGACGTCTTTCATCAGCGGACGAACCATGGAGAGCAATATCCATATTCGCCTTCAAAGGAAGAGGTTGATCTACTTCTAATGACGGTCGACCAGGTTTCTTTCTAATTTTTAGTTTTTCTTTGACTTCTGGATGCTCCAAGCAGATTTCCTCCATTTTAGATTTTTTGAGTTCTCTAGTTTTCTTTTGTTGAGCTTGATCATACTTTTTTTTTGGCCAGTTCTTTACATAGATGATCTTCTTTTTCTTTTTCAAATCATCCTCTTCATCTTCAGCAACGAATCCACTTCTCTTTCTACTCTTCAGTCCAGCAACTTCACAATTTAAAGCTGCAATCTCAGAATTGAGTCAATCTTGTGTCATTGTTCTTGCATCTTTTTGATTTTGCGTGGTCAACAAACTCAAAGTTAATGCACTTTGTTGATCATCAATAACAGATCGCTCATTGGTCGGCTCAACAAACTGTGAGGAATTCTTGTCAAATTTAAGTGGAATATACGTGGGGAAAAAACTATTTGGAGTATTGGCCTAAAATGATAATTGCTTGCTCTTGAACTTCATTTCCTTTTCATTAAATAAATTGATTAAATACATTACTCTTGATTCAAGATCCTTATGTACCAGTTTCTCTTCTTTTAATGAATTCCATATACTATGGACTTCTTTCTGGATATTAGCCTTTTTTTTATCGGGATGAGCATTTTGTAAGACCAATAATTAGTTAAGTAATGCGGTTTTATCCATGGTTTAATATTGGTTTATTAGTACTGTTTACATCACAATCAGAATAATGATTTTGGTCATCGTTAGCGCAAGCTTTTTAAAAGAGTTTCTTCAACCTTCTAAGGAAAAATTTTCAAAAGACTTTACGTGTTTGCATTGCATCACTTTTTACAATCAACTAGTGAGCAATTACATTTTCGTATTTGAAATAACGACAAATTAATTTCAAAAAATGACAAATTTATGAGTTTATTTTTATGAGTTTACTTTGAACCACATTTTATAATCCGCTAGGGAGCGAATAACAATTGTGAATTTTATATACGAAGAGTTAAATATTTCTGACATTATTTGATTCGCAGTCAAATGGTAATATATTAATAAAACGACAGTGATTTTATTTTACGTTGGTAGTTGCTATTTATTCAATGTCTCTGGGAAACTTATCATATTAATTTATAATATATTATAAATAATTTAATATGATGTAATATCAAATTCCCCGCATTTAATTTTAATTTCCCCACAAACGAAACATCATTTCTGTACCATTTAGTAGATGTAAATACCGTTAAAATCTGTTCATTAAAAGTAAAAAAAGAACATAAACTAAAATCATTTTAGCCTCAACACTCTCCTCCCCATTGTCAGTTAGTGTCAAACTTTCTAGCACTCCTCCCCCCCTCCCTTCTTTTTACTGACATCATTTAAGGATGACCCTTATATATATATATATATATATATATATATATATGTTATATATATATATATATATATACAATACTACTATGTTTTCTGCAAAAAAATTTCTATTTCATTTTTTCATTTTTATTAACTCAAACCTTTGAACAATAAACTTTCAAATTTATTAAATTTAATTTTCAGAAAAATTCTAGTTTTCTCAAAATGTTATAACTTTCCACTATGCTTGGTTATTATTCGAAAAGCAATTCAAACTGCTGCTATTTTATGACTTTAAACTAGGTAATTTGAAAGAAAAACAATGTGTAATTTGAGCATGCTCATATTGCACAAAAATAGCATCTTTAAATAAAGTCAAAACTAAATATTTCTATTTATTGTTTTTCAAATTAAAATGGATTGTATTTTTAGCTAACACGTGTTTCTTAATGAAAAATTTAATTTTATTATTTTAGCACCAAAATTTTGCGCCACAAAATTATTCATTTATGATGACATTATTTTAATAATGCATCTAATTTAACAGCGTTTTAGTTAGATGATAGCCGGTAATTACTGCATTTAAAAATACGAAATCTTTAAGTATGCTCATATTTCCAAATTGCTCATATTACCCTAATCTACCCTACATCTAAATCGAAACCAAAAACAAAGTTATTTTGTAAGATTAGTTTTCAAATTATCTTATAAAAAAACATTATACTTATTGCCTTTCAACAATTCAGATATTTGAAGGAAAAGTTGCATTTTGTTTTAATTGATAGTATTGCATTTTATTTAAATTTTACATGACATCCGTAAAGAGTTAAATAATATTTGTTCGTATAAAAAACTTCTTCTTTCAACTTTACTCTAATAATTAAAAATATAAAATGACTTTTTGTCTACAGTATTATCAAGTAACTGTATCAAATACCCTGGTATCCTATAGAGTAACTTGGTATGTTATGATTGACATTTGTGTTGTTGTGACTTTGACACATTTTGACCGTTGACTAAACTAAACGTTATACTCTTAAAATCTAATCATTCTGGTAAAATTCGATTTAAAAACTAAAGCAAATTGCATCAAAAAATAAAATGGCACCGTCCGCTTTTGATACTGTAACAATTAAAAAAAGTTTGTGTAACAAGCTTGGATGTTTGTAATGCCCTCACTCAAAGCCCCGGTCTTGTCTTATGGTGAAATTGAAATGATCATATCTTTAAATTAATTTCTTTGTATTTTATAAGTACTAGCAGAAAGCAACCCGTAACACGGGTTATTAGTAATTAAATCATTAATAACAAACATAATAAAATATTAAAAAAAAAGAACTTCAAAATTAAAAAAAATAAAATCACCGAGGAAAAAGCGGCAGCAAAAAAGTTATAAATATCTTCACTGACAAAAGACATTGTTTTTTCTTCGGTGTCTTCCAACACACCAGTATGGATAAGCCCACCATTTGAACAAGGACTAATCCATACCGCCATTACTACACCAATTATTGAAGGACCTCTCCGAGAGAGGCTCTGGGTGTTGGGAGCATTAATTTCTGCAGTGCTCAAATGTTATCGAATCTAAAATTACAAAAGCTCTCAGATGTTAACGACTCTAAAACTACAAATAGAAGAATATAATAAAAGTTATAAATATTTGCAGCTTTAGTTAATCAAAATATAAAGCATAACCTCACCATTTTTACAGGTAACAGAAGATGATGCTAAAAAATTTTTTAAAAAATTGAGTAAATCAGATAGGGTTATACATGTAAAATAAAATTTTTTATAAAAATGTCAGTTTATACTCTATTTTTATAAAAATACGCGACCAGTTAAAATATGTCATATTTATTAAAAATTATAAATGTTTGCAATTTATTTAATGAAAATATAAAACATACCCTTACCATTTTCACTGGTAACAAAAAACGATGCTGAAAGTATTAAAAAAAATAAAAGGGAGTAAATTAAAGAGGGTTAAGTATGCGAAAAATTTTATTTTAACAAAAATATGAGTAAGGCGCAAACAGTTATACACAACATAATTCTTTCACATATTGCACATATTTCTCCATACAAAATTTTTAAAATACAAAACATAGTCCTATCAGTAATGCTTTTACCAGACACTGAAGATAAAAAAATATACCTCAGAATAATCGATAAAATAAATATTACATATAAATATATAATTACCATTTTTTTACCCATTCCCCTCGTTTCCTCCATAAAGTTGTATAAAGTGAGAAAAAAGATAGCTAAAACTGAAGCTAAAACTAACTAAAAGAAAAGCTAAAACTGAAGCTAAAACTAACTAAAACTAACTAAAACTGAAGCTAAAACTGAAGCTAAAACTGAAGCTAAAACTGAAGCTAAAACTGAAGCTAAAACTGAAGCTAAAACTGAAGCTAAAACTGAAGCTAAAACTGAAGCTAAAACTAACTAAAACTGAAGCTAAAACTAACTAAAAGAAAAGCTAAAACTGAAGCTAAAACTGAAGCTAAAACTAACTAAAACTAACTAAAACTGACTAAAGCTGAAGCTAAAACTAACTAAAAGTAACTATAAACTAAACCAAAACTATTAACTAAAATAAACTTTAAATCCTAATATCTGTTCCTCAGAAGACAAAGGTCGGTTGTCCGGTTTTTATGAAAATGAGTTATGTATGAGATCTTTTTAGTTTTTAAAGTATTTACACAGAGGTATTAAGACTGTTGTCCTACAACAATGTGAATCAAAGTTAGGTCAATATAAAAGGTCTAGTGTTCAAAGTTCATAGGAAAAACATCTGTTGTCCAGAAACGACTTTTTACTTTTTTTTGCTTAACTTTTTATTTTTATTTTTTTTTGTCAAAACTATATTTTATTATAATATTTCATGTGCCTTAAGACAAATTAAAGAAAACACAAAAAATATTACATAAAATTAACCATTGAGAATAAGCCAATAAAGACTAATTATTTTACTATTTCCTCTATCTCTAACAATTTTTAAAATGCGACAACCAACCTTTGACTCTTGAGGTACATATATAAATGCTTCATTTATATAATTATAATTATCATATAATTTATACTTAGTTTTTGTTGCAACAGTGTTAACTTCATCATGATTAATTTAATTATTTATTAAAATATTGGCACAGTCGTGACCCTTGTACATGTATTTGTACAAATATTTAACAGGTATGTAAGCTTTAACATTAATGTAAGCTTAATTTTTCTTTGATAAACATGGATTGTAAGGTACCACCTAGCAGTTACCTACATTGTTACTTTTAATATTGATAACCAAACCATTATCACGACGTCTATAGTGTGGATAACCATAATCAACTGCTACGGCATTAGCATTTAATTCTTTAGGATTGGTTGCACACGCCACCTTTCATGCAGGGATAATTGGGAATCAGTATGCCACATGGGCCGTAAATCATCTAAGTTTTAACAACGTCATAAAGATCACCTTTAGCAATCGGATTTGGAATTTCTACAGATATAAAATTATTGATATCATGTGCTGTTTCAAGCTTATCATCATTTGCAAAGTGAAGTAAAATATGAACATGTGGCAAATCACGCTTTTGAAATTCAACAACCTGAACATGCGTTACAACTATCCCTTATACACTGTGCTAAAAAAATGTCATTGAGAAGGTTATTTAATTTGAGTTTAAATACTCGAGTAATCAAGACAGGTCTATCATTTGCTGTCTGACCTGGATATAAATTTCACTTGTTTCGTGCCATTTTGGGTTGCAAGTGAAAGTAATAAAAAGATCTGATCTACCATACTTTTCAATTATAGTCATAGCATCTTCAAAGTTTTCTTTTAAAGCTATGGGACTTCCTACATGTATTGATAGCAAAATTACTATACGCCCTGGTCTAACATTATGATTATTTCCAAGGTTGTTTACATGTTCGTGTAACGCATTATACTGCTCGCTTCTCAGTTTTATTTTGTTATTTCTGATAAAAGAAAGACGCTGGCCAACAATTTTAACATACCCATTGACAGCATATTGATGAAATATTTTTTTGCCATAAAAGAGTGAAGAGAAAAATTGTCAACCATATAAACCATAGGATCTAAGTCATACTTGATATAGTTTAAAAAGGATGACCTCTTGGGTGAATATCAACTTACCTGGAAGCTGGTGGTGCACCATCTTCACTAAAAAATACAACTGAAACTTAATTATGTGAAGGAAGACTATAGCAACGTCTATTTTGTTCTTCAAGTAAATACATTTTTACAACTGACACTGAGCGACCTTCTGTAGCTGAATTTCTCTATCTTCCAGCCATGTTTTTAAATGCAAGAGGAAATGAGTTCTCTTAACTAATAATTGTTTGCAATCAAAACATTTAATCATTTCAGCAAAGATCTTTACCACGTTGTTGCATTCTAAACTTTACTGCTGCAAGTGGAACATAGATGTACAAAAGATACGTAGATGTACATAAATAACAAAATTTAACCTTTACATACAATAACATATGACATGTCATGTCAGTGTTTGCACAAAATTTTAATTTATTTTTATAAACTTTCTAAAAAAGAATAAAAATAGTTAATAGCATCACAAAAATTTCAAAGAAAACATGAACAATTTTATGAAAATAGCATTAGTATAACTTGTTTGTTGCATAAAAAATAATTAGGCTTCATCCATACCCCTATTTTCCTTCTAAAAAATAAAGTATAAGCTCAATAAAAACAAAAATGCTGAAAAAAAAAGTAAAGCTAAAAAAAAAACTATAACAAACAAAATGTTAACGTTTTAAAAAATTAAAAAAAGTGATCCTTTCTACTTCATATCTAATAAAGGAGTTATATTTAAATTGATAAACTTTTTTCTATACTTACTTCAATTATAATATAATCTTACTAAAGATTATTTATCTTAATATGATTCTTTATGCAATATTTCTAAACTGGTAAATTAAATTCCAAAAGGTATAAAGTTTGAACTCGCTCAAGAGATCTTTTTCCAATGACCCTGGCCATTTTGAGAACGCGCTATTTCGAAGCCTAATAACTAATTAAACGACGTTAAACGTTAAAAGTTACTGTAGCAACTATATTAGAGATTCTTTTATTTGAAATCAGTATAGCTTTGTCAGTGTATTATGTCTAAACACGGGTTTTAGCTTTTAGTATTGTGAATCTAAAGAACACCATTTTAGAGTCTTTAGATCAATTTTCTTCATCAGCGTTAACATGAACTTATTTAAAATCTTTTGAAAAATTGCCTTAAACCACTATAGACCCTAGTTCTAATTGGTTCTGACGTATATTAACTATATATAGTTGTTAATATGTAATATTTCTATTAAGTTTTACAAAAAAAACTATAATTCCGACCAAGAAAGAGCTTATAATTAAGAAAAATTGCCAATATACGATAAGAGCAGATCATATTATTAAACTATGATGTTAATTTCACCTAGAAACCATATTTTTTTAAAATCTTATTCAATTTTGGACAAACGATGTTTTTAATAAAAAAAAGAATCTTCGGTTTAGGTTTTTTCGCTACAAACATTTATATTTTATGATACCGCGAAGGTTATCATTTTTTTTTCCGTTTTTTTTTTCATAATTTACAGAACTGATCATTTAACGCAAATTTGTCGTAGTCAACAAAATATCAAACAGATGCTATAGTAAATTAAATTTGTCTTAACTACACCGAGCAACTCCCTCAAATTTTTAATTACGTGAAGCAAACATACTATCTATCTTAAGCTAATTTACTATTTATTATTTATCTAAGCAATTTACTCAAAAAAACGCTTCGTAATTGTTAAGCTTTTCATGAGTATATGTCCAATAAAACTATTTAAGAAAAGAAGTTGCAAAAGAAACTACGTTGTTCTTTTGCAACTTCTTCCAAATTTAAGTTTATCACAAAAGGGAAATTTCCCTGTTTATTTATTACTTAGAGTAATTGTAGTTTGCGGAACTATTTTTACAAATTTTTTTATTACGAAAATTGTTAAATTTATATGCTGCAAATTTGTGAGTTTTTTGAAACTGCTCGTAATATTTGAGTGGGTTGTTATGTTTAACTAATAGTATATTTATATAAAATGAGTATTGTATAATATTTGTGCATATATCTAACCAATTTTATAAAAGCTTAACTGTACGGAGCGCATACGGGTTGTCAACTGGATCCCGTAAGGAAAAAACATCGATATCCGCTGGATCTTGGCCGCGTTTTCCATATGGGACCCATATGGGTATTCCGTTTGGTTCCTGTTCAAATCGCGTACTTTAAAACCGTGAGGGTTTATTTATTACCTTATGGTTTCCAGTTGCAAACCCATTTGGGTTTGCAACTGGGAACCATAAGATAAACCCATCGCAAAACCGCCGGATCTTGGCCGCTGTTTTCCTCTGCGGCCCATATGGGTATGCCCGCCGGGTATCACTAAATGGTCCCAAGTGGTTTACCCATTACTAATTTTGAAACACTACGTTTAAATCTTCAAAATTTACAGAAAAAGCAAATTTATATATAATTTGATTGGTTTATTTCAAAAGAATTAATTAAAATTACAGTAGAAATTGAGCAAACTTTTAAACGATTCTTTATTCATGTATCAATTGCTTTCATGGTTATCTCGCAAATTGGAAGCTTTTCCATTGTTTAAACAATTTCTTTAAAGCCTCTTTACACAATATCTCGTTTCAGTATGACCTGTAAATAAATTAAAGTTAACTGTTACTTATAAACTTTATAGGTAACCTAAATTAACTTTATTATGTTATAAAACTCTTACGATTTCTCTTAAAACTTTTCAGATAAAAAATGTGATTTTCACCATCAAAGGTAAAAAATATTTTTAAATTTATAATCGACATTTATTTAAACGTTTTAAAATGTACTTGTAATCAATAAGCTCATGCTTGTGATTCATATAATAATTTGATAATATTCCTTAAGTTACTGATAAACAAATTATATAAAACTATTATATATATATAATTTTATATTTATATTGAACATAATTTGATATACACTGTTAATAAATTTATATATATAAATATTGTATATGACTTTATATATATACATATTGTATAAACTTTATTTATATATATATATATATATATATATATATATATATATATATATATGTATATATATGAGTGTATTTATATATATATATATGAGTGTATTTATATATAAATATATATATATATATATATATATATATATATATATATATATATATATATATATATATATATATATATATATATTAGTAGAAAATCACATAACTTAATTTTTTTTTTTTTTTTTCTTATATATAATTGCTCTGTTCTTTTAAGAACATTGAGCACTCTATTGTGTAGAATACAAAAATCCAATGAGAAATAGATCAAATGTGCAATGTCTCGCTTAAATGTGTACAAACAACTTTAAAAACCATGAGCTATATAATGATGTCAAAAATTTACCAAGGCTTGGTAGGCCTTTAAAGCCAACTTCAAGAGACCAAAGTTATCTCTTTCAAAAAGTTAGACAAGACCCTAACATTTCTTACCTCGAACTTGCTGAAGGGTTCACAAATACGCCTGGTAACGTTAGTGTTAGTAGATAGACTGTACGAAGATGTCTAAACAAGAAAGGCTAAGACTGCATGGTCGCTGCTCAAAAAAACCACTTTTGAGTGTCTCAGATTGCCAAAAAAGATTAAAGTGGTGTAGTGAAAGACTTCACGGGTCTGTAGTAGACTTGGCCAAAGTTATTTTCAGCGACGAATCCAATTTTGTGGAGATAAATATGGAGATAAAGTAAAGAATAATCATCAAGCGGCTGGCTGGTGAAAAGTTCAATGAGTGTTTTTCTGTACCAAGAATACAAGGTGGAGGAGGATCAGTTGGAATAATGGGATGCTTTTTGCATAAAGGAACAGGGTCATACAACATTTATAACGGCAGAATTAACCGGTACAACTACGAAGAGACCCTCAAAAGTAAACTTTTGCCAACAGCCAGAGCTTTTTACGGAATGCGACAAGAATGGATTTTTCAGCATGATGGCGCTACGACTCACACTACAATCTTGGTTAAAGAGTGACTTGATCGGAAAAGCATTACAGTCATGCCTTGGCCAGCTTGTTCTCTAGAACTCAATTCCATCGAGAACATGTGGGCTTGGATAGAGAAGAGATTGGCCAAAGAGAGCGTATCCAGTGTTGCGCAATTATAGCAGGCGTTAGAAAAGCTTTGTAAGAGTTTCCTAGAGAATTATGCATTTGACTAGTTGAATCTATGCTCAGACGAAAATCGACTGACTCTATTTATTCAACCCACTATATATATATATATATATATATATATATATATATACATATATATATATATATATATATATATATATATATATATATATATATATATATATATATATATATATATATATATATATATATTTATATATATATATATATAACGTGCGTGTAACTGATTCGTAGAATAATGTTAACATACAATTATGTTTAGAATAAATCATGACTAAAAACAGAAACTGTGTTATATGATATACAGGTGACTCATGCTTGTAATTGTCGTTTTTCTGTTTTATTTTTATTTGAGGACGTTGTTTTATAACACAGTTTTGATATGGCGTCTCGTGAAACCGCAAAAAATGTCTTGAAAAGTACTGAACACTTGATAAGAAAGATCGCTTACAGGCTTTGCAAAATGCAAGGTATAGCAAATCTGTTGCATAAAAGATTCTTGGACAAGCAGAAAAGATGGTGGGTGTTACTGATGATTGTAGAAACAATGGAGCTGCTAGAAAGATTGCTGATGCTGCACTTGGAGGTCTTATACATGAATTTAACAACACAACAAACAAAAGTTCAAGACGAGCTGCCCCAAAATACAATGTTTGCCACATAACTGTCTTAAATACTTTCAACTGACATGGTGTTTGTTGTCACAAGCGAAAACCAACACCATTTTACCATCCAACCAAGAAAGGTGAAATAAGAAAAGCTCTTGAACGAGCTTATTGACAGCATTAACAATGGGAGCAGGTAAACTTCCAATCATCATAATGGATGATGAAACATATATATCATAGATTTATGGGACCGCGTTTTCAAGTTAAATTTTTTATGCCAAAGATGCCTCAACAACTGAAGAAGCGATTTGCTTCTCAAGTCACACTAAGTTTCCTTTTAAAGTAGATGTTTGGTATACATTGTGTGATCATGGTGTTTCTAATTTCTTTATATGAAACCAGGGAACGGGCATTGATGCCGAGATTTTCAAATTGAATGCCTTCAACGAAGACTAGTTCCCTACATTGAGAAGCACTGCCATGAAAAAACTTGCATTTTTTGGCCCGGCAAAGCTTCATCACATTATTCTTCAATAGTAGTTAAGTATTTAAACAACAAACAAATTCTATTTGTTTTGAAATAAAATAACCTCAACAATGTTCCTCAATGTTGACCTATCGAGCTCCTTCATGCTGAAATCAAAAGACAAGTGTTTGCTGATTCCTTTTAACCGGAGAATGTTTATTAATTAAAATCAAGAGTATGCCAAATCGTAAATGAAACTGTAAAGCATGCTCCAAAAATGTGTACTAACTTTTCATATTGAATCCGTGCTTTATATATATATATATATATATATATATATATATATATGTATATATATATATATATATGGGTTTAGGCAAGCCCTGTGGAGTCCATCGAATGTGGTATTCCCAAATACTTATTGAAAGATAAAAAAAAATTAGTGGTGTTGTTGGCCTTGCTTATTGCGTTATACTGCAAAGTCTATTTTAAGTAGTACATGTGCTTTGTTAAATAAGTATTTTCAAAATATTGAAAGCAGTTTGCGTCAAATTTTTATTAATGCAAGTATTAAGGGAAGTCTTTTAGTTAATGTTTTTCTTTTTTAGTTTGATAGTTTATATCAACTGAATTAGGTGATCACATCGAATATTATCTTTTTTTACTTATCGATTTACTAAAATTTTTTTTTTTTCTTATCTACTAATTTTTTTTTGCTCGCTTGTACTAAGAGAAATCCATGAAAATGAATGCCCACAAGTGAAAAAGAAATATAGATTTAAAAGAATGCTCTTAAAATAAAAGCAGCAATGATTTATTAGAGTTAAAACAAAATAAAATTTATAGTTCTTAATAATGATTAATATATACTAATTAAAATAATATAAAAATATATAATTCTTAATAATCAAGATTTATTTTGCCGTGTGAAGCTAATTTAATTTTGAGTTGATTTCATAATTCATATTAGGTAAATGTTACAGTATTTTTTATTTGAAGTAAAAAAGGAAAGAAGAAAACAAAAAGACCCCACAAACACATTTTAATCTCAGCGGGGTTGGAAGGGGTGGGGGAGGCGGTAGTGGTGAGAATAGGAAATATTTTGACAAATTCCAAATTTCGTCAAAAATCTTAATCAAATTTATTTATGGTTTACACCCTGTTTATGTATATATATATATACATATATATATATATATATATATATATATATATATATATATATATATATATATATATATATATATATATATATATATATATATACATATATATATATATATATATATATATATATATATATATATATATATATATATATATATATATATATATATATATATATATATATATATATATATATATATATATATATATAAAGTGGGTTGAATAAATAGAGTCAGTCGATTTTCGCTTGAGCATAGATTCAACTAGTCAAATGCATAATTCTCTCGAAAACTCTTACAAAGCTTTTCTAACGCCTGCTATAATTGCGCAACACTGGATACGCTCTCTTTGGCCAATCTCTTCTCTATCCAAGCCCACATGTTCTCGATGGAATTGAGTTCTAGAGAACAAGCTGGCCAAGGCATGACTGTAATGTTTTTCCGATCAAGTCACTCTTTAACCAAGATTGTAGTGTGAGTCGTAGCGCCATCATGCTGAAAAATCCATTCTTGTCGCATTCCGTAAAAAGCTCTGGCTGTTGGCAAAAGTTTACTTTTGAGGGTCTCTTCGTAGTTGTACCGGTTAATTCTGCCGTTATAAATGTTGTATGACCCTGTTCCTTTATGCAAAAAGCATCCCATTATTCCAACTGATCCTCCTCCACCTTGTATTCTTGGTACAGAAAAACACTCATTGAACTTTTCACCAGCCAGCCGCTTGATGATTATTCTTGACTTTATCTCCATATTTATCTCCACAAAATTGGATTCGTCGCTGAAAATAACTTTGGCCAAGTCTACTACAGACCCGTGAAGTCTTTCACTACACCACTTTAATCTTTTTTGGCAATCTGAGACACTCAAAAGTGGTTTTTTTGAGCAGCGACCATGCAGTCTTAGCCTTTCTTGTTTAGACATCTTCGTACAGTCTATCTACTAACACTAACGTTACCAGGCGTATTTGTGAACCCTTCAGCAAGTTCGAGGTAAGAAATGTTAGGGTCTTGTCTAACTTTTTGAAAGAGATAACTTTGGTCTCTTGAAGTTGGCTTTAAAGGCCTACCAAGCCTTGGTAAATTTTTGACATCATTATATAGCTCATGGTTTTTTAAAGTTGTTTGTACACATTCAAGCGAAACATTGCACATTTGAACTATTTCTCATTGGCTTTTTGTTTTATTTTTCAGCAGACCTACAATTTGCCCTTGAACTTTCTCTGAAATAGCTTTTTTGTCCATTTTTGTCTTTTTACTTTACTAAATAATTACCAATGCAAATAACTCAAGATATCAAAATGATAACTTTATTTTATTTCCCAGGAACGTTTATATAGTAAGAAAGAAATCAACCGCCAAATTTTAGATCGCTTGGATAACATTTTGTTGAGATATCTCAACTAATGTCGTTAAATTTTAGTTGACTCTATATTTTTGCTACATTAGAGACGCAGGTATGCTCCAATTAAATTAATAATTAGACAAGACTAGTTAACCTAACGAGTTCCAATTATATACCATTCGGTAGAGAATCAATTAATTAAAACATTTAAAACGCATTTAACTGTAGGGTCAAATCATTATATTTCAACCAATTTAAAGAAAACTTTGTGGGGCACCATCTCTGATTTTCCTGATTTTTACATATTATGTGCATAATGTAAAGAGGTTAAATTTGAATTTCAGACTTCCAACAACCAGTTTTTATAGTTATTTGTGTTTTAGCTATTTTGTGCTACGGTGTTGTTTTAGTCGTTAACAGTAACAGTGACTTTTCTTATGCTTATAAATATTTATTACGTGTCTTTTTTACTTTTTTTGGCATGATGCCTTGGAAACACTGTTCTATGTATTAGCAGGCTTTACTTGAGATTCCTCTTCTGGTACCTGGTGTGTTGTAACAGATTTAAAAAGAAAATTACCAGATGTTAGTTCTTTTTTTTCTTTATGTCGTTAACTATAACCAATGACATTGCTAATTAGGAGCCCAATTTAAATAATTATTTATAGATAAATTTCTACTTAATTATTTGTACTTGTTATTAATGATTTAATTACTAATAACCGGTATTACGGGTTGCTTTCTGCTAGTGCTTATAATAATACAAAGAAATTAGTATAGAGATATGATCATATCAATTTCACCATTCGACAAGACTGGTTTAACTACACAGAGCGGCTAATATATTTTACTCACGTAAAGCTAAACAAATACTCTAAAAACGCAAAGTAAAAGAAATTGTTTCTTTATTTACCTGGCCAATTACTCTTAAAAAACTACAATTGTAGCACGGATATTATTTTATCACGAAAATAATATGGTCTACTTTATATACAATGCTAAATAAAGACATTTTAATTGCGCAAAACGTATAAATCAAGCCTAAAATTAACGGGGACGGACTTTTATAATTTCTTTTCTGCACAATTTAATTAAGATAAGACTAATTTTTTCAACCTAATTTTAATAAATAAAAATGTAATACATTATTACGACTATTTAATAGTCATCTTCAGTGGGGGTTAGAAGAAACTTTAACTATATATACAAATATTATATGGTAATACGATATAAGTTACAATTTTTATTAATTACGACAAAATAGGCAATAGCAAAAAGAACAATTGAATAGTTATTAAATTATTTAATAAAAGGTTAACATCTAATAAAATGGTAATTATTATAAGAAAAGTGAATAGACATAATATCACTTTTCACATTATAGTTACCATTTTATTAGTCAATAGCCTTTTTTTGTTAAAGAATTTAATAACGTTATTATTGTTTTTTTTTTGCTGTTGCCAATTATTTTGTAATTAATAAAAAATTGTAATTTATATTTTACTACCGTATAACATTTGTATATATCATAAACAAGTTTTTTATTTAACCCTTAAATGACGGCGGGGTGTTTTACTACCCCAGAAGAGTTTATTTTTAATTGCCACAATAACAAATTTTGTCTATTGGTACTGCCACTTCAGAACATCTTTCAATATTATTTAAGGACGTTTTTAGTGTAAAATTGTTTTGTTTTACTAACAAATTGACAATAATATTGATAGTTTTTGTTACGTTAAAGAAGTAATTTGCATAGGGTATTTTTATATCCCATGCAAAAGCTATCATTTTTTAGTTAGTAAATCAATAAATGGCTATTTAAATTGTGTTTATAATTTATATAGGTATTTACATAATATATTTAGTATTTATTAACACTTGCGTTTGATTTATTTATTTTTAGTAGATATGGGGTATTACTTTTTATTTTTATGAGTAAATTATACCATAAATTTATTATATATACAAATCACTGTAACAACAATAGAGTGCTCATGTTGCATATATTTTGTTTTTATGTCAAAAATAATTATATTACTGATACAAAATAATAATGCCTATAACATTTGTTTCATATTTTTCACATATTTTGTTTGATAAAAACTGAAACTATTTTTCAGAATAAATATAATTAACATAATGAGTCGCCCAGAAACAAATACTGCAATCGAGGCTAATAATATTGTTTTTGCTTTAAATTAATTATCTTTAAGTGATGACTCAGCTGACAAAAACTTGCAGAAGATGAAGAAGATATTACTACAGCTGACGGTGAATCAAATGCTATCTTCTCAGATAAACGTAATGAAGAAGTTGTTCATGAAAATCACATTTTAGATCAAAACATAATTTCAAAAAATGGTAAGGAAATTAGAAGTAAATTTCCACATGCTGATGCTGTTCAACCACGTTCACACAATATTATTCGCAAACAACTGGCCCAACAAGGCCAGCTGTTTGCAGCTCAGGTTTGCGGTCAAAGTGTGAATACTGCCTTTAAACTCTTTATAACACCAGATACTATTGGAATTATTGTCAACTACACTAATGCTGAAGTTAGTAAAATAAGACTAAAAGGATGGGTTGACACAACAGCAAATGGGTTTTATTAGTTTATTAGTGTTATTCTCCTTGCTGGAGTGTTCCACTCTAAAAATTAGGGCAATAATAGAGGTTTGGAGTAGATTAGATGGCATAAAAAAATTTTCGGCTTCAATGCAAAGAAGTCAATTTGTTAACATGCGACAATGCATTCGATTTGATCAGAGAGAAAAAAGGAACCAAACGGTTTGAAAACAAACGTGCACCTTTAAGAAATGTATTGAAAGTTTTTATTACTAAATGTAAAAGAAACTATAATCCAAGTGCATATCTTACTTTCCATGAGCAACTAGTTACATTTAGGGGACATTGTACATTTAGGATGTTTATATCTACTAAGCCAGGTAAGAATAGAATGCAGAAATGGATATTAAGTGATGCTGAAACTTCTTACTGCATAAACTTGCAACCGTATATTGGTAGAGTAAATGGAGTGCGTAATGTTGGTACACGAATGGTTCTTGAATTAACTGATCACTTGAATGGAAGTGGTAGATTCATAACAGCTAATAGTTTTTTAAAAACATTCAACTTGCACGTGCATTGCCAGTGCGTAAAGTTATAAACACTGGCACTATTTAAAAAATGAAGGAGAAATACCAAATAAGTTATTGCCTGCCTTATATCGACTAGTTTAATCCAGCATTTCTGGTTTTCAAAATGACTCTGCTACGGCTTCTTATGTACTTAAGAAAAACAAAGCAGTAATATTATCAACCTTCCGCAGTAATGAGATTGACCATAATAAACCAAAAAAAACCTAATATTATTATAAATTAGAACAAATATAAAGGTGGAGTTAAAACGTTAGACAAGGTTGTCAGGTGCTACTAGAGTCGCCAAAAGAATACTAATAAAAATTTACAATATTTTGTAATATTTTGGATATTGCAGCATACAATGCTTTGATTTAATTTTTGTTAATTTTAAGTTATATAAACGGGGCTTCACATAGAAGTAAAGAATTTTTAAAAAATTATCATAAAGTCTAATTAAAAAATTTGATGCAAATGACAATCTTCTACTAATAGTTTCAAATAATAATCTTCGCCAAGTAATTGCACAAAATAACCTATTAAATCAAGGTCAACCACTTCGAGAGCAGCACATAAAATGATGCTATATGAGTCCTCGTACTCATAACAGAAAAACTTGCCTGCAATGTAGATCATGTAGCCAATATGTTTGCAAGGCTCACAGCAAAAATGTTTTCAATAGTTGCCTTATTTAGAAGATATATTTTGTTTTTATTTGAATAAATTGTATCAAATATCTCTTTTATTTAAAAAAACATTGAGAAAAACGATATTTTTTTTGAAAGCACGCATTTTAACTTAAAAAGGTCAACATATTTTGTATATATTGGATCTCAAAATAAGCGAATTGTATAAAAGTTTGAAAAATATAAAGCATTATATAAAAAGATTGATAAAAATAATAACATATAAACCTTGTTAAATTCCCTATTTTTCCTTTTTAGTAAAAAAACGCCTTATTCTGTTTACTAAAATCTAACATAAAAACATAATTATTAATTAATTCATATTTTTGAAGTTGTTATATAAAATCGGTTCTTGAAAATTTGAAACTCGACATGACATACTTCTGAAAAACTTTTTTTTTGATAATATTAGAGACCGATTTAATGTTCGACGGTCCGCAGCAACCCCTGAAAATATAATTTATTGAAAATTTTCTTTAATTTAGTATTATAATATTATATAGAACACATTCAAGGGGTAAAGATTGTGGCCCCTACAAATTGAGAGGGGCGGGATAGGGTTACTCTTTTAATATTCATAAAGACTGAGCACTGACAAATTTAAACATAAAATTTGAAATCTGTTGATAAAAGCATATCTAGTTTATACATATATATATATATATATATATATATATATATATATATATACATATATATATACATATATATATATATATATATATATATATATATATATATATATATATATATATATATATATATACATATATATATATATATATATATATATATATATATATATATATATATATATATATATACATATATATATATATATATATATATACATATATATATATATATATATATATATATATATATATATATATATATATATATATATATATATATATATATATATATATATATATATATATATATATATATATATATATATATATATATATATATTTATATATGTATATATACAGGTTTTTGGAGAGCAGGTTACAGGGCAGTCTTTAAACCTAGTGTAAATCTTAAATCTTTGCTAACTTCATGCAACAAAACAAAACTACCATCAAATAGCCATCCCGGAGTATACCTATTAGAATAATAGTGTAAACAAAATTACATCGGCGAACAAAAATCAAAATAACAAGAACAAACAACACCAAAACAACACCAAAACAACAACAAGAACAAAACAACACCAAAAAAATGTTTTTTGAAGAAAAATTAGAACAATATGCAATTGGGCATCATATAATTAAATGTTCATGTAGTATAAAATGGGATCAAGTAAAGACGCTAAAAGTAGAACCCAAAAATTTTGAAAGAAAAGTTCGAGAGGCAATTGAAATTCAGTTCAAGAAATGCGGGCCTAAAAATAAAGGTACGAATTTAGATGATGGTCAATATGTAAAACGCTATTCTGGACGCCATATTTTTTATACCTACGTAATATTAAAGAAGCCCAATTGCAGCGAAAGTTAAAGAAGCCATTAAAAAGTGACGTTACCGTTTGTTTGTAATTTAATTTAATTAATAATTTGTAGTTAAAGCTAAAGATGCTAGTATCAATAATCTAGCGAAAATTTCTTAAACAAAATAAAAAAAATAAATTTGTATTGAGAGTATTCGTATTTATTGATGTTCATATATTAAATTTATTCAACTCTCATACAAGATGTCGTCATTTAAAATTTATTTCATAGCTAATTACGGAGCTGAACTTTATAAAGAAACAAATATGGCAAAATCAAAAAATCAATGTATCTTCTTCAAAAATGTGAAAAACATAAATCAATACCAAAATCGCTTCGAGTTGTATGTCCAATAAATAAAAAAAGAGGAAGAGACATAACTAAAAGGTACCGTTTTGAATTACTAATATGCATTAAAAGCGATTCTAGAATTCGCTATTTTAATCAAATAAAATTTGTAAAAGATATCCAAAACTATTTATATAAAAAATTTACTCAAAATGATTATGAATCTGTCGAAAATGTTACTGAAAAATCCCGAGAAAATATGTTTATTAAATCTAAATATCGTCAGATCAAAAAATTTAATATCTTGAAAAATATAAATTCAAAAGAAAAAGCTGAGACTCCTTCATTTCTTAAAGAAATCTCTTAGAACTAGGACCTAAATTTGTTCCAACTATACAAAATATACCCTATTTAGACATTCTTTAAGTAACAGAATCCACTGCGTTAAAACTAGAGTATTGCAACAAAATTAAGAGTTCACAAGACTTACGCAGAAACGTGTTGAGGCAACTTAAAATACTTAAACCACAAAAAAACAGTAATTTAAATTATAAACATAGGAAAGCATAAAAACTAATAAAAGAGGACAAAAACATTGATATATATCCTTTTGATAAAGGAGCAGGCTTTGTTAGAATAGAACACAACAAAGCCATTGACAAAATTCGTCAAGAGATTGGCAAAACAAAGATAATTAAAGAGGACCCTACCATTACATTTGCTACTAAAATTAGAACTTACCTATCAAAATTAAATAAAAAAAGGCGATTTACCAAAAAAGAATATGAAAGTCTTTACCCAATCGACCCAGTACCGCCACGTATGTATGATGTAATTGAAGCGCACAAACCGGAAAAATCATACCCTATGCGATCAGTAGTTTCAACCATCGGGACACCAAGTCATGGAATATCACAATATCTAGTAAATATATTTCAACCAATTTTAGATAAAAATATAACAAAGTTAAAAAATTCGTCAACTTTTGTAAAAACAGCTAAACTTTGGAATATATCAAACGATGAAATACAGGTATCTTATGACGTTGTCAATTCATATCCATCAATTCCTCTGGGAGAGGCAGCAAAAATTCATCTTGATATGTTAGAGCACTTCCCTAATTTAAATAAACTAACAAAACTAAGCGTTTTAGAAATAAAATCACTAATAGAACTGTGTTTATATAAATCTTATTTTTTATGGAATAAATAAATTTACGAGCTAGTACATTCAGGTCCAATAGGACCTGAATCTACAAGCTTTCAATCATCGTAGTACTTGCGGTACTTTCACTCATGGTAGTACTTGCGGAAGGTTTCCTGAAATTTTTTGAAAATAATTGTTTTTCAGGTACGTAGATGATAGCCACGCAAGATTTACAAATAAAAATAATGTCATCCGTTTTCAACAAATATTAAACAGTCAACATCATGCCATCAAATACACAATTGAATTGGAAGATGAAAACAAAAGATTAAATTTTTTACACATCCAAATAACCAATAATTGAAAAGGTATTTATGATTTTAGCATGCATCGAAAAAAAGCAATAACAAATATTTAGCTTAATCCCAATTCAAATCACTATCCAAAAATCATAAAAGAAATATTTAAAGGATTTATTCATAGATCTTTATCAATTTGCACTGAAAAATTTTTAAATAAAAAATCGATTTCCTAATAAATGTGTATGCTGAAAATGGATACGAAAAGAAACAATTACAAGACCTTGCAAACATTGTTATAAAAAAACGACAATCAAATAATGAAATAATTTTATCTAACAACGAAGCAACCATGCCAACTATATCACTACCGTAGATCCCAATATTATCACCAAAAGTTCGAAAATTTTTTAGGAAAACAGGTTACAGGGCAGTCTTTAAACCTAGTGCAAATCATAAATCTTTGCTAACTTCACGCAAAAAAACAAAACTACCATCAAATAGCCATCCCGGAGTATACTTATTAGAATGATAGTGTGAACAAAAATACATCGGCGAACAAAATCAAAATAACAAGAACAAACAACACCAAAACAACACCAAAACAAAAACAAGAACAAAACAACACCAAAAAAATGTTTTTTGAAGAAAAATTAGAACAATCTGCAATTGGGCATCATAAAATTAAATGTTCATGTAGTATAAAATGGGATCAAGTAAAGACGCTAAAAGTAGAACCCAAAAATTTTGAAAGAAAAGTTCGAGAGGCAATTGAAATTCAGTTCAAGAAATGCGGGCCTAAAAATAAAGGTACGAATTTAGATGATGGTCAATATGTAAAACGCTATTCTGGACGCAATATTTTTTATACCTACGTAATATTAAAGAAGCCCAATTGCAGCGAAAGTTAAAGAAGCCATTAAAAGTGACGTTACCGTATGTTTGTAATTTAATTTAATTAATAATTTGTAATTAAAGCTAAAGATGCTAGTATCAATAATCTAGCAAAAATTGCTTTGATAAAATAAAAAATAAAAAATTAGTATTGAGAGAACTTGTATTTATTTATGTTCATATATTAAATTTATTCAACTCTCATTCAAGATGTCCTCATTTAAAACAACAATGTATATATATATATATATATATATATATATATATATATATATATATATATATATATATATATATATATACATTGTTGCTTTGATTATCTAATAATAATCAATTTTTTCGATTTGAGAGTGATCAATATAAAGTGAAATAATCACAAAATAGATCAATAAGTAAATAAAAAAATTACATGGAAAAAAACAACTTTTTTACGGTACTTAAAGTTTCATGCCGTTTGCGGCACTCATCAGCCATATATTTAAATCAAGAAAAAACCGTTCAAAAATACAATTAAAAATCCGTTATAAAATTAAAGAAAACAACAATGGAATGAGTTCTGACGTCAAATAATAATAATAGTAATAATAATGACAAAAATAATAAAAAAAATAATAATATGGAAAAACTTCTTTTTTAATAGCCGGTGTCATATTGGGAAAGAAGGACTCTGTTTCTATGTCTACACTTAGAAACAATCTCACTCCTTTATTCAATAAATTAGTATTTTTATAATGTAAAGTTTTATATTTTTCGGTGAGACATAATTTGCAAGATTTTGATGTTGGGTTATATGCTTTACTTCGTGTGAGAGTTTTCCATTTAACTAAAGAGACTAAATTCGCTTCTTTTAACTTCCATACATGTTTTGAGAGTTCTGTATCATTTTTTTGTATTTAGAGATGTTAAATGATTTAACGCGATTAGGAGTTTCACTTATCCCAATGTAGGATTTTTCATTCGAAGATGAATCAGTTGTAACAGTTGCTTGATATTTAATGTTGCTTGTTAAACATTTATTAAACAACGGACAGAGATTTTTATTATAGCAGTTACAGTCGTGTTGATTAAGGTTTGTATTGTTGCATAAAATGTATTTGTTGTGCAAATCTATAATGGATTTTACACTTGGCATACAACTGAAGCTAACTTTGACTATGTTCCTGTTAAAGATTTTATGCAGTTTAATTTTATTAGGAAAATGTTTGTCAATAAGTTTCAAAAAACATTTTCCCACGTTGGTGCTAATGTTTTTACTAAATGGAGGGTTAAACCAAATGATGCTGCGGGCTCTGTTCCGTTTTGGAGTTGATATTGTTATAGGATTATATGTTAGACTACATTTATAGCCAGACTTTAATAAAGCTTTATTATATAGAGGAATAGTATTTTCAAATATTTCTTTGTTAGATGAATTTGTAGACAATCTAAGTTCAATCGAACGTGGTATTTGTTTTAATATACTTGGCGGGTGATTTGAATCAGCATGGATGTAATTTAATGTATTATCAGGTTTGAAATAAGGTTTAAAAGTGCAGTCATTAAGATTTAGAGTCACGTCAAGGTAGTTAACAATTTTCATGTTGCATTGTATAGAAATCCGTAAGCCATTGCATTTAAATATTTCGACAATATGCTTTTTTATTTTTTCATTTGAGGTCCGCTTTTATTTCTAAATATCAAGCAACTGTTACAACTGATTCATCTTCGAATGAAAAATCCTACATTAGGATAAGTGAAACTCCTAATCGCGTTAAATCATTTAACATCTCTAAATACAAAAAAATGATACAGAACTCTCAAAACATGTATGGAAGTTAAAAGAAGCGAATTTAGTTTCTTTAGTTAAATGGAAAACTCTCACGCGATGTAAAGCATATAACCCAACATCAAAATCTTGCAAATTATGTCTCACCGAAAAATATAAAATTTTACATTATAAAAATACTAATTTAGTATTTTTATAATGTAAAATTAAAATTAAAACGTTATATCATATATATATATATATATATATATATATATATATATATATATATATATATATATATATATATATATATATATATATATATGTGTATATATATATATATATATATATATATATATATACACACACATATATTTAAACAGGACCTTCCGAAGATGGGTCACTGTGTACATTTTACCTAGGCACGCGGACAAAACGGGCACATATAACCCTCAATAAAAGATTTATTTTAATTTTTAATAAATATAAATGGCACTACTCCTTGGAAAATTTAAAACAGAATTTAAAAGACTCTTATTATAATTGCAACTTATTACAACAGACTTTAAATAATTATTATTCAAAATTTAATTCAAAATTGAACAGAAAACGTCGTTATTATCACGTAATGAATATATCTTGTTAAACATTAATATATAAAATGTGTATGCATTAATATATGTTTATGTTTATATTACTTTTATTTAAAATCAGTAAAAATATACCGTAGCGTGAGATAATTAAGCAAGTTTTTAATAGCTTTTTTCAATAGAAATAAAAAAAACTTGTAGATTATTTAAAAAAGTAAAATATGTTTTTTTTTAATCCTGCAAATCTTTCTTAGAGGAATGTTGGATTAAGGAAAATATGTAAAGCGAAGAATTTATGTTAAAAATTATACGAATACGCATTTACCCCACAATTTGGTGTAGACGAGTACTTAATTATTTTTTTGATGAAATTATTGAATTCATATATTTGTTTATAGACTTATCAAAAGCTTTTGATGCAATTGATCATAAAATTCTCCTATAAAAACTTTAGTATTACGGAATAAAAAGATATGTTTTACTGCTACATAAAAGCTATTTATAGTATTTTAACAGACTCATCCAAAATGTTAAATATAACCTGTGGTGTTCCCTAGGGTTCTATACTTGGGCCCCTGCTCTTTCTCATTTACATCAACGATTTACATAAAGCTTCGAACTTGATCGATGTCATGTTTGCTGATGACACTAACCTCGTTTTACCTGATAACAACATTACAACATTATTTCAAAATATGAATATCGAATTAACAAAAATGTTTGAATAGTTTGAAATAAACAAGCTTTCACATAATTCTGAAAAAACTAATCGGATATTTTTTTATCCGGCTTCTTAAAAAAAAAATTCTGCCTTCCTAATAATGTTATGCATTTGCCAGTTAGTAAAAAAATTTTACAATCGTAATTAATAAAAGTAAAATTTACATGACTGGGGCTAGAAGAAGAAAAAACTAGTCACATAGAATTCGTGTAAAATAAAGTTGCTAAAAGTATAGGAATATTGTATAAAGCTGGAAGTGCTTTAATTAAACGCAATTAACTCAATTATATTACTCCTTTATCCATTGTCATTTAAACTATGCACATTTTGCTTGGCGTAGTGCCAATAAATCCAAACTTAGGCCTCTTTATCGTCAAAAAAAGCACGTTGCTCGTCTTATTAAATTTAAAGACTCATGCCAAGCTTCTCTTATTTGAAATAAAAATTTTTGATATATATCAGCTATATCTTTTAATATTCTTTGTTTTATGTACAAATGTAAAACTCCAACCCAGTTTCTTTCCATAGTTTATATACCTTAAAAGATGAAATAAGATACAACTTAAGAAATGATAATTTAATTAGTTAACCATTTTTTCAAACTAGTTTTTGAAAATCAAGCATTTCATTTTGTGGGGATTTTATGAACCATGTATTTATGGATTTGATTATTATGACATTTTTAAATTTACGAGCGGTTCTCGATGAAGACTTGATGTTCTTCTACGAGTGTCCGCTTTCTTTTTATTTATTATATCAATTACTTGCATATTTTTTGCTTGTTTATATTTTCTGGTTGACAAAGATTTTTTAATCTTACCGATCTAATTTATTTGTAAAACAATTTTTATACTTTGTATAAATATTTAATTTCAAGTTCGTCATCAGCGGTTCTCAGTGACATGACCTTATGGTCTTCTTTGAATATACGCGTTCTTACTTGATTGTTTATTAATTTTATTTTATTTTTAAGATATATTCAGACGTAATTTTTTTCTTGTATATTTGTATTTGTTTCTTAGACATTATAATAAGGAACTAAAAAACAATATATATATATATATATATATATATATATATATATATATATATATATATATATATATATATATATATATATATATATATATATATATATATATATATGTATATATATATATATATATATATATATATATATATATATATATATATATATATATATATATATATATATATGTATATATATATATATATATATATATATATATATATATATATATTTATATTTATACTTATGTATACTTAAATGTTTGATAAATATAGATACAGAGCTGAATTAACCAATAGGCTAATACCAAATAAAACCATAAATAAAATTACCAAGAGGTAAAGAGACTAGGCCGTGGCCTGTGCCCAGAATATCCCCAAAAACTGGATGTCAACAAACATTTAAATCTTATTATTTTTAAACTTGATTATTATTTAGACAAGTTTTACATAGGCAGAATTTCGTTGACAGGTGCCATTTTTTTGGTTTGTTTCATTTTCTTAAGTCTAGTTGGTGTTAACGTCGCGGAAGTTTTTTAATAATTGAAGGAAGTTTCCAGAAGTTTCCAGAAGCATGCAGAAGCTTCCAGAAGTTTCCAGAAGTTTCCAGAAGAAGCATCTGGAAGCATCCAGTAGCATCCAGAAATATCTAGAAACATTTAAAAGCATCCAGACGCACCCAGAAGCTTCCAGAAGCATCGAAAAGAAGCATCTAGAATCTTCCAGAATAGGTTTACTCAGGTTCATTTTACTATATAATAGACATGTAAATCGACATGTAATTCAGTCAGTATATGGAAGTCAATCAGTCAGTATTATCAAGACAGTTTATCGAAGTGAGTTTTATCAAAGTGTTTTATCGAAGAACATCAATACAATAAGTGAAATACAACAAGTGTTTCATTACATCAATACAGTCCACATCTAACCAAGACGTTGTGTTCCACAGAGCATTATTGTATCATCACAAGGTAAATGTAACACGGTAAGCCTTGAGAAGCGTGATTATTTATTTTTATTATTTTAATGACTTCAAGTGCAAAAATGGCTCCCGACAGTCTCTGATTGGATTTAAGAAAGAAAATTATTTGTGATTACGTAAGTGGAATGTCACAAAAATGTATTTGTAATGAATATCGCCTAAAAAAATGGACCGTATCAAGACTATGTTCCAAACATCGTTCTGCGGGGAAGTTGGCAGCAGATAACAAAGCTGGAAGACCACGTTCCATCACTTCTAGAGAGGATTCTATGATCATCAGATCCGTCAAGAAGGATCCCTGGATATCATCGGTCGAGATACAAAAGCAATTAGAGCTGCCTGTATCGGACCGAACAATCAGAAGAAGTGCTGTTAAAGCCGGGTTGTTTTCTCAACGCCCTGCAAAGAAACCGCTGATTTCACTAAAAAACCAGATGAAAAGACTCTTGTTTGCTACATCTCATATTGACTTGAATGTGCAGCAATGGCAAACTGTCCTGTTCAGTGATGAATCAAAGTACAACATCATTGGGAGAGATGGCATTTGCCGTGAACGTCGACCGGCCGGAAAACGCCTCAATTTACGTTACTGCCATAAGACCGTGAAGCATGGCGGAGGAAATGTAATGGTTTGGAGGTGTTTTTCTACTAACTTTTTAGGTCCAATACATCGAAACGATGGAATAATAGACCGTTTCATGTATAAAAATATCCTGAAATATGTTATGTTACCTCATGCTGAATGGAATATGCCAATAAAATGGATTTTTCAGCAAGACAACGATCCGAAACACACTGCAAAAGTAGTCAAGCAGTGGTTTCATGACAACCACCTATCGGTGATGGATTGGCCGCCTCAATTTCCGGATCTCAACCCTATCGAGAACCTGTGGGAGATCGTCAACCGCAGAAATAATCGTAATGGTGTTCGTAATAAGGATCAACTGTTTGAACAAATCCAAAAAACCTGGGCAGCGATTCCACAAAGTTTCATTGATCACCTGATCGAATCTATGCCTCGAAGATGCAAGGCTATGATCAACAACAAAGGATTCGCCACGAAGTATTGATAGCGAAATACAGCTTGGTGAACATTTTGTCGAGTTGCATATGTTTTGTCCGGAAAGAAATCAACTTTTTTTAATACTTTAGATTAATTTAATAATTTTCGTGTACAAATAATGAACTTTGTGATGAATAAAACTTGAAGAACTTTGTCTCTAAACAGTTACATAGTTATATCTCTAAATTGAAAAAATGCAGCATTTTTATATAAAGAAACTAAATTAGCATTATTTGGTTGCACTCGTTTTGTCCGATACTGTATATATATATATATATATATATATATATATATATATATATATATATATATATATATATATATATATATATATATATATATATAACAATAAAATAAACAAGTGAAAAATCTTTGCTAAATATATATTTCATTTGAACGAAGATAACAGTATATAAAAAAACATATAAGTATATGAATTACACCTAATAAATATTAATGCATATATATAAAGTCACCAATAATTTCTTTTAAAAAGATAGGTTGTTTTTCTCATATAGGGGACTAGGAAGCTGTTTTATGATTGATTTTCTTTCTGTAACAAAGTAATCAGTAACTTGTGGTTCTTTGAAGGAGATGATTTTTGGATTCGAAGCATTAAAGTCTTGTCTAAAGTATTTAATATTCAAATTGTTATCTTTTTCTTTATTTATAACTTGGCCTAGAAAAAATATGGTGTCTTTTTTTCTTTTAACCTAACAAAAACATAAGAACCCTCTGCAATTAAAAATTCAGAGGTCGTAACCACTCCAGGATCACATATCCTTTAGAGAAAAGAGAATCTAATTCGCCAGCGCTTCATTTGATTAGTTGTGAAACTTTTTTGCATGTGTGCTTGTTTTTTATGGAAAAGCGAATCTTCAAGGTCATAATCATCATCACATGAATCACTTTTTTTATTAAATGAATCTTTTTTTTGCAATGTTTCATTATTTTCTTTCTTTATAACGTCAGACTATTTATTAGATAGCCTCTTGTAGCTCAATATACATCTTGGAGCTTGAGGGCATATTATAATTAATTGTTTCATTAAAAGTATTCAAATTTAATTTAGAATTTCTTTCTTGTCTATTTTATTTAAGGATGCATTAAGTTGGGTATTTTTTATTTTGACTAGCTTGTGTTTTGAATGAGATTTAGAAGCAGAAGAATCTGTTGCAACATCTTTCAGTACAACACTTTTTCTTGGTGAAACCTTTGCTTTTTTCCCACACAATACTGTTCCAGGCTTTTTATTGAAAAGCTTCTTGAAGTTCTGCAAGACGTTCAAGAATTAATAGGGATACTATGTTCTAAAACGATTTAGATATGTCTGTCCTTAAAATCTTGTCAATATTTTTCTTTTCAGTGGGTAAATACCAGATTTTCGGAACCCATAAACACCAAAATGTTGTATGTGAATCATACTAGTCGAAAGATTAAGGAGCAATCTTGGGAAAAAATTTTTCGGTAGGAATGTATGAAATCCTCCTTTACCAATTTTCCATTCAGTAATTACTTTTCTCCAAGCTGATTTCATATGTCTATAATTTGCAAGGTCAAGAGGCTCTAGCAAATGCGTACTATTAGGAGATAAGAAGGCCATCCTGATGTTGATAGCTTCAAAAATTTCGATAACATCAATAGATAAATGGCATGCTAAATTATCACCAATAAGAAGTATTGGTGTGTTGGTGTCAACGTAATTGAAGTAAGGTATAACTAATGTTAGCATATAATCTTTAAAACAGTTGCCATCAAACCAATCAGATTATGAAAGGTTATAGAGTGCACCAATTGGATCTTCAAGTATTCAAGAGTCCATCAGACGCTCGGATTTATACACAGTATATGGAGGGAGAAAAACATCATTAGCAGTACATGCAAACATTATAGATATGCATGGCTTTGATGTATTTGTAACTTCTTCAGCATGTTTAGTATCTTTCCGAAATATCATTTTTTTTGATTTTATGTCATTAGAAAGATTAGTTTCATCATAGTTTATCATGTTTCGTGGTTAAATAATTTTTATAGTATCTTCTAAGTTGTTTAAAAATCCATTTACAGAGTCACAAATTTTTTGACATGCTCAATAAGACAAAAGACTTTTATGCCGCTCTAAAAATGATCTTACCCAATCATCACTAGGCAAATTTTCTTTAAAACGTGGGCAGTCTCTTCCAGATTTTTGTCGAAAACTTTGTACAAATAATTTGAGGTCTATTTTAACAAATGCATAACTAAAATCACTAAAAGTTGCAATGTATTGTGCGATAGACACCTACCCCCTTTTTTTTTTTTGCCACACGTTTAAAAGGTTCTCCATCATTAACAAGTTCAACAGCTCTTTAAAGTACACTTTCAGAGTAAGTTTTGGACTTAATTTTCAGTTGAATTTAAATAATTTCTCACCATTTCCACTAATATGTTATAAAAAGTAAAAAATATTGGCTAAAAATTCTAATTATTTGTATCTATTAAATAAATATTAATTTTATTACCAAAAATGTTATAGGAATAAAAACCAGTAAATTCAGAAGGTACTCATTTTAAACCACTATATTTTATGAACAATTCATTTATAAGACTAGCAAACTTGTACGAGTTTACTTCAATATATGTATGGGAAACTAAAGAAAAATTCAAAATTCTAAAAAAGTTTTATTTTCAAATGCTTACCCTTGGTGTTTCCAGTTAATAGCTTTTGCGGAATTCCATGAGTCTACACCGTCATTTAATTAACTTGTTATCGGTTATTTATTTTCTTCCAAAAGTGCTGTAATTAACAACTTATGCTTTCTTATAGTTACTTTATGTATTTTTTAGCTTGAAAATAAACTAAGCATTATTACTAGATGTTTTATTTGCCTTTTAAAATGAATATATTTACGAGTGCGCGATTACCCCGTGAAGTGCTCGATTAACCAACCCAACGGTACTATAATTTCACGTTCTTTTAAAGACATTTTTAGCATTTTGCAAAATTTATATGCATCTAAAAATGGATTATGTAAATAACCGATTTTGACTTATCTGAATTGGAACTGCAAATACTTTCGCTCGTTTTCCCTGCTCTATTTTTGGACAAAAGGATAATTTTCGCCCTGGATTTTAGTCTTTCCTCTTGACATGGAATGGCAGAGTAAAAGATAATTGAAGAAAGCTATGAGAAAAGATTACAAGTCACTAGTATAATGCTCAACACAGAAATTTCTCCGTCGTCTGAAAGTCAGCCTTTGAAGTCATGAAAAATCAGACCGGGATCGATTTGAAACTTGATAAAACAATAAGAAATGAGGCATCTTGGTGGTATGAAACTTTACGCTGCGACACTCTCCATTTACATTCAAAAAAATTTAAGTTTTTAAGGTGTGTTAGCAGTTTACGTTCATAAAAGAATTATAATGTTGCTTAGAATACTAATCTAGATGTAATCTTTATTTCAATATTATGTTCACATTTGAGTAGATTCATCAAACATGCTGGACGAGTATGATAATGGTAATTTTTAGTTACCATAGAGCTGTTGGGGAAACACAATAAGAAAGTTCAGTTCCATAAAGCAGTAGCTCATCGACATCAAAAACAAGGAACAAAAATGCAAACGCATTATTTGAGCTGAAGGACTTAAAATGAGTTTATTATGACATGAGGTGAAAATTTTTTCACTGCAATTACTGAAAAGGTCCACACAGCCATTTTTTTTCCATTATTGTTAATGGAACTCTGAACGTGTCTCACACAAAGCGAATCACTTTCGTTCTTTGATTTATTTGCCTAAGATCTGACAACCATTGGATATTAAAAGCGCATTTTCTGAAGGTGGAAAATGTAGAAAAAAAAAAGGGTTTTGACATATAGACGTCTATAATATATAATTGATTTAAAAAGCTGTTGAGGCCATGGCAATGATAACGGGGCTAATATGCCCAGTGTATATAAAAGAGTGAAGACTATCATTCTTGAAAAAAACTCTCAAGCTTTGTTCATGCCTTGCAGTGGGTTAACTCTAAATCTAGCTGGCGTTCATTCTGGTGAATCCTCTACTGTAGTCAAGAACTGTTTTGGCATCATCCAATAGTAGTAAAACCATGCGCTGGAAAGTTTTGACTAAGACAACTGGGAAGTCCCTTCACCAAACGTTCCAAACAAGATGGAATGCCCCCATAGATGCTGTCTGACCATTGTTGAAACGACCAAAAGAAATACTGAAGTCCTTGAAAATTCTTGAATAGGTGGAGTTAGAAAATCATCAACAGGCTTTAGTTAAGGCACTCAAAAAGTGGATTCAATTATTTGAATTTATTATCTTGACTTTTTCTGTTTCTTTGTACGACAAGAAAAAGTTTTTAAAGGCTCTAATTATTTATTTTTACCAACTGCCCAGCCAACTTTGACACAGCGGTACATACGGGGCCCATACGGGTCGTCAACTGGGTTCTTATGGGAATACCGACAGTATCCCGCCGGATCTTGGCCGCGGTTTCCTTATAGGGCCCATATGGATATGCCCGCCGGGTCTCGTATGGGTCCAAGTCAAATCCCGTACTTTAAAACTGTAAGGTGCCCATTCGGGTTTGCAACTGGGACCCATATGGAAAAATCCATCGGGAACCCGCCAGATCTTGGCCGTGGTTTTCCTCTGATACCCATATGGGTATGCCTGCCGGGTATCCCGTAGAGGTCCTACGAGGTTTAACCATTACAAATCTTGCAAAATTACGATTAAATGTTTAAATTAACAGAAAAAACAAATTTATGAATAACTGGATTGGTTTATTTCAAACAAAATAATTAAAATTACAATGTCGAACTTAAGCAAACTTTTAAATAATTCTTTAATCGTGTAATGAATGCTTTCACAGTTATCTCGCAAATTGGGAGCTACTTCATTGTTGTTAAAACGGATTCTTTGAAAACCTCTTTACACAATATCTCGTTTCAATATGACCTGTGAAAAAATTGAAGTTATATGTCTTTAATTATTAAGTCTTTAATTCTATAGGTAACGCATACATTAATTTTAACATATTATATAACTCAAACGAATTTTCCTAAAATTCTTTAGATAAAAAATAAAATTTTCACCATCAATGGTAGAAAAATATAACCTTTAAGTTTATATTCGAGATTTATTTTAACGTTTTAAAATGTACTAATAATAAGTAAGCACATGCTTGTGATTCATATAATAAATTGATACATTCCTTTACTTACTGATGAAAAGTTATATAAAACTATTTTATAAATATAATTTCATATTTATAGTAAATATAATTTGATATATATTGTATATAACTTTATATATATGAATATATATATATATATATATATATATATATATATATATATATATATATATATATATATATATATATATATATATATATAATTATTTTTAAAAATAACACGATGTATTTTATTCTTGACATGTTTTGTATAATTTTATTTACATTTTCAAAACATTATTTTACAATAGTAAAAAACTCTAAAATAAATATTAAAAAAAAGAAGTCTTAACAGAGAAATATTAAGGGACAAAAATTATACATAATAAACCAATATATTTATAACAAAATAACTCGGTAAACAACCAATCAAAATAAAACAACTGTCAGGAAAAAAAATATATATATATATATATAAATAAACTGACAGTAAAATTAAATAGATAAGTTTATAGTATAATGTAAAGTTTGTTTATTAAGTGAGCGACTTTTCCATTTAATGTGGAGGGCTTCTTTTATCTTTCATTTGTGTTTGGTTGGGGCATTATCCAAAATCTCAAAAGAATCACGGTTATCCAAATTTTTGCAATTAAAAGATAAATTTAAGTTTTTAAATATATGAGATTGTTTATCACTTTTAAGGTGCTCATTTATTCGAGTTGCCAAGTGTCTGGAGGTTTCTCCAATGTCACTGGCATTACAGCCAGCGCAAGAAAATTTATAAACAACATGAGATTTAAGCAGTTAAGGAAGCGGCTCTTTTAAGCAAAAACGATCTTGTACTTTATTAGTACTGAAAATTAATCTTATTAGACCATTCTTGCAATATTTATGAACAATTTTTGAAGTTTTACTTTTAGTGTAATTCGAGTACATTCCAATATAAGGAAGCTTAAAGTATCTTATATTTAAGCTATTAACAATGTTAGACACAGATGGGTTCATTTTCTAATCAAAATAGGATTTAATTTAATTGTCAATAATTTTTTTGCGGAAACTTTTTATTTTGTAAAACTAATGATAGATTCTTAATATCTTTATTAAAACCAACCCAAGAGTTATTAATTTTAAATGTACGATCAATCAAACAATGAACAAGTCCAAATTTAAAAAATTAAAAAAAACATTTTGTTATTTTTAAAAATAATTACTTATTTTATGCTATTACGACGTTTAACAAATATATTTCACGATGTAGCAAACTCTTCACAAGCAGATTTAACTTTGCATTTTTTACGAAAACTTGAAAAACTTCATATTAAAAGCAACAAAACAGCTAGCTTAGACATAAACTTTTTATAAAATTGCAAACTATTCAAAGTTTATCCGAATTATTTTGGTTTTAACATACCACATGCAAATTATAATGATACAATCTCAATTAAAAAGTGCTTTACATAAAAGAATAAACGAAAAGAAATTACTGGACAAAGAATTAGAAAATTTAAAATCTCAAGTAAGAAAAAACTGTTCAACTTTGCAATGGTATCTTTTAACTATGGTAATCAAAAACAATATATAAAAGAAAGAGCTTCCAATCATTGAAACTCACGAAAAGAAATTATGTTCCCTCACAAAATCAGCAGTTTATCCTTTTAAAAATCAAAATGTTATTCAAAATCTATCCTCATATACATTACAACATGATGAACTCGATTTACTAAACAATGGTCTATATTCGCTTTGCCACCAGCGTTTATAAAAAAGACGGATGTATTCGCTCAATTTGATTGTATTTCGCAATTTCTTAATAATCAACTGAAAAAGAACGATTCAAAACCTCAACTTAAAAGTGTTTCCCATTTGGCTAACAACTACGTATACAAATACACTCCATCTGAAAATTGTCTAAGAAAACATAAAATATTTAAAAGACTTCGGAATAATGAGGACATTGTTACTACACGACAAGAAAAAGGAAATAGTATAATTGTTCTTAATAAAATTGATTATATAAATTCATTACATAATATTATAAGTAATAAAACTAAGTTTAAAGAATTAAAAGAGGATTTAACTATAAAAAGAGAAATAATATGTTCCGATTGATAAGATGAAAGGTCGAAATGTTGGAAGACAACTACTTTACTAACTTTGTGCTAAGATGCAGAAAGTTAGTAAAGATAGTTCTCTTCCAACATTTCGACCTTTCATCTTATCAATCGGAACATTTAACTACAACCTTGCCAAACATCTCTCTCATTTATTGTCTCCATATATATCTAAACAATTTTGCACTTTAGACTCATTTTCTTTTGTTCAAGAATTAAAACAAATTAATGTAACTAATAAATTTATCGTTTCATATGATGTTGAAAGTTTGTTCACAAATATTCCACTTAAAGAAACCATCAACATTGCAACTGATTTATTTTTTAAACATAAAACTAACTCAAAGCGTTTTTCAAAAATTCACTCTACAAAACTACTTCAGATTTCCACATCTGGTTCACATTTTCTATTAGGCGGAAAATATTACAATTAAACAGATGGTGTTGCTATGGGTTCTTATTTAGCGCACATCTTAGCTAATATTTTCGTCAGATATCATGAACAAACATGGACATTATCTGCTCCTTAACAGCACCATTTTTTTATAAACGGTATGTTGATGACATAATTGCTATTTTCAATTCTCAATACAAAGCTCAAGAACTTTTCAATCACCTTAATAAACAACAAAAAAGTCTGAAATTTACTATGGAAAAAAAACAAGATAACGAGATTGATTTTTTAGATGTACTTATTAAAAAATCCAATTCGTTTTTGACTTCAGTTTATCACAAAAAAACATATACAGGTCTTTTACAAAAAATTTTTAGCTTTATTCCCTCTTGCTACAAAATTGGACTTGTTCGTTGTTTGATTGATCGTACATTTAAAATTAATAATTCTTGGGTTGGTTTTGATAAAGATATTAAGAATCTATCATTAGTTTTACAAAATAATAAGTTTTCACAAAAAATTATTGACTATTAAATTAAATCCTATTTTGATTAGAAAATGAACCCAGCTGTGTCTAACATTGTTAATAGCTTAAATATAAGATACTTAAGGCTTCCATATATTGGAATGTACTCGAATTACACTAAAAGGAAAACTTCAAAAATTGTTCATAAATATTGCAAGGATGGTCTAATAAGATTAATTTTCAGTACTAATAAAGTACAAGATTGTTTTTGCTTAAAAGAGCCATTTCCTAAACTGCTTAAATCTCATGTTGTTTATAAATTTTCTTGCGCTGGCTGTAATGCCAGTGACATTGGAGAAACCTCCAGACACTTGGCAACTCGAATAAATGAGCACCTTAAAAGTGATAAACAATCTCATATATTTAAAAACTTAAATTTATCTTTTAATTGCAAAAATTTGGCTAACTGTGATTCTTTTGAGATTTTGGATAATGCCCCAACCAAACACAAATGAAAAATTAAAGAAGCCCTCCATATTAAATGGAAAAGTCGCTCACTTAATAAACAAACTTTACATTATACTATAAACTTATCTATTTAATTTTACTGTCAGTTTATTTATATATATATATATATATTTTTTTTCCTGACAGTTCTTTTATTTTGATTGATTATTTACCGAGTTATTTTGTAATAAATATAATGGTTTATTATATATAATTTTTTGTCCGTTAATATTTCTCTGTAAATACTTCTATTTTTCAATATTTATATTAGAGTTTTTTATTATTGTAAAATAATGTTTTGAAAATGTAAATAAAATTATACGAAGCATGTCAAGAATAAAAAACATTGCGTTATTTTTAAAAATAATTACTTATTTTATCCTCTTTCAAAATGACCCTAAAAATCTTAACAATTATTCCAATAGATAATACTAATTTAAAAAAATCTCTTACATTTTTAAAAGAGCCCCCAAATATATATATATATATATATATATATATATATATATATATATATATATATATATATATATATATATATATATATATATATATATATATGTATATATATATATATATATGTATATATATGTATATATTTATATATATATATATATATATATATATATATATATATATATATATATATATATATATATATATATATATATATATATATATATATATATATATATATATGTATATATATTTATATATATATATTTATATATATATATGTACATATATATATATATATATATATATATATATATATATATATATATATATATATATATATATATATATATGTATATATAATCATATATATATATGTCAGGGTGTAAACTAGCGTTGAGGAGTCCTGTCAAATGCGGTATTCCCAAATGCTCATTCTATAATCTAATTAAAATTCCCAATTTAAAAAGTCCTTTTCTCCTAGTAAGGTTTGCTAATCATAAATTAAAATATAATAATAATTCTCAAAATATAAAATAATTGTTAATAAATACTAATAGAATAATAGTTTTTCACCGGCACGGGAAGGGAAAAATAATCATATGATCATGCGTATTATAAGTTTTAATTTGTCCAAAGTAAAACTATGCATGCTTACTTGATTATTTTTCCCTTTTCTATCCCGTTTCCGTAGAAGAACGGATGAGTGGAAACTCACTTCAATTGTGAAAATGTCTCTTTGAAAAAACTTTTTGAGAAATGGGATTTTCTTAGCAATTTTAGGGATTTTCTCAGACACTTATTTGTAAAAATCATTTCTCTAAAATTTGCTCATAATTCTTTGCAATGCCTTCCAACAGCAGTCAATATTATATATAAAAATTAGCAACAAATAAGATACAATCTAAAAAAATTACCAATTTGTTTGGTTTAACATCTGCAAATGCTATTTCTTTAAATGTTTTGCCTATTTTCGTTGAAAATTCAAATAACTTATCATGGCTGACAACATGGATTTCTAATTGGAGGGGGATAATCGTCAATTTCTGAAAAAAGTCCTATATATCTAGGATTTTCTGAAAGAAAAAAAAAAGTCCTCTAGAAAAAAAGTGATAGTGGTGGTGGGTGTTTATTCAAAATATTGAGAAGCCGTTTGCGTCAGATACTTATGAAATTTTGATCAAATGCGAGTATTACGGAAAGTCTTTTAGTTATTGTTTTTCGTTTTTTGTTTGGTAGTTTATTTCAACTGAATTAGGTGATCGCATCAGCTATTATCTTTTTTGACTTATCGGCATCGACTAAATCTTTTTTTATCTATCTACTATTTTTTCTCGACTAACTTTTTTAAAAATAAAGCCGCTGAAATATCCCAGTAGACACGCAACGTTTTATTCACGTAACAATCATGTGATTTTAGGTGACTTCGTCCAGGTTACTATTTTACGTGAAAGTTACGTGAAAGCTACGTGCCAAAATATCGCGTCTAACGGATTTTTTTTCATTCTTAATAAAAATTTGTAATAAGAAATATGAAATAATATATTTTATTATATTATTTATTTTTTTATAGTATAGTTTTTGTATTCATTATATTAATTATAATTATATTACTGTTATGTTAATATAATTTATTTTTATTTTAGTTTAATCATAATTAAAAAAAAAATTGGTCCACATCATATCTTATAACGCAATGCATTTAAAACAGAACTATAAAGTCCAATATATTTTAAGTTGTAATATCTAATATCCAAATTACATCAAATTAAGTTAAATAAATTAGTACCAAGCATCCCTATTTGCCAAACAAATAAGATTAAACTCAAATACAAGGTATGCTTTTTTTCTACTTTATAATATAATATTTTAGACTGGCAAATTTGTCCATTTTGCTTACTTAATTAAGTACAAAGTAAGTAATAATTAAGTACAAAAGTTATGTTATAACAAATCTAATATCAAATTAAGTAAGCTACATGGATGAATTATAAGTTCTAGCAGAACTTATTCTTGATTCTTGAGCAATAATAATGTTTGTAGAACTTCTGCATACATTATTGCTCAAGAGTCGATTAGACAAAAACCAAAAATAGATTTTCTTCTATTATTTGGTTTTTATCAACAAGGTTAAAGAATTTATCCGAGATAATATCAATAAACAAATGTGTTATGTTATTTATCATTGCTATATGTATATGTTATTATTATATACTTTATCTTTTTGTAGTATATGACATCTTAATCTTGTGCTTTACATGTTAAAAAAGGTTATTACTTATTTATTTCCTTTTGTATATTATTTAAATATTATATGATTAATATATATATTTAAATTGTATTTATGAAAATATTATTGTATATATTATATGACTTTTATTACTATTGTTATTATGTACAATATAAAACAGGTTATTAACGCGGATTTGTTCAATGTTTTCCCAACAAAAAGATGATTATGATGCTATTGTATTTGAAACTGCATTATACTTATCTTTCAATGTTGACAACCTTCCAATATGTAAAGCAAGTTTTTCTCAAATATAGCATTACTTTTTTAAAAATTTTTTCATGATTTAGATCAAAGAAATAGCAACACCAGAAAATCTTGTTGCCAAAACAGTTGGCGACTCACCATGTAAGACTTGTGTTAAAAATATGTCATTTAAGATAATTATTTAATAATCATATTATTATTTAAGCTTTTATTTGTTTCTTTTTAGCTAACTTTGGTGTTGCTAGCTATTATTGAAGAAAATACCGACTTATTCATTAGATAAAGTTTGATGCATGCTCTAACCCAGTTTCCTTCTTTACGTTTCAATCATGTATATTTTAGGTGACCTCGTCCAGGTTACAATTTTACTTGATTGAAGCATGAAAGTTACGTTGCCAAAATATTGTGTATTTTAGAACTTTTTTTATACTCAATAAAAACCTATGATTAGAAACTTATTCTTTATTTTATTTACTATTTTTTTATAATTTAGTTTCAGGGATTATTTTTTTTGGGGATATTCCTGGAATACCGGAAATTTTTCTGAAATTTATCTTTTTCCAAATATCCGAAAAATTTTTCCATACATGCAAGTTAAAGTATATATTATTGTCATCAACTTGGCTGAATGCAAAGTTAAAGGAAAAATTAGGGGGAAAATATTCTGAATTTTTTCAGGATATTTTCCGCAAACAATTTTCCAAACTTTTTAAATATAATGATTATATGAAACATGTAGTTTATATATTCATTATTGTAATTACTTTTTTTATTTTTTTATATTAAAATATTTATTTTTATAAGTAGTTGTTTTATAATAATAAAAAAGTATCAGGGTATAAGATATCTTATAACATCGCAACTCATATTTGACAAAAGTAAAATGTCACATATATAATATTTTATCTAAACATATTATATTATTTTATATCTAAGTTTTATCAATTTAGGTTTAATAAATATATTACAAAGCTTAATTCAAAATTGAGTAACGTTTTGGCAGATAATTCTCATATTGCAACATGCAAAAGATCAAACCCTAATACAAGGTATACTTTTTTTTTCTACCCTGTTATATAATATTTTAGACTCTCAAGTTTGTCGATGTAATTAATTTAATAATAAATAAGTTATTATAACTTATTTAATATTAAATTTATTAAACTACATGTCAAATAATAAGTTCTGTATAAAATATTTTTGATTAGGAAGATCCAATGGTATTGTTATGTTATTGTCTAGGAATATCATTCTGTAGTAAGACACAATAACCTTTTAACTTTTAATGTTTGAGAAAATTCACTTTTCTCTCTCTTCGTCTTCTTTTGTGATCGCACCCTGTAGCAAGAAGTTAATTTATTTCATATCTTGTTGGAGAATGCAACTTGATTCTGAGTTGAATTTTCAGCACTCGGTATTTATTGGTGACCTAATTTTGACAATACTTTATTATACATATTTTTAGTTTCACACTTAATATATTATATATAATTAGGGGTAGATGAGGCTCCTTAGCCGTGTTGAATGTTTCCACAAGGTGTAAATCTCATCATGGGTAGGGAAATTATGATACAAAATCCCCACTATAATGTTGTGTGGTAATTTGGTAACTATTACATTATTAAAAAATGTTATAATTTTTCTGTGTGCATTCTAAAATTACATTTAATGTTCAAAACTTTGTAGATTACTCATTTAAAGCAACTTTGTGGGCTGTCACCTTTGCATTTAGTGAGTTAATGTATGAACAAGTTAATGCAGAATTAAGTGCAAATGTAAAAAGATGGAAAACAAAGAAAACAAATTATTTAATCAGGTGTTATCACATAAGGTGAGTACAGATCTTTTTCTAATCATACGCATCAGTTATTAACTTTATATATAGATGTATATTTATCTATAGACAGATATTAGATATAGATATATATAGATAAACAATATTTTTTTAGATTTAAATTTTTTATTTTGTACTTTTTTTTTTTATTTATCTGTCGACTTTTTTGTTATGTCTTTTTTTATTAAATCCTTATTTATTTTTTAGCAATAAGAGTATAAAATTAGAAGGCGAATGACTTTTTTTATTTTTCTACATTGTATGTAGTATTGTTTTCTTAAAATTATTTAATGACTTAGATAAAAGAAAACAACTAGAAAATCTTGCTGCCAAAATGGTTGGCCAAGTAACATTTGTTTAAAAAGTTTGTGATTTAAGATAATTATTAAATAATCATATTATTATTTAAAATTTTATTCGTTTCTTTCCGCTAAATCTGATTCATTAGATAAAGTTTGATGCGCACTCTTATAAGAGAAAATATCGACTGATTCGTTAGATTATGTTTTAAGTGCGCTCTTTGTGGATCGAAGTGTGCTCTTCGTAAGCTGCAGATCTATGACTTTGTATTTATTACTTATTGGATATAAGGAGGATATTTTAACAAAAGTGCAGCATGTATTACAAATTCAAAATGTTTATGTCAAGAACTATAATATACTGACTAATAAAACCATGTAATTTAATACGTATTAAATATTTCCTTGACGTTAAGTTTTACTTCTTTACACGAATCCAAACACTTTGTTTTTAAAAAGCATAATGATTACTTAAATATTACGTGCCAAAATTAACGTAAAAAGCACGTCTTTCAGACAGTTCATGGGGACCAAAAAGTTACCTAAATATCACGTGCCAAAATAACGTAAAATTCACGTTTTTGTCTCGTCGCTGTGCCTACTGGGATAAGTTAAATACAAAAAATGTTTTACGATTATAGCAAACAGGTACTAGAAATTTATTTAACAAGGAAAATAGATTCTTTTACTGTACTGCTCGCTTGTATTAAAAGAATTTAATGTACATTAATGCCCACCAGTGAAAAGGAAATATATTTAAAAGATTACTCTTAAAATGAAAGCGGCAATGATATACTAAGGTTAAAATAAATTCAAATATTTAATTCTTACTAATAATTAATATATACTGATTAAAATAATATAAAAATGCATTATTTTTAATAATTAAAGTTTAATTTGCCGTGTCATTGTTAAGCCAATTTAATATTGTGTTGATTTCATATTCATCTTCCATAAATGTTACAGTATTTTTTATTTAGAATAGAAAAGGAAAAAAAAATAAAAAGACCCCACTAACACATATTAATCATGGCAGGGTCAGGAGAGGGTGGGGGAAGAGAGAGTGGGGAGATTAGGAAATATTTTGACCAAGTCCCAATTTCGTTAAAACGCTGTATCAAATTTATTCCTGGTTTACACCCTGTATATATATATATACATATATATATATATATATATATATATATATATATATATATATATATATATATATCTATATATATATATATATATATATATATATATATATATATATATATATATATATATATATATATATATATATATATATATATATATATATATATATATATATACCAAGTCTATAAGTATGAATAAAGCGTTTTTTCTAATGGAAAAGTAAAAAATATTTTATTCAAAGTATTTGCTATTGGTTTCTGCATATTTTGACCACCTTTCTGGCAATTTGCGGACACCACGTTAATAAAAATGATTGTTTTTTGAGGCAAACCATTCGGAGATCCATTTTTCGACTTCTTTGTAGGAATTGTAGTTTTGCTCATTTAATGCGAGTCCTATCGATGGAAATAAATGGTAGTCGGAAGGAGCCAAGTTTGTGAATACGGCGGGTGAGGTGAATATTCCCAGCCAGGTGATGTTATCGTTTCCTTGACCGCTTTTGCTGTATGACTCGGAGCATTATCATGCAACAAAATTACCTTTCCGTGTCTTCTGGACCATTCTGGTTGTTTCTCGATCAATGCATGGTTCAAATTGATCATTTGTTGTTGGTAGCGTTGCGTATTAACAGTTTTTCCAAGTTTAAGAAGTTTATGATACACCACTCCCTTTTGGTCCCACCAAACACAGAGCATTGTCTTTTTTCCAAACCGATTAGACTTTGCAGTCGATGTTGATGCTTCTCCTGGATTTACCCATGACCTTTTGCGTTTGGGATTCTTAAGACAAATCCATTTTTTATCACCAGTTAAGATTTGATGCAATACTGACTTCCTTTTATGTCGTAACAGCAAAATTTCACATGTGGTTTTTCGCTTTTCCATCTGCCTGTCATTTAATTCAAGTGGCACCTATTTCCCACACTTTTGGATCTTTCCCAAAGCTTTCAAACGATCAAAAATTGCTGGTTGTGAAACATTTAACAATCCTGCCATTTGTTTTTGACTTAAAGTGTCATCTTCATCTAGTATTGCTTGCAATTCTGTGTCTTCAAACTTTTTTGATGGTCTTCCACGTTCTTCATTTCTTACATTATCTCTGAACTGTTGAAACCATCTTTTGCATGTTGCTTCCGATAAAGCATGATCACCATATGCTTTGACAAGAATTCGATGCGATTCAGCATCACTTTTCTTCAAATGAAAACAAAAAATTAGTGCTTTCCGTAAATGATCATTTTCTGGTACAAAATTCGACATTTTTAACACAATTAAGAAATATGATGTTGTTTATACAATGACTTGATTTTTACTAAATATGTTTGACAGATGTCATAGTAAAAAAATTAAAAACAAATTAAGGCCCGTTCACAACAAATGTTCTCTATCGATACATTTGTAACTCGACGCTCACTTCATGCTTATAGACCTGGTATATATATATATATATATATATATATATATATATATATATATATATATATATATGTACATGTATATATATATATATATATATATATATATATATATATATATATATATATATGTATATGTATATATATACATATATATATGCATATATATATATATATACATATATATATATATATATATATATATATATATATATATATATATATATATATATATATATATATATATATATATATTAGGGTGGCCCTTATATGATGATAAAAAATTTAATAAGAGCAATGTTAAGTCTGACCATTTTAAATGGTTCCATTTCATACAAAAAAAATATGTGTAAAGTTTCATAAAAGTATATTAATATTTAGAGGTGGCTCAACGCCGCCAAAGTTTTCTCATATACGAATTTTTGATGTCAGTGACAGAATTCAGCACATTTTGCCATCAGTTTCATACAGAAAATTAATTCTAACTACTAAAAACAGTTCTTAATTACAGAGACAAACACAGAAACAATAGAATACACAAAGTTACACATCTTCACTTAGTTGAACTAGTTAATTGTGAAGTAAGGTGGATTTTTTCACATTCCGAAAGTTTGCCCGGTTCTGTTCGATAACCTGCAAAGCATATTGCAGCTGTTCTTCGCTCTTAAATCGGCCAGACTTTGTTGCATCTTGGATCAAGGCAACTCCTCGTTCTGCATGGTCGTTTGTTACTGCCTGGGATTTCACGATTGCCTCTGCAACCTTGAAGTCATCTCTCCTGTTCCATGATTCAGGATCTTCGGCCAGGAATCCATCTGGCATGCCCAGAATAGAAAACAGGTTTCTGCTTATTTTTGAGAAAAAATCAGGAAGCGTCTTTTGTTGTACTGTCGCCAAGTCCACCACGACACGTTTCAAAGGTACTTCTTCTCCTTCCTGTTCTAATGATCTTTTAACAATTTCGCGCTTCGTAGTGAAATCCACTTCTAGATCGAAGAGGCTGAAAAGGATCAAATCTTCTGACAGGTACCAAAGATGGCCCACAAGCTTGCGTGATGTTGCGGCACCAATATCTTGATCAGGGTAAGCCTGGAGTGGTTGAATAAGTTGTAGATCATTCCTAGCGGCTTTGTAAGCCAGAGGCGCCAAAAACCAGAACGTGATATAAACCTTTGCAAGAAATATGTTCACACGTAGGAGGCCACGAGACTCTCGCAAAGTCAGCTTAAACTGTGATCGAAACAGCCAAACCTTTATACTGTAAATGGCTTTCGCCATCCATCGAGCTTGATGCATTGACCCAGGCGCTCGAAAATTCTTCCAATCTGTAGGCTTTCTTCCTAAAAAGATGAGCATCAGTTTGAGCAGCTCGCGATAGTCATCTCGTGGCTGATGATCTTGCAGCTGCTGTTCACAGAAAACAATGATTACATGTTTGACTTTGGAGAGTTCAGCTGAGGCAACATCATTCGAAAAGGCATCTTCATAACTTTCCTGGTCAAAGGATGACCACTGTGCTTGAAATCGTTTGAAAACGAGTATTTCCGGAGCTTTACTGGGTCCCATACAGACACAAAAAGCAGCAGCCAATACCAGTTCCATGATGTGATGTCGACAACCAAAGTGCAGTAGAGGCCGCCCTAGTAGCTGTTCGAGAAGAACGCAAGCGCCAGACAGCCGACCGGTGTTGGAAGAGGTTGTATCGAAACACATACCATGGACAAAGTTTTCCAGCTCCCATTTTCGGATAGCATCATAGACTGCTTTGGCCTCGTCTAGTCCAGTGCCTAAAAAGTAATTTATAGTAGTCTTTATTAAAGTTTGTCTGACATGATTTCACATTCACATTTCATAATAATAAATGATTTCGAAATTTATAAAAACATTTAACTAAAATAAAAGTAGGCATATATATTATACCATTATATATTATACCATTATGTATTACCTGCAGGATTCTTTGGAATATCCAAAAGCTTTGTCTTCCCCATTGCTGTGACAAGAATGGGCAACCTATCCACCTTCTCTGTTCCAGCCAGATCTTGCATCAGCTTGCCATCCCAGTGTACTGTAAGAGCAGTATTTGGCTTGAAATGTTGAATGATTCCGGAGGCAATTTGCTGTCGGTGTTTCCGACGGAGTCGTTGGATGGTTGATCTATTCAAAGCGAGTGATTCAGCGTCTTGTCTAAGAGCCTTCGAAGCCTCAACGATGACCATCATAGCAGCCCTGTCGCTCATTTTATTTCTATCAAGCATAGATGCCAGCTGTGGTGAAACAACACTTTGGCGTCCTCGCTTTCGTGATGAAGAAGAAGGAGTAACAGTACTTGTGCTTAGATCTTCAGGTTCAGACTGACTTTTTTCTGAATCAGCGCTGCTGCTCTCCAACACAGCTTTATCTAGCAAGGTGTTTTTATCAAGTTGAGATCGATGTACTCTCTTTTGCAATATCTGCTTTCTCTCATTCTGCTTTTTTTGTTGTTGAAGCAGAACCTTATCGATTCCGCCCATGCAGCCAGGTCGTCCCTTTTTTCTTTGAGATTCCAGAAAGACCTTATCTTCTTGATTCTCAATTAGCTCCATGGCGTCAGCATGTGCAATGTCGAACAGTTCTTCTATTGCGGCTGAAAATGCGGTTTCATTTGTTTGTTGAGTCTCGGTCTTGCGGCTCTTGTTTTTCTTTAGACTTTTCCACTCGAATAATAATTGCTCAAGCTTTTTGATGGAATCTTGATGAAGTCTGGTTGGAATTTTAGCTCGAAACCAGAAATCTTCAACTTTCTCAATAGCGTGGGTTGCAGCCTTTCGAATATCCTCTTTCAAAACATTGTGGAGATGTAGAAAGTGACCAAGAACCTGCTTCCCTGATGGCAATTTACTACCTTCAATTCTTTCAGCAGGGCTAACAAGATAAATTTGTGAACGCAATGCCATCTGAAAATGCAAAACAGATTTATACTAATCATCATAATATTATAACATAATATTAAACTATGCAATTTTTGGCATAAACAAATTACAAAATTACACATGCCATTGACATGCCATGCAATAATACAAAACGAAATCTACAGTCATACAGACTCCCTCATATAATTATATATATAACATAATATATTTTATAATTAAATTGACATACTAACCTTTGCTGATTGCTAATATCTGTGATTATTGATAACTATTAAATAGAAATTTTATTTTGATTAATTAACAAACAGCAGTAGAAGAAGAAATTTATAATACAAGATGGCTACAAAGAACTAGCACAAGATTTATTTAAATATTATATAAGATGCCCAATAGGTGCTAATATTAAATTATATTACATGTTTAGTTTTGTTTACTGAAAAAAATGACTGAAGAAAATTATGAATTAATAAAATTACTGAGGAAAATTATAAATTATTTATTTAGATATATTGAAGAACATTTTTTTATGCGTTATTACCTTTATATTTATTATAATTTTATATTTAATTATTTTTTAGATTAGTACATTATTGAAACATGATATCTAGTTCAAATTATTGATTGAAATATATTTATTCATTTAATATTCAAAATCATTTATTGAAAAGAACCTGAAATTTTTTTTCGCCGATTTTGGTATTCTCACAAAACTAAAGCTTAGTTGAGCCACCTCTAAATATTGTTCAATCCTGCTCATATTTGGCCTGAATTATTTTTTTATATATTGGAACTCATCTGAGGGGTCAGACAATGATATTTTAAAACTTCAAAAATAAGGGCGACCCTAATATATATATATATATATATATATATATATATATATATATATATATATATATATATATATATATATATATATATATATATATATATATATATATATATATATATATATATATATATATATATATATGTATGTATATTATATATATACATATGTATATATATATATATATATACATTTATAGACATATATATATGTGTGTGTATATATATATATATATATATATATATATATATATATATCCCAGCCGGCATTTACATGTTGCTTCAACGTTGAAATTTGGTTGAAGCGTTGTTTCAACGTTGTTCACCTATGCCTCAACATTAAAACAACGTTACGATTTAAACGTTGTTTACTTAACGTTGTTTCAACGAAAAATAAACGTTGACAAGAAACTTTATTATAAAAAAACCGTCAGTTAAATTGGTGCTTTTAGTGAAAATAGTTAAAGCGAAAAAGTAATAAAGCAATATTTTAGTATAATGTATATATAATTTAGTATAGTAATATAATTTAGTATAGTGCAAAACAGAGGGTGTTTATGTGTGAAATTTTGAATTTTGAGTTTTCAAAAACGTTTTATTTAGTATTCAAATTTATACTTATTCTTACGACAAAATAAATTAATGGCTTATTTAAGAAATTGGCGAAAATGCCACTCTAATGTTCTAACTCTGGCAAAATCATCTTCTAGTGGTGAAGAAGAGAAAGTCGTAAAAAAATAATGACAATTCAAAATTTAAACAAAATATCAGTTAAGTAGAAGAAGACAAAAATTCGGAAAGCGATTATAAAAGTGAAGAATTTCTTTATGAGAAAAAATGCTCAACAAAAGTTGTTTTGTAAAACTATTTTAAATTATAGAGTTTCAAAAGAGAGTGTTTTATTTTCTTACTAATATAAGAAATCCCAAAACACAGTGACAAAGCCTGATTATGATAGTGAATTTATAAGCCAAACAAGTTTTATTTTGTCGGTAGCTAAATTTGTTGAAGTGGACAAGATATTAGATGACGAAAAAAACACAATCATCACAAGTGAATTTTAATAAGTATTTTATTAAACAGTTATATCATTTAGTTTCAGAACTTTTTTTAATTTTATGTCTACAAATTTAAGTCAAAACTTATAAAAACTTAGAACTGTATATATTAGAACAATGGCTTCTTATTTGGTAGTATAATTTCAATGGTTTAAGGGCAATTAGTGTTAAATGTCTTCAGTTTCATTTTCATTAATATGATTATAATACATTATAAGAGAGGTTACGCAATTCTTACAAGCGGATGCTATTCCTGGTGTTAACTTGTTATTCAGATCAGGACTGATTATTTTTTTCTTGTTATACTATTAGAAGTTTACCAGACAAAATGGTGCTATGAAAGGTATACCTTTGTAAGATATATAAAACATTTTTATTTTTATTTACAGCTTCTTCTATTGAATACGATGAAGCGACTGAAACTTTAATTGATGGCATTTTGTCTGACTTCTTAAAATACGCTCTATTTCGAAAATGTGGCGGAAAAGAAACGAAATTAGATTGATTGTTATAAATATTTACATATATTTCAATAATGAAATATTTTCTTGTTGTCTACTAATATTATGTTTTCAGTGTTAATTCAACATTACCAAAAAAAAATTTCAGCGAAAAAATAAAGAATTGAGTTGATGTTTTAAGTGAAATAAAAAAAGCTCAACTTATATAATATTTTTTTTTTCAATAAAAACAAAAAACCTAATGATGTGGTATTAAAAATCGAAGTTAGTATTAATGCTTATAAGATGAAGATGAGTAAAAAATAAGTTGCAAGTTATTATTTGGTTTTTAAAATTGTTTTAATGATAATTTATTATTTATTGAGATGTTTTCTTTTTTAGTTTTTGTTGCTTTTATATTTTCAATCAAACTAAGTTATTGGTGTGCGATATTTTAAAATAAGCTTTATATTATATTTTGTATTGATAATAAATATTATCTATTTTTGTTCAATATTCCATATGACTCTTAGGTAGTTAATTATGTATAGCAACCTAGGGTTCTTTCATTATTTTCCTTTGATGCCTTGAGTTATTTAAACATAATATATTCAGAACTATGCAGATTAATAGAATAATAAATATATTCATAAAAATGATTTATAAAATATAATAAATTTATAAAATAAAGAAAATCTTATCTTTGCTAATAATGTCTAATAACATTATTGTTTAGCAAGTATCATGGTTATAAAATGTCAAGATTTAGCTTGTTTAACTAGGCCAGTTATTACACTTATATTATGGTTTCTTCGTTTTTGTATTAGTTCATATAATATTTTCGAAATCAAATATTTGGAAAGGAGCTGTTTGGAATGAAGATTTACAAGGAGAAGAAGGTGTATTTCCATCTAATCGGATTTGTAATAAAACTGTTTATTGGCCTCCAGGTACCAAAGCATTGACTACATTAAAATGCAGAGAAGAATTGGCTTAAGTTTCCTCAAATTAAATTCTCTACATTCTCTACATCTATATATTACACCCTAAATTCTCTACATCTATATATTACAATTAATATTTTTTGAATAACTTTCTTAGGAAATATTATTTTGTTGATACAAAATATATAACTATTCATATAACTATTCATATAACTATTTTAATTCCACAGGAAGCAAACAGGATTTTGAAAAATTTGAATTTACAACTACAAAAGAAAAATGTTATAATGAGAATGTCTATTTATGAAAAAGAAAATGTATACAAACAGAATTTCCCAAGTAGGTATTAGTTTTATGTGCTTGGATTTTATAAATTTCAATTTTCAAACCTATAAATAAAAACGTTTTTGTAATTTATACCATAAATTAGTAATTATTTTTTACAGGTTCAGTTATCAAAGATTTAGATAAAGTGTCAATACACCTGACCTCCAGTTGTTCGTTGATTAAATCTATTGGTAAATATAAATATACATGCATATATATATATATATATATATATATATATATATATATATATATATATATATATATATATATATATATATATATATATATATATATATATATATATAAATATATATATATATATATATATATATATATATATATATATATATATATATATAGATATAGATATATATATTTATATATTTATATATGTATATTTATATAAAAAAACAACTTTTAAATGTATTCTACAAAATAAAGTACTCAACGTTCTTCATTTTTTTATTTTACACTATGTTTCTTCAATAAAGACTCATCAGAAATAGTTTTACACTGTGTTTCATCAATAAAGACTCATCATTTCTGATAAGTCTTTATTGATTAAGCTCAGTGTAAACTGAAAAAAAAATTTTGTGCAGTGATTTTTTACTAATTTCGAGTTCGATCCCCACCACGTACCTGGTAGTACCGCGCTCAACTTGTTTCTCCACGCAGCGGCCTTGTTCGTCAAGGTTCGTGTTTCTGAGTTATAGAGTTGAGTGAGGGTTATAACCACAATTAAGTTGCCTCTTCATCTGTTGTGGCCTTCTGGGCCATGGGGAGGTGAATTAACAAAAATAATAAAAATAAAAAAAAAGATATACAATTTTTTTTTCTCTGAAAGTGCAAGGGATTATTAATAATTACTTTAGCAAATGCATGCCTATTTAACATGACAAATGACATTATTGACCTCTGTTCAAGCCCCATAAGTGTAAAAACATGGATATTAAACCTAAATTAAAACAAAAAAAATCCCCTATATTAGATGCAAAATCTCCACTAAAATCCTATTTTTCTTATGAAAATTTTATGTGGCCATCCCGATAATTACTATTCAATGTTAAAAAAACTAATATTTTAATTATTATTTTATTTTGAAAAAAGTTTGTTTCATTTAACTTAAATATTCGAAAAAAATATTAATAATCATCTAACAGCAGGGCTGTCCCAAACGGGGGGTGTCTCACCTCCCCCAAAGCTGTCATATAAGCATTTAAGTTGACACATTTAGCAAGTTTTGAACTATAGTTTGTAATTGCAAATATTGAGAACCTTCTTTTTTGTGTGTGTCTGACTCTAGTTGGCAAAAAATACACACAATCCCCCCCCATCCTCATAAAAGACCACTTTGGGACGGCCCTGTCTAACAGTTAAATAACCTTTTAAAAATTTTTTTAAAGAGTTTTTTCAAAAAAATTGTATGGTCTCCACGGATATGAAGAGCAAAGGTGGAAAAATATACTTAGAAACACTAATTTATATAGCTTTGTAAGTGGAATACCTTTATAAGTTGTAACACCTTTCCATTCATTACATTTTTTCAAGTTTGCCTTTATTGATTTTTTTTTAATATATTTTTTTTGTTTACAGCTTCTTCTATTGTATTCAATGAAGCAAAAGAAACCTCGGTCAACGGAATATTGTTTGATTTTCTAAAATACGCTCTATTTCAAAAAGGTGATGAAAAAGAGAAGAAATTTGTGTAAATTTTATTTAACTATATGTAGATTATATTCAATTATTTGTAAATCAAATCCAATTATATGTAAATATATGTAATATTTAAATATATTTTTCAGTAAAACAACTTTTATCTCTTGCTTTAAAAATACTATTTTAACTAAACTAAACTAAAAAAGTTCTAAATGGTCTAAGTATAGACTATGAGTAGATTTATTATCCATAATATACATTAATAATCTAATAGAGAAGTGCAACAGCACTATTGGACATGCATACTACGTTTTGATGGTAATCTCAGTTTATTTCAACGGTTTCTGTGATTACAAAACTTTTTTTAACAACCGGTTTAACGTTGAAAAATCAACGTTAAAAAAACTGTCATTCTTAACGTTGTTTCAACGTAAATTCAACATTATTGTAACGTTTTTTTGCGTCAAATCAACGGTGATATAACGTTTGAATCTAACGTTGAATTAACGTTGATAAATCAACGTTGAAAAAAACTTTCATTCTAAACGTTAAATCAACGTAAATTCAACGTTTTGTTTCAACTTAAGTTGAACGTTATTTCAACGCTGTTTGCCGGCTGGCAGCGGCGGTTTTAAGCACAGGCAAAGCAGGCATTTGCCGGTGGCCTCGCGCTCAGGTGGCCTTCCATTTTTTTTTCTTAGTACAAGAAATATAAAAAATTTTTCATAGTACAATAAATATAAACAACGAAACTCATTTATTAAAATTCAATATAATGTATGCGCACAGTATTTTTATAAACAGTATTTTTATAAATTATTCAACTTTACATATTCATCTATTATTATGTATGTAGCAATTTTTTTTTGCGTTATACATAATGCCTGGCAACCATATGAAAGAGTATGCGGTTTCTAGTCTCATATACATTGACAATGACTGTGACAAATATATCTTTGCCCATATACACCTACACGCCTCAAAGGCTTTTTCTGTTTTTCCATCCTCCTAACTGAATGACTTTTTGTTTGTTTGTTTATTTATTTTATATAATATTGTCTTTACATTTTTACTGTTGCGCAAGACATAATCTGAGCAGTGATGGGATGTTATGCTGGTTTCGGGTATTTGTTGTAGCGGTTTCTCTTTGAGCCATAGATCAGTGTTTATTCCATGTATAGGTGTTTAATCCATTGTGGATTCGACGAAGTATGGCTACATTTGCTAACAGTTATTGACAATAATCCCATAAGCGGGGCTGCCTGCCCTCCCTGGGAATATCCTTGGTGAGTTGGTGAAGTCTAAAGTTGGAGACTCTCCTTGCATTGCTATTAAAGCCATCTTGGTTTCTTTGATTTACGACTGGCACTTCCCTTATTATTGTTGTGGCTTTTATATTCACTCCTTGCGCTGGCTTTTGATTAGATTTTGATTTTAATATACAAAATCCTGGTACGTTTTTGGTTTTATATTGAAAAGATTTGTGGTTTCTGTAGTATTATATTTGTTTGACGTCGCTTTGCCATTTTTGTTTTTGTGAGCACTTTAATGTCTTCATTAACGATCTTTTTATTTTTCCCGACAACGATTTTGTTTTTAGTTTCTCGTTTTTTATAGTTTGTTATATTCCTATAGCTATAGTATGATTGTTGTTGGTATAAAAAATGTTGTGTTATGATTGTGTGCGAGTTACAATTTTTTGGTATAATGTAAGTAATGAATGATGTAAAAATAGAGATTATTTGTTTTCCATTTCACTTCTAAATTATAATTCTTATAGTTCAGACGTTCTTTTTTGGTGTTCTTAGTAATTTATGCGATTTTATTATTGACGATTTTTGCTTTTCTCCTGGTTATTCTTCTGATTATACATTTTATATTGACGACTTCTGCTCTTTCCTTGGCTATTCTTCTGATTATTCGCTTTTATATTAATATTATATAAATTATATTATATATTTATTAATAAATATTAAACTTTAGAAAAAGTTTAAATTTATATTCATCGTTATTTAACTATGAATCCTCATCGTGATCGAGACGCTGGAAGAAAATGGGCTTCGGGTGCCGAAAAAAAAAGAAATAAGAAAAAACATACAGAAATGTTAAAGAAAATTAAACCAGTGACCATTTTTTATAATATATCATCAATATATATATATATATATATATATATATATATATATATATATATATATATATATATATATATATATATATATATACTTTTTGATTCGTTACGTTCTAATAAATATCCAAAACACAATAGAACACAAGAATTAAAAACTCAACTAATATAATAGAAAACTTGCCTATGGCCTCGCATATGGTAAATCCGCCACTACCGGCTGGGATATATATATATATATATATATATATATATATATATATATATAAATATATATGTATATATATATATATATATATATGTGTGTGTGTGTGTATATATACATATGTATATATAAAAAAAATATATATATATATATATTTAAATACATATGTATATATATATATATATATACATTTGTACACATCCGAGCCGGCATCTCTACGTTGTTTCAACGTTGAAATTTGGTTGAAGCGTTGTTTCAACGTTGTTCAACTATGTCTCAACGTTTAAACAACGTTACGATTTTACCATTTTTTATTTAACGTAGTTTCAACGATAAACCAACGTTGACAAAAAAACTTTATTATAACAAAACTGTCCGTTAAATTTGATGCTTAAAAGTAAAAATAGTTAAAGCGATAAAGTAATGAAGGAATGTTTTTGTATATACGTGTAAAATTTTGAATTTTGAAATTTTAAAAACGTTTTATTTAGTATTCAAATTTCTACATGTTTCAAAAGAGAATGTTATATTTTCTTACTGATATAAGAAATCCCGAAATACAGTGACAAAGCCTGGTTATGATAGTGAATTTATAAGCCAAATAAGTTTTATTTTGTCGGTAGCTAAATTTGTTGAAGTGGACAAGATATTAGATAACGAAAAAAACACATTCATCAGGAGTGTGTTTTAATAAGTATTTTATAAATTAGTTATATCATTTAGTTTTAGAACTTTTTTTGATTTTATTTCTACAGCTTTATGTCAAAACTTATAAAAACTTAGAACTGTATATAGTAGAACAATGGCTTCTTATTTGGTAGTATAATTTCAATGGTTTAAGGGCAATTAATGTTAAATGTCTTCAGTTTCATTTTCATTAATA
>NC_088933.1:15097500-15170000 GCF_038396675.1 Hydra vulgaris
TAAATAATCGTTTTGCGCTTTAACGACTTCATAAATTTTTTGTAACGCTTCATTGAGCTTATTCTATTGAAATTAGTTGTTTTAACGACTTTTCCTGAAGTTGCAAAACATTGCGTTTGAATTAAAAATAATATTTAATGAAAATTTTAAAAGTCAAAGTTCAGATAAAGTCATTTTTTTTTTTAAGTTTAAATAATTTTTTAAAACTTTTTTTGTATTGTTTGATTCATTTTATTATATTCTATTATGTATTTATTATATTATGTATATTATTATGTATATTGTATATATATTATTATGTATTTTTATTATTATGTTATTTCATTATTCTCATTCTCATTTAATTTTTTTGATTTTGAATAATTTCTGAAACTATTATTAAAGCTGTTTTATCAGCATTAGCATTGTTATCCGATTTTTTTTAGTTTTAAAATATTACCCAATAATGTAATTATTGAATAAAAAAAAAAAAAAAAAAAGTTATTACAATTGAGTTTTTTTCACGCCATTTTAAAACTGGCTCTTTCATACACACTCTCCCCTATATTTTTCCACCTTTGCCTTTCATATCCGTGGAGGCCATAAAATTTGTTCGAAAAAACTCTGATTTTTTAAAAGATAATTTAACTGTTACACAGGGCTGTCCCGAAGTGGTATCTCAGGAAAAAGAGGGGAGGAGGGGGGGGTAATTGTTTTATATTTTTTGCTAACTAGAGACACACACACAAAAAAAAGGTCCTCAATATTTGTATTTTTTTTTTTTTTTTTTCGTTAGTTTTTGTTTACATTTGACGTAATATATATAAATTACATATTTTTTTCAAATACAAACAAGGCTTCTAAAAGAAGATCAAATGATCTTATCGTCAGAAGCCTTTTACAAAACAGAGTACATAAAGTATTATAAAAACGCCTTTTTACAATAAGAGAACGTAAAAAATTAACATAAAAATATTAAAATAGTATTTAGATAAATAGAAACAAATTGTCAACAAGTATAAAACAAAGATTGAAAGTACATTTCAAAATTATTATATATCATAAGACAATTTAAAAATATTCTAAGATATTTTCAATAGAGAGAATGAGATCTTTTAATTTAATTTTAAAAACAGAATAAGTTAGGGGTAAGCCGAAGTTAGGCAAAATAATTTTGTTCCAGAGATGAGCTGCACGATAAGTGATACAGAATTGATTGAACTTTGTTCGACAGAGTGGTTTATTTAAATAGTTATTATTCCTCAAGTTAAACTTGCTTAAAGGTTTCAAAATAAAAAGGTCTTTAAAAATTAAAGGAGATAAATCATACTTCCACATATAAACAAAAGATAAATTTTTATATACGTTTAGTTTATAAACATTGAGGATTTTCATTTGATTGAAAAATATTAAGGAATTTGAGAACTGATCCGCAAAATTAATTACACGGATCGCATGTTTCTGACGGCGATCGAGACATTGTAACTTGCTTTGATCAGTACTACCACAGGCAATAATTCCATAACTTATATAACTATGAATAAAAGAATAATAAAGTTTAGTTAAATTATTTTTATCTAAATGAGTACGCGCCTTATATAGAATTCCAATACTTTTTGAAACTTTCGAACAGACATAGTTAATATGATGTTTCCATGTAATGTTCTCGTCAATGAAAACCCCCAGGTATTTAGTTACAGAATCTCTTTTTATTTCATTATGGTCAATAAAAATTTTTGGTAAATTTTGGGATAGAGAACGTTTTTTGGAGAGCGGGTGGAAAAAAATCCATTTTGTTTTGTTTACATTTAATGTTAATTTGTTACTTTTAAACCATTTAGATATGTTTTGAAGTTCTTTGTTCATAACGGAGAATAGTAGGTAGATGTCACTGTTAGATAGAAATAAGTTTATGTCATCAGCAAACATAATACTTAGAAGATTTGATGCTTTATGCAATTCGTTGATATATATTAAGAACAAAAGAGGGCCTAAAATGGAACCTTGCGGAACACCATAGGAAACATTTAAAAACTGTGTATGATTAAGATCATTACAAGAAACAAATTGTTTTCTGTTGGATAAATAACTTTGAAACCATTTACTAACTCTTTCATTTATTCCGTAATAGTTAAGTTTATAAAGTAAAATATCATGATCCACAGTATCGAATGCTTTTGAAAGATCGATAAAAATTCCTAATGTAAATTGAGATTTTTCAAAAGAATTGAAAAAATCTCACGTACCAACTGAATAATTGCATGCTCGGTTGAGTTATTCTTCTTAAAGCCAAACTGATTGTTGTTTAATAAATTATTTAAACTAAAATAATTAAATACACTATTGAACATGATTTTTTCTAGTATTTTTAAAAATATAGATAAGATAGAAATAGGCCGGTAATTACTAACGTCAGATTTGCATTTAGCCAACTATAGTTCAAAACATGCTAAATGTGTCAACTTAAATGCTTATATGACAGCTTAGGGGGTGGTGAGACACCCCCTACACCCCCGTTCAGGACGGCCCTGCTGTTAGATGATTATTAGATGATTATTAATAATTTTACATATTTTAGATTTAATTTAATTAATTTAATTAATTTTAGATTATTAATAATGTTAGATGATTATTAATAATTTTTTTAATTATTTAATTCAAATGAAACAATCTTTTTTTAAAATAAATTAATAATCAAAATATTAAATTTTTCTAACATTCAAAAGTAATAATCAGGGTGGCCACATAAAATTTTTATACGAAAAATATGATTTTGTTTAATTAATAACATACTGCCTTCAGCCATCGAGAACTTATCAACATAATCTAATTTTGGTACTTTGTTTCCTTTTTTCTTATTCTTACTGAAAGATAAAAGAACTTTGCTTCAGGCTCTAAAATCAGTTATTGTTGAAAGCAAGTGTGGTGGTCAATACTGTTATTTTGGTCTTGAGACTGGTATGCAAAAAGCTGTTTCTGCAGACAGCATAAGGCTTTTGCTATCAGTATAGCTAAGGGCTCGTTTACTTATTCACGTGAACAGCAGTGCTCTATTGCTATTTTGCCAGTTAATGATTAAAAGACACATCGTTTTATTCAAATTATTCTGAGAAAAACACAGTGTCATTGTACCTAATATTTTGTGTAAATTTTGAATTGTCATTATTTTTTTCGACTTTCTCTTCTTCACTACTAGAAGATGATTCTGCCAGAGCTAGAACATTAGAGTGGCATTTTCGCCAGTTTCTTAAATAAGCCAATTATTTCTTTTGTCGTAAGAACAAGTAGAAATTTGAATACTAAATAAAACGTTTTTAAAAATTCAAAATTCAAAATTTCACACATTAAACACACTCTGCTTTGCACATTATACTAAAATATTGGTTTAGGACTTTTTCGCTTAAACTATTTTTACTTTAAGCAACAATTCAACGGGCGGTTTTTTAAAAATTAATTTTTTTTTTGTCAAGGTTGATATAACGTTGAAACAATGTTAAATAAACAACGTTTAAATCGTAACGTTGTTTTAACGAAACATAGTTGAACAACGTTGAAACAACGCAGAGATGCCGGCTGGGATATATATATATATATATATATATATATATATATATATATATATATATATATATACATATATATATATATATATATATATATATATATATATATATATATATATATATATATATATATATATATATTATATATATATATATATATATATATATATATATATATATATATATATATATATATATATATATATATATATATATATATATATATATATATATATATATATATGTAGTATATATATATATATATATATATATATATATATATATATATATATATATATATATAAATTAGTAAAAATTATTTCTCTAACTTTTTTCTTCAACTTTAAGTTTCATCATTGCTGGATCATCAGGAAGAGTTACTAAATCTCAAAAAAAATTCAATTTATATAAAAAGATAATTAACAAAAGTCTAGAGTTGAAAAAATTTCATAATGCTAACCAAAAGTATTAGTCATTGATGTAAAAAGTTATAGTCGGTTTTTGACGTATTTAGTCGGCAAGTTGGGTATTTAACTCAATTCAGTCGGGTAAATTTTAGTTTTGAGCTTTTTTTTACTTCTACTTTTAATGAACTAGTCAGTACTTTCTAAGGATTCGCTCCCTTCATTTTATTCGTAAAATCGCTTATGGATATACAAGATATTAATTTAAGCTTGAATTTTCGCGTGGAGCTGTTTAATAAAAAATAATTCATCATCAACGAACAAGCAAACGAACGATTAGGAAAAAAAAACACCGTTTAGTCAAAATAGAGTGAAAATACGAAGAATATCAGAAAATAAATTAAGAAAGTAAAATCTGAGAATCGATGGGTTATAAGAAAGTGAAAAAAATTTTTTATTGTTTTTGTAAATAAATTAGAATTAAATAGAATAGACGTAGACCGAGCTTATCAAACAGAATAAAAAAATATAACTTTCAGAAAAAATTGTAATTGATTTGATAAGGTAAAAAGAAAAGATATAAGTTGCGAAGAAATCTTACTCATAGACTCATCAAAAAGTTATTGGTGGAAGTGAAGAAAAGACGATGCAATGGTGAAAATGTTTATCCTAGGTATAATAAAATTGTAACTTCAAAAAACCATTTTCTTAAAATTCGGCAAGAATAAATGTAATCAATATTAAAAAATAGTATATCCTTAATGAATATTTAAAGATATATTTGTTTTTTCAAAAGAGTAATTAATATCTTTTATCCAATAATATCTTTTATCCATAGCTACATTAGCTATTGAAATACTGCATGGGAAAGTACTTATCTTTAGTATTGAAAATATTAATATATTAAAAAAAGTCAGTAGAACTTTGTTAAATGTGCATAAATACACCCACTTTGAGCCGTTACTCCGAGAAATCGAAGCTTTGAATTTTAATAAAATAAACCTATTCTAAAATTTGCTATTCGCGTTTATATATAAAAACCACATGCTTTCAAAATTCTTTAACAACCGATTTTAAAAACTAATCATATATACTTTACGATGTGCTCCATAACTTTAACTTACCTGGTCATCTCTTAAATATTATCTCTTTTCAATATAGAGGACTCGTCTACGTAATATAGTCGTTGATGAAAAATTAAAAGTATGACCTCAATAAATTATTTTAATATAGCTAAACGGTATTTGCTTGATTTAATTAACACAAACATGTTTTTGTATTTTAAAATAAAATTGAAAAGTTCTTCTCATAATTTCAACTTAAACTGTTTATTTACTTTATTTTTGCAATTTATTATATTTTATTGTAATTATTTATTAACTTGCTTTATATAATGAGTACTTGTAAGTTAAAATTATAAGAAATTTGTAAAAATGCTTAACGTTTACACACGTACTTGAAGACTTGAATATTTGAATCTTCTACTTGCTCCTGTCGTCCTTCTACTTTTTTTTCTGCTTGTTTACATTTGAAGATACCTAATGTTATACATAAAAGAGAAGTTGGACCTTATTGTCATAACTTAGATAAGCGCAAATATATTATTACAATATAAAATAATAGAATATCAATTAACAAATATTTTTTTCATTTAACACTGTGTTTCATCAATAAAGACTCATCAGAAATGCATTTCTGATGAGTCATTATTGATGAAACACAGTGTTAAATGAAAAAAATTTTTGTTAAGTGATTTTCTACTAATTTATAACTACTCTGTTCTTTTAAGATCATTCTTAAAAGAAAAGAGCACTCTATTTTGTAGAATACATTTTAAAGTTGTTTAAATATATAAATACAATATATAAATATATTTTCAAAGTAATTACAGTACGACAACTCTTTATATTAGGAAAGAATAAATACAATAATAGTCTTACAATTTAAGGTGGTAACAGGAGAAAAATGCTTTTTTTTCAAAAAATCAAAATAATTAAAGATGTTCTATTTTAACGATATATAACATTATAAAAAAAAAAAATTTAACAAAATTGTATGAAAATTTAATGAGGACGTCATTAATTGTACACGTCATAAACACATTTTTGACCTATTTTGATGTTTTTTCCAACAAGAATAACTTAGTAAAAAATGATCAAAACTTTTTAAAATTTTAAAATTGCAATCTTTATTAGTAATGCCATGTTCTGAGCAAGCCAGAAAAGAATAATTTTTTTTTCAAATGCGCCAGGTTCACAGTCAAACTTTAAATTTCATTAAAAAAAAAATCTTTTTAATGCAAAAGTCATATTGCTAGCCTTTTTTTAATAAAGTTTTATAAAAACAAGGCTAGCAATATGACTTTTAAGTTAAAAGCAATATAACATCATGAAAAATCTCAGCTCATTAGCTTTGTCCAATCAAAAGTTTTTCTTGTTGAGAGACCACAAACATCGTAAAAAATTAAAGTCAAGAAAAACCTAATCAAGAAATCAAATGAAAGAAAATAAAACATTAAAAATCAAAAAAAAAAACTAAAATGCTCTACTAGCATATTTCTCTCCTTCCTCAAGTTCATTTTTATTATTAAAACTTTTTCTGATTACATGAAGTTTTATTTCGTTTTTGTTTTACTGAGCTGGTTGACTTTTTTTTAGATTGCTTAACACGCTTAATATCAGATTTTTTTAAAACTTCTATAGTAAAATACCCATTTTTTATGCCTGGTTTTTTAAAAACTGGGAGTAATCCTTGGGCACCACCATTGTATGTAATAACAGCAGATGCAACTGCAGTTTTAAAAATATCGTTCCCAATGTGTACTCTTTTGGGCACTGTGTCCATATCAAGTTGTTCAAAGACTCACTGAAGTTTTGTGTCTTACCACGTAAACACTTTGTCAAAAGTTCATCACTACCAAGACCAATGTGAGAAAATATTGGAGCAATAATGTCTGAAACAGTTTTATAAATATTAATTTTTTCTATATGTATTTCCTGTAATTTTATCTCTTTGGTATTTATACCAAGTATCAGAGCTACGTTAACAGAATTGATGTCGGATTTCTAAATTTGGCTCATCTGTTGTATGATGTTCTTTCTCTTGATCTTAATTTATTATATCTTTATTCAGAACCCATTCCAAGTAATGATAGCTCTAATAATTGAAAATATTCTTGTTTTTTTTAACAAAAGGAAATAAGAATAACACAAGAAACACAACCTTTATTTAGTAGCCCTAAATTTAGAGCGCTTTTAGGGTCTTTAGTGTATAGCTTATAGACTGAATACAAAAAATGTTTAAAAAAACAAAACAAAAAGAGCCCTAAAGTGAAAACTAGATGTCTAGATCAAGCTTTTCAATCATGAGATACATGAAAAACAATCGTTGCTAAGGCGGTTGCAATGGCTATAGAACTTCATCAACTTTATATAGAAGGGCAAATTTTGCGTGAATGCGTAAAATTTTTTATATCACACCAAGTGTCCATGAAAAAAGATTTTGAAATTTTCAAAAAGTTTCAAATATTGCCTCTTTTTTTCCCTGCTACCACCAATACGTGGTTATTACAAAAAGTATTTCAGTATATCATCAATAGATAGAATAAAGTTTTTAGGTTTATTTTTAAAGATCGGAAACGTATTGGATAAATCAAAATTAGTTACAACAATATTATTCCCAAGATTTGGTGCTCGAAGCCTAATACATAGTTCGTTAAACTTTGTTCTGCAAACTTGTTCACATAAAATACTTTTATTTCTTAGTTTATATTTAATAATTGGATTTAGAGAAAAAAGTTCTTTAAAGATGGGGAAAGTTAAATCGTTTTTCCACATGTACATAAAGCGTAAAACATTATAAACAAATAATATAAATAATTTCGTAAATATTAAGTATTTTCATATCCATAAATAATAGTTTAGAATAAATAAAATGATCCGCAAAAAGAATCAAGCGTATCACATCTTCTGACGGCGATGAAGGCTATGTAACTTACTTTTTTCGGTGTTTTCCCAAATTATGTTGGCACAGTTTATGTAATTTTGAATAAATTAGTAATAAAGTTGGGTTAAGGTTTTTTTGTCTAGATATGATCTAGATTTATATAAGACTCTGCTACTTTTAGACATTTTGGGGCAAGTATAGTCAATATGTGGTTTCAATCTAATGTTCTCGTCGAGAATCACTCCTAAAAGATTTGTAACAAAAACTCTTTATTTCAACTTTAATAATAAATATATAAGCCAAATTTTTGGGGTGAATAGCATTTTTAGAGAGCGAATTAAAAAAAATTTGTTTGATCTTATTAATTTTAAGATTTAATTTCTTACATTTTATCAAAGTAGATCTGTTTTCAAGTTTATAATTCATTCTAGAAAAAAGTTTGTATATGTCATTATTATTCAGGAATAAGTTATTGTCATCGGCAAACATTATAATCATTAAGTTTGAGGCTTTTTTTAAGTCATTTATATAGATTAAGAATAAAATTGGTCTTATAATCAGACCTGGAGGAACGCGGTTGGAAATATTTAGAAGATCCCTTTGGTTATCTTTATTATTCAAAAACTTTTTTGTGGTTTGATAAGTAACTTCGAAGTCATTTTAAAGTTGTATAATTTATTACGTAGTTTTTCAGTTTTCCCAGCAGGATTTCATGGTTGACAGAATCTAAAACTTTTGTTAAGTCAAATAAAAGACCTAAATTGGGATCTTCAAAAGGAATTTGAAATTTCTCGTAAAATTGAATGAGGGAGTGCTATGTGGAGTTTTTGATTATAATATATTGATTGTAATATACTAGATTATCGGAAACAAGATATATATATATATACATATATATATATATATATATATATATATATATATATATATATATATATATATATATATATATATATATATAAATATATATAATATATATATATAGTTTGTTTTTTGTACATAAAGTTTGTGTTATGTTTTAAATATAACTTTTTAATAAAAAAAAGTAATATTTGTCAACACCTCCCCCCCCTGTCTACACGACGTGGGATGTGCTTGAAAAGTTTTACGCTCTCTTACGCCTTCTTCATGCTCTTTAAATGCCTTTGTAATCTTTAAAAAATTTCTTTTTTTTTGATGCTAAATGCTATGCATTTAGAAATCAAAATACTTTGATTTGACAATGATATTAAGTGGAAGGGGGCAACTATTTCCACCTGATGCCAAATAAGCATTTTTGACCTAACCCAAGGTATCGCAACAATATTTATTGATAATCTGGTAGAACTTATTTTTAAAATTCAAATTAAAAAATCAAAACTTCAATACAAAAAATAACGTTTTCTTTTGATGGAAAACTTTTAAAAAGGGGATTTTTATTAAGTTAAATATTTAACATGTTATATAATTTCAAATTTATCTTAATACGTAGACTATATTCCTAATTTATTTTGTGTATTCTGCAAGAATACAGACAATATTTTTTGTTAAGACATTCATCAATAATTTTGATCACTCAAATTACTATAACTTTGTTTCTAATTGGGATAGAAACTTAAATTTGGTATCAATGTGCAGCATTTGATGGCCTCTTTGATGTAAACATAATTTGAAGTCACAACATTTAGTTTAAACTTTTTACGTAACTGCCTATATATATATATATATATATATATATATATATATATATATATATATATATATATATATATATATATATAAATATATGTATATATATATATATATATATATATATATATATATATATATATATATATATATATATATATATATATATATATATATGTATATATATATATATATATATATATATATATATATATATATATATATATATATATATATATATATATATATATATATATATATATATACATATATAGGGTATTTTTGTTACAGGTATAGAACTTAAAATTAACAATACTGTTTTAACTGGCGGCCATTTTGTCAACTGTCAAGTAATTTGTGTTTAGTTTGGTTTAGCATTTCAACATGAATAGACTGATGCCTAAATAACGCTTCCAAATTGTGCAAATTTATTTTGAAAACAATAGCTCTGTTTGAAATACGTATCGAGCACTACGTCCATTTTACGGTCGACATAATCGTCCATTAGAGCAATTCATTCGATTAACTGTGGACCTTTGTCGCACCACTTTTACTCTACATGATAATATGCACCCACAGAGACGTCGTACAGTACGTACTAAAGAAGCTACTGCTGCTGTAGAGCGTAGTGTAGTGAAAAACTCGAATCAGTCTATCCGGCATTGTGCACAGGAATTGAAACTGTGTCCATCCACTTTGTGGAAGATTGTGCGTAAAGATCTTGGTTTGCGAGCTTACAAAATCCAACTCGTGCAAGAATTGAAGCCACGCAATCACCTAACAAGGCGTACATTTGGTGAATGGGCCCAAAACAAGATTGCTATCTATCCTAATTTTCATAAGAAAATTTTGTTTAGCTATGATGCTTACTTTTGGTTAAATGGCTACGTCACTAAACAGAACTGCCGTATTTGGAGCAAAGGCAATCCGCAAGTGCATGTTGAGACACCGTTACATCCAGAAAAACTGACTGTTTGGTGTGCTTTATGGACTGGTGGAATCATTGGTAACAGTAAATGGTAACTGCTATAGAGCCATGATTACTGACTTTTTCGTTCCTCGATTAAAAAATCATACTGTGCAGGAGCTATGGTTTCAACACTGCGGCGCAACATGTCACACAGCTCGTGCCACTATTGATTTATAGAAGAAAACGTTTGGTAACCGCGTAATTTCAAGATTTTGGGCCCGCGAATTGGCCTCTAAGATCATGCGACTTAAGGCCGCTTGACTATGTTCTGTGGGGATACGTGAAGTTGCTGGTCTGTGCCGATAAGCCCGGAACAATCAACAACATTCGCCGCGTTATTGCCGATATACGGCCAAAAATTTTGAAATAAGTGATAGAAAAATGGACCTCCAGATTGAATCAGCCGTGGCGGTCATATGCCAAAAATCATATTTAAATTATAATGCCAAAACATTATATTTTGAATAAGGTCAATTACATGTTATATTTAAAAAAACATCTTGTTTTATTCCATTTCAAATTTCTATACTTCTAAAAAAATACCCTGTATATATATATATATATATATATATATATATATATATATATATATATATATATATATATATATATATATATATATATATATATATATATATACATATATATATATATATATGTATATATATATATATATATATATATATATATATATATATATATATATATATATATATATATACATATTCCGTTCTAATATGGATCTATATAAGTGTTGATCCATTTTCTCATCAATAAATTCAATTTTGCCAACACCGGACGCAATCATGCAGCCCCAAACAATAACATTTCCACCACAAAATTTTAATGTTGCCTTCAAACACTTCACATTATATTCTTCTCCGACTCTTCTATAATCTTTTGCACCACCATCAGCTCCATATAAATTAAATTTACTCTCGTCTGACCAAATAATCATATTCTAAAATGTATCATCCTTCAGAACTTGTTCCTTTGCCCACTGCAACTGTTTTCTCTTGTTCACTATACTGATGAATGGCTTTCTTCGAGGCGTCCATGCAAAAATATTGGCTTCATGCAGTCTGTTCCTAATTGTTTGTGGCAATAATTTAATATTTAATTCATTTTCCAGCTCTTTTGATACTTCTACGGCATTTTTTCTTCTATTCTGCTCGATTTTCCCAACTATGCACCTGTCAACTCCTGGCGTTGTTGATCTTTTTCTGCCTCGTACACCATTATTTGCCACTGATTTTGTTTTTAAAAACTTTTCCCATATATATTGAACAGTGCTTGGTGGTATTTTCAACATTTTTGCAACTTTTCTAATTGATAATCCATATTCCCCATCAAAAATTACGTAGATCAATACTATAATCTTTTCTTTTTCCTTCCATCATAGCCACGTAGTAAAGAAAAGGTTTGTTTTTATTTATTATAGTATTATTTAACCTAAAAGTACAAGATAATAGTATAAAAATCATTTATAAACAAAATTTTACCTTTTAAATCAAATGTACGGACAATTTTTTGGTTTTAATATTTTTAAAACTTTTAAATAAGTTAATTATATTTTAAATTGTCGGGAGAAAATTAAAGATGGTGTATCGTTTTTATTTGTTTTCTTGTACGCTATCTATTGGTTTAATTTATTTTTTTCTATCATTTAAAGTTTTAGAGCTTTTTTCAAAAAAACTTATTTTTCATTAATGTACGGACAATTATTTTGCCCACTGTATATATTTATATACATATTTATATATATATATATATATATATATATATATATATATATATATATATATATATATATATATATATATATATATATATATATATATATATATATATATATATACATAAATATATACATATATATATATATATATACATATATATATATATATATATATATATATATATATATATATATATATATATATATATATATATACATACATATATATATATATATATATATATATTAATATATATAATCTATACATAAGATAATAAATAATTAACAAATAAAAATTTAACGCTTTGCTTTCTTTTATAGGCACAATGTTCATTTAGAGTCTTTTTTTCTAACATTAAACCATTTTTTTGATAGGTTATTTTAACAGAGAAACTTTTCCAATATAATTAATGTGATTGAAGTTTGTCACATGACCCATAATGCTTGTTTAACTTAGAGCAGTTTTGTTTTTGTAAACATAACCTCAAGATTAGTTTGTTTATGTATTTTTCTAAATAAATAACTAATTTAAAAAAAATTATAACCAAACATACTACATACTTTGTTCTAATGGCTTTTTGATGTGCTGCCTGAGCCATACTACAAAATTGACTTCAAAGGTACTTATTTTTAGTTATTAAATAATCTTATATAATAAATGAGAAGTTAAAACTTAAATAAGTGAAAATAAATAAAAAAACAACAACTAGTTATGTTTCAAATAAAACAATTTTAACAAAATTTTGGAAAAATAACTCTTTGACATTTCAATAAGAAAATAAGCATGCAACTTATTTTAGTTATATATCATTTTAAAACTTGTATGCTGTAATAAAAAAAAAAAAAAGATAGTTAGTTATTGTTTATACTTATGTTACAAAAATCCATAATGGGCGTAAAGCTTTTGTCTTTGTATGAAGCACAACTAGTAAAAATCAAAAGACACATTTGTAGTAGATAGGCTTTCAACTATTTCCTAAAATATGTGGCAAACAATAAATATTTTAGGAAATGGTTGAAAGTCTATCTACTACGAATGGTATTTTTTATTTTCCAATTGCATATTTCATTATGAAAGCATTAAAAAGTACATGTTTTTTTAAACATATTTGAGAATCTTAGCCTTTCATAAACATTTAAAAATATAAGTTTTGAAGTCAAAACACGCACTTTTACAGTCATTAAAAGAAAAGTTAGTTTTTAAACTTTTTCGTTAAAGGAATATGGGAACGAATACCACTTTTGATTTCAAAATTGATACATTAAAATAAAAAATTAAAAATAAAGTTTAAAAACACATATAATCTTGTGTTTTTTTAATTAGAAGTGTTTTTCTATCTCTTTTCTGAAAACTTTTTATAAAAACCACATCAAATTACGTTATATATCAACCTTAATAATATCTTTAAAGTAATCTTGTTTAGTGAATATTTTTACTAAATTTTGATAAAAGCGGGCAAAATTTTGCGGGAGGCATGTTACTTTGGATTACAAAGTGGGAGATTTTTAACGCAAATTTACCACCGTGATTAAGAGTTAAAAGGTTAAAGTTTGAATTTTTTGAATTTTTATTTATAGGTAACATTAGGTAAAATTTGAAGGAAATCTAAGGAGGTGAATGAAATAATTGTCTTTGTTTTATCTGAAATTAACCTAAACTAATTAATTTATGTTAATTGTACAAAATGAAAACCAAATTATTCGATTTTCAGAAATTTATGTTGTTACACAATATAATACACAATATAATACACAATACACAATAATAGACAAGCTAGTGACTTTTACTAATCAAATAAAGTAGAACAAAATTAGCTATTTACCTTTTTTTTCAAAAGTATACTAAAAATTGCTCATAAATTAAGCAAACTACACTCAAAAACTTCACTAAAGATTCAAAAAAAAATATTTATTGAAATTTCATTTAAACTCCCCATAAAATTTTTATTAAAGAATTTTAAGCTTAAACCTATATGTTTAGGTTAACAAATAAATAAACAAATAGATAAACAAATAAACAAACAAATAAACAAACAAATTAATAAACAAATAGATAAACAAATAACTAAACAAACAAATAAACAAATATATAAAAAAAAAAAAATAAATAAATAAATAAATAAACAAACAAATTAATAAATAAATAAAGAAACAAATAAAAAACAAATAAATAAACAAATAAATAAACAAATAAATAAACAAATAAATAAACAAATAAATAAACAAATGAATAAACAAATGAATAAACAAATAAAGAAACAAATAAAGAAACAAATAAAGAAACAAATATATAAAAAAAAAAAACAAATAAATAAATAAATAAACAAACAAATTAATAAATAAGGAAACAAATAAATAAACAAATAAATAAACAAACAAATAAACAAATAAATAAACAAATAAACAAACAAATTAATATACAAATAAATAAACAAACAAATAAATAAATAAATAAACAAATAAATAAACAAATAAATAAACAAATAAAAAAACAAATAAATAAACAAATAAATAAATAAATAGCACTAAGAGTACACAAAAGTTTGTGATGCGTTTGTTGTGATGCGTTGTTGATGGAATAAACAAGTAACATTAAGTAACATAAGCAACAACCTAAAAGTTGCTAAATTTTAGCAACTTTTAGGTTGCTAAATAATAAGAGCGTTTGTTCCTACAAACTTTTTAGATTCGTAAAACATTATTATAATGTTTGATTGATTATGTAAAAACATAAAATCGCTTTGTAGCAAAAAAAAGTAACTAAAGGTTTCAAAGCAAAACGATACCATATAAGTACCCATAAGATATGAAATATATGAATTTGAAGTACCCATAAGTAAGAAAGCATTAAAGTAACGTTTAGGACAGGATTAAAGAGTCTTTTTTTTCAAAAGGATTGATCGTTATAAACTATATTGGAAATTCAAACTACTATAGTCTCAAGTCCCGCAATTTTTGGGGCCCTGAAATAGTTTTGAGGACATTTTTATTTTGTTTTTAGTCATTTATTACGCTGTGGCACACAAAAAAGGGCTCAAAAAAAATTGCCATAGACCCCGAAAAGTCTTAATCCGCCACTATTAAGTTGCATTTAAGTGTGCCATATATATTCATCGCAACGGCAACAAATTTTTTCCGATATGCAGCTTAAAAATCAGAATAAAAACTAAAGTTATGTATTTGTTGAGTGTAAAAAAATTTCTGAAAATCTTGTTTGGATAGCTATAAAAACTTGGTAACGCAGTTGGTAACGCATTTCGTGTGGCTGTTAGAAATGGCAAAAACTTGGATAACTTAAAGTATCTCTTGAGATTTCACTATTGACCTAAAGTACAGGTTTACTTCAATAAAAAGCAATTATCTTTGCAAATAGAATTTTTTATGACTAACATTATTTGTTATGGTTTAACCTTTTAACAGTCTGTACAAACATTACAAGTCTTAGCAGTCTGTAAAAACATTTAAACGGAAAACATATGCAAACTGTCTAGTATATTTTTATGGCTTCAAATGATGGTGGACTTTGCTGTCTAGTTTTGCGATTTTTGATTTGAGATCTAACGAATCCATTGCTTTTTTCTTGGACCACACATCACTTCGGATGCTTCCATAACTAACCTTGTATGTTCTCTATTGCCCGGGTGTGTTAAAGATATCTGACAAAATCTTAGTCTTTGTGTATCTTTTTCCCGCACCATGGTTAACGAAGTATTGTCTATAAAGTCCATTATGATCGGAGACTCTGTGATCAGAGTTTTTTGCCTATTGAACATGTCTATGCAGCTAGTAACCTGAAATATAAAGACTTATGCACTGAAAGATCTCATCAGAGTTATTTTGGGGATTTTATAGCCTTCCCTTAGCGTAATGAATGTCAAAATTTTTTTCAATTTTGCCTATATATATATATAGCAAAAAAATATATATATAAAGCAAAAAAAGTTCCTAATTGTTAAAACATATTTTTAAAGTTTTCTCTTTTATTTTTGATTTTAGGGTTAAACAAACAAGGCTTCTGAAAAAAGATCATAATAGCCTTATCGTAAGAACCTTTAGCAAGTTTTTAAATCAATACATAAACAAAACTAAAAAATTACAATAAATTGATATCTGATCTTTCATTGGTAAGCATTGAAAGTAACAGATTTTCTGGATAACTGAAGATTTCTTTGCGCTGATGTACTGAGCGACAATATTCTTCAGTTTCACACTGAAGAATATTGAATATTGTGAGAATGCGTGATTTTAGTATCGTTTTGTGTGCATTACATGTTAAGCGCCTTTATTAAATGAAGGAGTATTCTTTATTTTAAGCCATGCTGGTGTAAGGTTTGAAATAAAGAATACTCCTTCATATAAGTATTATGATGAAGGTAACAAGCATCTTTAGTAACTGAAGACGCTATGCTGTCAAAAGAAACTGTTGCTTGTGACAGCATATAGGTGTAGTATGCGATTAGCCGTTGTTAACCACCTTGAATGGTTGATAAGATCAGGATTGCCAAGTCAATGGTTAGCAAAAAAAACGCCATCACTTGCAGAAGTAAACAAGTCGAAAAAGTCAATCGCCATGTCAATCACATGCTATTCTCAGGTCATAAAATTTCGTTTTTTATCTCATAAATTATGCTCCAGAGACTTCGGAAAAATTAACAGTGTAAATAATAAAGACAAATCTGGTATTCCTCCTCTCTTGATGGGTCAGATTTTATTACCTCATCTAAAGACAAGGCTGAGTTGTTTGCTAAAAAATTTTCATCAATCTTATCTCTTAATTCCACTAACCACATACTGCCTGATATAGCCGACAAACAAGTTGATCCATTGCTTGACATTCGTGTCACTTCAGCTTTTGCATCTAAAGTGAGTTCCTGGTTAGACTCTTCTACAGCTTGTGGTTTGAATAACATATCTTTTGAAGCCTTGCAGAAGTGTTCTCCGCAGCTGTCATTGTTTACTGTTAGTTTATTCTTGTACATTTATTCTTGTCTTGATATGAAGCTAACTATCTCTAATTTTCTGGACCTGGCATTTAAGCTTCGAAAGGATCTCACTTCTGCAACAGCATTGGGTTTTCAGTGGCTAGTGTATTTTAGCTTAGAAAAACTCAATTTTTTTAGCTTATCGTTATCACAACAATCTAGATCTTCCTATATTTATGAACGGTAAAGTACTCAATGAGTCATCTACTTTTGTCTTTTTGGATTAATTCTTACTTTCAATCTTTTTTTGAAATCATATATCAAACCCATTGTAAAATTAGGATTTGTCAAGGATGTGTCTCTTTATTGTGCTCGCCACTTTTACTCCGAATTCTATTCCTTATCTCAATAAATTACAAATTCTTTCTTGTTTGGAATACTGTTTCCATATTTGGAGCGAATCTTTTAATAACTCCCATTTACAGTTTGCCAATTATGGCCCTAACTTTTAAATTGAGGACCAAAAAAATGACAATATATTGAATAATCTAGAGACACTTACGGTTTATTTGGCATAAAAATTTAAATCTGATAACACCGACGAGAGAGAAAATTGCGTTTGAAGTTAAATGATCTCTGCAACATTTTCAACATAAAAAATATGCCAGTTAAATAAAATGTGGGTCAGTACCTGTTTGTGTTTTGTTTTATGGAATGAATTTAGTTTTTCATTGACTTTAATGTTTTTGCTAAAATACAACAATTGTGGGGGGTTTTCGTTCAAAATATTTTGTTCCTATTTGAGGCTCAAACATACCAACAAGAAAGAAACAAGAAAACTTTATACTCCATTTTTACAAGTGTCAGTTTCCATAAAATGGTATAGATAGCATCACAACTTTTAAAACTGTATAAGAACAAATAGTATTCAAAGAGCTTTTATAAGAAGAAGGAATGGTGTAATTATCTCTTTATTTGGCTAATTTATTTGGCTTCAAAGTGAAACAAGTAGAGGATTCATTTTTAATGTTTTTGAAAAACTTTTTTTACATTCTTTCAACCTTTGATAATTTTTGTGGCTTTAATTGTATCTTTTGCATAATAAAGTCATAAAGACACAAAAATACGTGAAAATAAAAATAACCTATATTTTCATTTTCACGTATTTTAAAAAAGCAATAAACAAAGCCTACTGCTTTGTTTATTGCTTTTTTAAATAAAAGGTTTGCATGTAGACAATATAAATTTGTGTCATAATAAGGAAACTTCAAGTTATTTATTTTATCCCCTTGACCATACTTTGTTCTAAAAATACACGAAAAATTCTTTCTTGACTCATTTTTTGTCCAACAAAATAGGTTTTAAACTATTTGGAGCATATATGGTAATTGCATGTTAACCATATATTTGTCACTCTCCTTTATGAGATGGCTTTGGCGTGTTCCATATGTGACTAATAAAACCAAATTCAATAGGTGCGAGTGTCACACTTCATTTTTGCGTAAAAAATGTCATGTGACCCACGTGTGGTAAGCATATTATTGCCATTTATTTACCACTTTCCTTTATGGGATAGCGTTGGTGCGTTTTATATGTGGCCTAAATGTTTATCTCATTAAAACCGCACTAAATAAGAATGAAAGCCGCATTACAAGAAAGTGATAACTAATACATGAACAAATCTTCTGACTTGTTTAAAAATCATGTTTAAACAAATCAGTAGATTTGTTTATGTATAGAATATACAATTAATTATACATATATACCTATACAAATAAGTATCATACTTAATGTATACTTATTTGTATAGGAATACCACTTAAAAAATCTTAAATGGAAAAACATCATATTTCTTGCTTTTATTTATAATTTTATTAACAGATTAATATATACGTATAATAACTTTTCATTAAATTTAAAAAATTTTTCTGTATTAGCTCTGTTCACAAAATTATTCTGATGAGTCATGCAATGAAAACGCAATATTTTCTTCGAATTCTTTATTTTGCATTCTTACAATGTCTTCGAACAGTAGCTAAAGATAATTTCATATGAAATTCGTGTACAAACAAAATCGAGCAAAAAAAATCAATTACAACGAAAGCTTGCTTACATTGACCGCCATTTTAAAATCTAATATTGTTTTCTGGTAGCAAACGCAATGTACTAAGATATTTTTATCTGTGATGAGTATAACTTTGATTACAATTTATTTTTGTTAAGTATAACTCTGTTTGGAATAAGCATAACTTAAGTTTATCTCGTTAAGTATAACAACAAATTTTTATTCTTTAAGAGTAATTCTGGTGTACAAACTTTATTAAAAGTTTATTTTGAATAACAATTTTCAAACATATTCATTACAAAACCGCTTAAACACACATACAACTATGAATTGAAAATTATCAAAACTGTAAACCACATAATATCATTGAATATTTGAAAGTTTACTAAAATATATTGCAATGGAATTGTAGTTTACTATTGGTTAAAATTTAAAATTCATAATGAGGCAAGATTGTGTGTTAAATATGTATGGCCCATATGATAGCCCCATCTAATTTAGAGCGTATATATTTTTGGATTATACCACACGAAGTGAATTAATCTTGTCAATGCATTATTTGTTCAACGCGTGGGCCACACTGATCATCAGAATATATATCAGTCATCAACTGCAATATAGTTTCACACTTTTATTCCTTTTGTAAGCACTATGGCCACACGAGGGCCACATATGCCTTGTTGGGTGAGCGCTGCGGATTTTACTTCAGATGGCTCATCTAAATTTATCTGACAGATAATGGAAGAAACAAATTTTTAAAATAACTCAATTGTATCTTGTGATTTAAATTTATCTTTCAATTCAACATGTCTATTATCTTTCAATACATGATCTATAAACGGAATAACAAAGGTTTTTTTAAAATACTCTTTAAACGTTTCAACAGGTGGATATATTTAACCAGTCAACTGTTTACTAGTTTATGTTTTTATAATTGACTCTTTGTCAAGAACTTATGCATGGCTGTATATTCTTTCTTTGCCAAATTTTTTTTTTAAAACCTGAAACTTTTACCAACCATATAATTTTTCAACCCATTTTAAAACACAAACATTATTTGTGTTTAAGATGATTATGGATTGGTTTTTATTAAAAGAGTCTTCGGTCTAGTCGAACTGTAAAACTAATTTTTGTACACCAAGTTAAAAACCCTTATTCGCTTGGTGCTATTTTTTATCTATGATATGTAAACCCCTTCATTTTATCTAAAACATTTCTTTTTAAGGTATTTTGAAATATTAAATTATAAATTTTAGTTTATTGATCGCACAATGAGTGTTACTGCTTCATTTTTATAAAAATGTCTTGTGTTCTCACTTACAATTGTATGCGTATAAAACTCTGAACACCATCGCACCAACTTTATAAGTAGATCTTCCTCATGTTTCTGATCAACAATTTGTACCTCAAAGTATAGTTTCTCAAAGTTATGAAAATTAATTGCATCTGCAATGACTGCAAAATATTTGGCTTTCTTCATTTCTTGTATTATATAATATTACCTCAATTTAAGACAATGGTAAACAAGCTACCATTCTCTGAAATCGAGAAAATTTCATTTTGACTCTTTGCTGAAATATAACATGCATTTTTCACTTTTGAACTTAATAGATGCAAATAACTGTTGAGAATCAAATCTTTAATGAGTTTAAGAAGAGAAATGACCAATGTTTCCAAATATAAATTCTCCTGCTACATCGCAGAGGTATAAACGATCTCTAGAAGATTTTCAAGTGTTTATTAAACTGTATAAAACTTACCTAAACATCGTTCTTTAAGCTTATTCTAATCATTTAAGGGTTTGTTAAGAAAAGACCTTTCATTCACTCTTTCTTTTAAAAATAAAGCAGATAGGTAGCAAAATAGTACGTTGTTATAACATTTCCAATATTTAAAAAAGAGCTTTTTTAGCACCTGACATTATTGTAAAGTGTTGTTCATAATAACAGGAGAGAGTGTTATTTATAAGTGATGGCATATTATAATGAAAAAATTACACGTGATAGTTGTAATAAACCTTCTCATGTTCTTATTTTGCGTCCATTGGATTTTCATTCCATGTCAATCGAAAAAATCCACAAAACTTTACTCAATTAATAAGCAAAATTTTAAGAAATAATTTGATGAGAAATAAGTTTAAAAACCTTCTAATTAGACCGGATCATACAGAATCCATTATTAGCTTGAAGTAAAAGTCCGAAAAATAGCTAACACCTAACAGCTGATGTTATTACTTTGCTAGTTACAAACAAATTTATATATATATTTTGCCTGAAAAGAACACATTAGTACTGTTCGTTTTGAAAACTCCATTATATTCAAAAATTTTTTAGGTAAAGTAAGAGTAGCTTCTCTAACAATGATAAAAAAGCTCTCCTAACTTCAAAAAACAATTTCTTTTATTAATAGTAATAATACTTACAACCTTCTGTAATTTTTTTTTTGAAATTTTATATATTTTTTTATATTCAATATATATATTAGCTTCTTTAACGTTACTAGAGATTTTTTTTTTACTCCACAAAGTATTGATATGACTTATTTTCCAACAATATTTTTAAGTGGCCTAAGTGACAATTATGATCAGCTGATGAAAGGTAACAAAAATGAAGGCTTTTTTTGTAATAAAAAATAAATCTAAAATAAATAAAAATTAAGGCTTTTTTTTATAAAAGAATAAATATCTTAAATTTAAAGTTTAAACCATATTAAAAAGTAATTAATGCTGGTAAAACAGCTTAAACTTTTTGGTTTAAACCTATCAACCCTGGTTACAACAACAATAAAAAGTCATTCGTGATTAGACTGACTCTAATTTAAGTAAATCGTAGAATATTTAATATGAATAAAAAATACATGCATTTTATTAAATTAATTTTAAAAAATAGAAAAAAAACACAGCTACAAATAAAAAAATCTTTGTCATTTTCGTAAGCAAATTTATTTTAGCAACCAGCTTATTGTTCATCTAAAATAAAAATACATTACTTTAAAAAACTAGCAAATAATAGTTGCTTAGGATGGTTAGGGTACAAAGAAAGAGCCTTAATTTTTGAAAGACATCATAAGATATAGTGTGGTAACAATACGCAAGAGCTTAAACAAAGATCTTTATAGCACATTATTGGATATAAACAAACAATAATGAGTTTTAAAACAAAACGATACAAACTTCTTTAACCTATACAAATTTTTTTCGAGTCACTTCTCGAAATGCATCAATAATCAAAATACGAAAATCGTCGAATATAATTTCGAAATACGTCGATAGTAACATATCGTTTTATATATAATTTCGTTTCGAAACTTCTATGTTTGTTTCGTCATAAGGTTTTTTGATCAGTTATTAAAATAGAAAACTTTTAACGAAGCTTCTTTGATTATAATTAAATCGACTTATAAACATAAAATCAGTTTGATTTTGTCACATTCTTATTGAGGGTTTTTCAAATAAATTTTTTTATACACGTTTTTATTCATTCTTATATGCGCGTTTATATGTGAGTCAACTACGCACAAAATCTCTAATATAATTTTATGTAAACAATAAATAGAATTTTTTTTTTTTATATAGATATATTCAAAATATAAAATAGGTTGTTGCCACTGCTATTTATTTAAAAATGGATGTCGAGCCAGCGCCGGATCTATGTAATAGTGTTGTAAAAGAGATTTAAATTAAACTCTATAGTATCTATAATAATTTTAGTTTTCCTGATTATTCCATCCGTATTTCGAGACCTTTCTCCCTGTTTATAAGAATGCTTTTAAGAAGAAAAAAATTCTTTTATTAGATTAAGCTGTGGCGTGTATGCTGGTAGATACTTAATAGCTATGCCATGAGATGCTAGTGTTTGTCTAACAGAAAGACTCCAATAGAATTTACAATTGTCCATAACAAGCACCAGCGCTACCACATCTGCATTCCTAATCGCTAAGGCCAACATTTTAGTAATGTAAGTACAAAATTAATCTGCACTACAGTCGTCAGTTTTTATTTCATAAGTCAGCACTCTCATTATTGAAACAGCACAAATCAAACTAACATTCTTGCCACGATTTGCAGACGACAGTAAAATTGCAGGCGCACCTCTTAGCGAATAACCATACGTGCTGTTAATGACCACATTATACCCAGTTTCATTCAAATAAATAAGTTTTTCATTTAAAATTCTGTTAATTTCGCTTGCAAATGCATACCATGCATCAATAACTTGTGTTGAGTTTCGTTCTTCTGGCACATGCACAACACCTTTTCTAGACAAATCCGAGCGTTTGAGTTTTCTCGAAATAGTAGAATGAGACATGTTGAAGCCTACTGCATAGAGATTTTTTTTTATTTCTTTCGTACAAAGATTGCTTTCTTGTGCGCATTTAATAATATTTTTTATTTGAGCGTTCATAGGTCTTTTACCTCGTTTTTTAAATTTTTTATCAGAAAACAACTTGAATGCAGTCATGTCGTCGAATTCTCATTTGTTTAACTTAACAACAAGATTTTGAACTGTGCGCTTAGATAAATTAACAGAAGTAAAAATACTTGCAGTAGATTCATTTCCTTCAACTAAATGCTTAAGCATTTCAATGTGCTACTCCAGCCTTCCGATCGCCCTCCAGAATTTTTCAGAATAGGGATAATAAATGCAGGATAAGTCTTTTTTTCCAGCAGGCTCGAAAACAAGACTTATTCTAACCTAATAAACCTAACTTGTTCTAATCTAATAAAGCCAACAACCTGTTTATCGGCTTTATTAAGCTAGAACTTCAACATTCAGTAATTGTTTTAGCACCTTGGACTTTAAATAAGGATAATGTAAATATTTCGAGGATAATTTTGTGTGTTTCGAGTGATATTTTTTGTACTTTAACGCTATTTTGGTTTTTGGTTTAGTTTATGACTCTGTGAGGGATACTTTTTGACCTTTTTTTTTTTTTTATTAGTAATAATCCTGCCAATCCTATTTTTGAAAATTTTGATGAAAACAAAAAAGTATCTAATAACAAATGGACTGAAAGGGTGATAAAGGAAAAAGAGAAATTTATTTTATGCACAAAGCAACAATTGAATTAAAAAAGCAAGAATTATTTTCAAGAATTTAAACTGCATCCCTAACACGGAAAATAAAGCCAAAATCTGGCAATTGTACAATTTTAAAAATAAAACAATAAAACCAATTTCTTAAGTCTAAACTATCAGTAAAACTACAAATTAAAAAATTTCATATTACCAATTAGAAAATATAATGATATTCCCAATTTCATTTCTATAACAAGATATAAACTGCATCATCAAGATATAAACTGCAAAAGTCACTAAAAGCAATTCATACTCCTGAAAAATACAACTAGTATACCTCAAAAAGACTAAAAAGTCTAGCATGCTCCCTTTTATTCAACAGGGTACTTATGTATATTATGAAAAATTTTTTACTTGATGAAACCAATTGGTATTTTATTAAATAAAAAAAATCAACTTTTTAAATTTTTTTTAAATAAAAAAATGAAAAATAATAGTAAAAAAAGTTGCATAATTAAAATACCTAGCTTTCGTTAAACATTTTCATAAATGTGTCTTGCAATTTCTAATGATTTATCTGCTTGATTAGAACTATAACTTTCATGAGGAATCCTCGGATACCTCCATTGATCTGGGTATCTCAGTTTTAAAAAGGAACCAACAAGACATTTCAACTCAGAAGCCCAATTTTGCAATTGAGTGTCCAAACCTCTGGCATTTTCAATTAAGGAGCATGACTCGATACTTTTGAAATCAATCAAATATTGTGCAGATTTTAATGACTTTTCGAAAGCCTGTAAAGGGTAAACAAAAATAGTTTTTTTAATGTCCTAAAAAGTTCCTTCTGAATAATAACAATAAAAAAAATAAAACTTATAGCTATATAAATTTTTTCTTAAAACCTTTTTTTGGTATTTAAGTTTTCTCTGATCTCTTTAATCAGGTTCGGTCACTTTTTTTCTGTACTTTACTAAAATTAAGTTTTATTTAAACTCAGCATACAAGTTATAAGTTACAAAAAGTTAATAAAACAAAATATTCATATTATTATAAAATATATATACTACAATTATTCTTTTTCCCCTTCACGTACATACATGCATACATACATACATACATACCCACATACACATTTATACACAAGTACAATAAGTATTTACTTATGCATATATACAAATACATGATCTATATATACTGTATATACTATTTATACACTCAGTTAATTAATTAACTAACCAATTAATATACATTGTATGTCATTAATACACCATTTGTATTAATGTAACAAAGTATTAACAACGTAAAATGATTAAAGTCACTTATATGTCAATAGCCTAAAAAAAAACTTCTTTTAAAAGTTTATAACTTATGTACCCTAAATCACAAATTGATTTCATAATTGATTCTAATCAATCTTAAATATTTATTCTAAATTATTGCTTTTTAGTCAATATTTCTTTATATTCTTTATATATTTCGTACTGAAAAATTAGACACTTTAATTAAACAAGCAAGTATTGTATTTTGTTAAATTTTAAAGTTTCTTACTGTAAATCTATTCAAATTATTATAATATGTTTTTTGTATTTACTTTCTAAGAATATCAATGTACCTGATAGCACTCAACTGTGTTAAAGTTCTTCGAAGTGATGGTGGATAAAATACCAAAATTAAAAAAAATCTGTTTTGCTGAAATATTTTCAAAAACTTTGAATAATAAAATTGCTGATTAAAAAAATGTTTAATGATTATATACTCATTATTACAATTTAATTTCTGATTTTGAGTTTATTAATGTTTAGGGCACCTATACTTGTTTTTATATTTACAATTTTTTTTCGTTTATCCTAAAAATATTTTCAAATTTTAATAGGGCCTTTTCTGAAATTTCATTGAAACTTCTGATAATTGTAATTATATTAATTAACCTACATAGCCTAAGGGTAAATCATCATCATCAATCATCATCATCATCACCATCATCATCAAAATCTTTTAAACTTTATCTAGCAAAATTTTATCTAGTTAAATTATAATATTATAACTTTAATATTGGAGTGTTGCTGCATCAACTATAATTATAAAATTATAACTTTCATCTCATTTTCATTATTTTTTGTTTTTAAGGCCCTTTCTAAAATTTTTAAATCTTTTTTTCTAGAGTTTTTTTTTTTTTTACTGACAGCGTCATATAAATTAATGTAACAAAAATAGAAAAGCAATTTGTTGTCTTAGCTCTTTGTAGTATATGTACTTTTGCTCTTTGTTTATCAGGGTACTAATTGTGACCTCAAAAGTTATAAATCAATTTAGCTAAGTGTTGTCTGTGGCACATGAAAATAGATCTCGTCAATATTTCAAGTGATCTTGAATTGTTGAATTAGGGTGTCTATGAGTCTTTATGAGTTGTTAAACCCAATATTCGCCCTCTTAAGGCGTTTGGAAAGTGCTTTATTAGTGCAACTTTTTGTGCCATATACTTTTTCCCTTTTTCTAATGTTTCAATGTAATGTTTCAGAAACAGTAACCAGGCCGATACCGCAAACTCGAGATGTGGGCGAATATAAGTTATCTACAACTTTTGCCAGACAATAGACTGAGTGCTTTTTTTAGCCTACCAAGTACTTGATTGGCTGTTGAGGCTGCTGTCTAAACTTGATTTTTTAAATTTAAGTGGTCTGAGATCATGACGCCAAGGTCTCTTTCGTTCTAGGTAACAGCAAGTTGTATTCAAAGTCCGCCATCACTGCACGTAATGATGTGCTGACCTTTTGGTTCCACAATCTATGTGCATTACATTGCATTTTGCCATATAGAAAGACATGTGCCAAATTCTGGACCACTTCACGGCTTTGTCTATGTCTTGTAAAGTTGACAAGTATTCTTCAGATTTGACAAGGCCAATAATTTTGCTATCCTCTAAGTATAATTTGATGTAATGCACAATGTATTTAGGAAGATAGTTGATAAAAAGGACAATTAGTAATGGTCTAGAACCACTACTTGTGGGACTCCACTTGAAACAGGTACCCATTTTAATATATGTTCTTTCATGAATACACATTGTTTGCAATCTGTAAGCCACGCTTCAATCCAATTCAACAATGTACCACATATAACAAGTGCCCTAAGTTTTTAGTTTGAAGCATCAATGTCGTTTTCAATAAGAGTACATTTGGATTCTTTGTCAAATTGTGACATAGGACCTTTAGTTTCAACTTCGAATACTGACTGAAAAGGTGTTTAATATTTTGCATATGACAGTGTTTTCAGTTGTAGTAGATTCATCTGGCATTTTGTGCCACATATATTTTGGCTCGGCAGAAGAGAGATGCATTACATGGTTTTCATGCAGGCAAAAATGCTTTAAAGACACAAAAACTTTATCAACTATGCACATATTCTTTTCTTGAAAATATGAAACTGATTAGTTATTAAAAATAAGAGAATAAAATAATAAATAAATAGATAACTAAAACAGTATAAATACGAAAAAACATCTTAAAATTTTTTTTTCCAACATAGACAGTAGTTTGGTTAATTTAATATCTTGGATATAGCATAGCAGGGATTAGTGACTTTACCCACCTTATATTTTTTTGTATTATATTTTAGAATGTAGCTTAAACTGAGTAAGAGTAAATGGTTTAGCTTCAATTCAAAAAATTTTTTAAAAAAAAAGACTTTTTTTTTGTTTTGTTTTTGTTTTAAAGAGAATTTTTTACTTTATATAAATATATAAAAATTAAGATAAAATACTTTAAAAATCTTTGAAAAAATCGATTTTTATGAAGAAAAAAAACGTTTACTTTTTCTCTTATAATTAGGGAAAAGTTAGTTTTTAGCTAATTTTTAGAAACAATTTTTTAGGATATTAAAAAAATCAAAACTAAGTAAGGATATTTGGAAAATCAAGCAAAATTAGTTAAAAATAAAATGAAAACTAATCTTAGTAGAAGTTAAGTTTACAAAAAACTATATAATCAAATATATGAAAAAAACTATTTATTAATTAAAAAAAAAGAGTTGTTTTATCGCAAGAAGCAGATTTGCAGCATTTTTTCATGCAAAAAAACTCTTCAGCAATTTTGAATTTTTTTGATAAACACGATCGACAAACCCAAGACTTGCAACTAAAATCTTCATATTGGTACCACATTTTGTTTTGAGTTGGCAATGCTTCTTCCCAAACTCTGCGACACTTTTTGCACCTCTTGATGCCTTTGTCTTGACTCGGTTTTTTTGAACATTGCACTTGCTGAGTTTCATCTGAAGCTTCACTAAAGTGGATTTTGCATTTCTATAATTGCTTTGACTTTTTGGCCTCACCGTCTTGCCTTTGTTTCTTGAGCATTCAGATGTATTTAGACACTGGCTTTCAAATCTTGGAATACTGCGGCTTTTGGTTTTTTTTTGCGTGTCAATATGGTGGCGCTGTATTTTTCAAGTTACCTTCATGTCTTTCTGTGAAGTGTTGCAACATTGAATACGTTTGAGCAGGAGTCACTGCTGTTGTCATTAAATTTTGAAGTGTGTGAATTGTTAGAGTTTGATGCTGGCTAATGTTAGATGATGATCTATATCATCTAACATTAGCTGGAATGAGGATGATGAAGCAGGCTCGGTTGAGGATGATGAAACAGACTTGCATGAAGATGTGAAACAGGCTCAGTTTAGAATGATTAAGCAGGCTGAGGTGGTACTTGAAATTTTTGAGCAATTTGTAATTTTTTAGATAAATAGCAAAGGCTGCCATATTTATTTATGTGTTAAATAATTAATAACTATCAACTTAATTAATGTATATATGATATCAATATCAAATTGAAATCAATATCAATATAAATTCAAATATTGAATAATATATATTTTTCTATGTACAATGTTTGAAAAAAATTAAATTATAACAGTAAACAAATTCTATTAGTTAACCAGCCTAGCACCCCTTCTTCATCTATTAGGCTAGCGTGGAAGTATTTATAACGCATTGTTTGCAGTTTAGGATGTTAAAAGCTGGATCTTCTTGACTCAATGCATGGGTTTTGCTTGTGTCTGGTTCTATGACTATTATCTCCAAATGAGAGTACAGCTCTAAAACTCAGTTTTATGGTTTTGAAACCAGTTGGTAGTCAGGTTTCCCAAACTCTATGGTAACTCTCAGAGAGGCTTATCCCATCAACAGTTGTTAAATATCAGAGTACTAACAGTGCCATGTTGCGCATGGATGGTTTCACTATTTGTACTTTTGATGTGCATTGTCGAGGCCACATTTGGAGCCCTTTGTTAAGGCTTAGGGTTTTAATAATAGTAATGAGGCAATTGCTTGGACTAATAAATATTTTACTGAGTACTATATGAGCTTTGAGTCAAATTATTTAAAAAAATTAAAAATAACTGTTATACCAAAAACTATAAATCACAAAAAACCACGGTTAGCATCAAGTTCTCTAAAGCTATAATTCACTAAAATTCGTGGTTTTTGAAGTAACTTTACTTCTGTTAAGTCTTATCTCTTTTGAAGTTCACCAGGCGAACTTGCTCTTTGTGAAACTAATTTGAGTTTAGCTGTCTCATTGTGTCATCATGCTGTTGACAGTTATCTTCCACTAATTAGAAAAGACTACAATAGTCATATGCATGGCCTGGACATCTAAATTCCCTTTTAGTTGCGAAACAAAGTTTAAACCCACAAAACTACTCTTCTATGTGCTTCAGTTTAGCACTTCACTCAGCCTTTCTCTGTTTTCTATGCTTATCCTTTATCTTAAGATTACACTTTAGTCGATGTTATTTCTAATCAAATTGACCAAGCCCTCTCTCTTTATCCTTCAGCCAATATCATTGTTGTTGGTGACTTTAATGCACACTGAAGTACTTTGCTCTAGTGTCAATGACTCTGCAGGCGTTAAGGGCCATAACTTTTGCCTTTTTCAATCTCACAAAGTTACAATACTTACATCTTAAATCTCACATAGTCACTCACAACAAAAATAGTCAACTTTCCAAATAGCTTTCAAGACAGCTTGAATCATTTAATTTTTCTCCTCGACTTGTGACTTGTTTCTGACCATAGTCATGGCTCAGTTTCTCTACATTCACCCTTAGGTGCTTTCAAGTCAAGCCTCACTCTTTACCATGGTTTTTCTCACATTGTGCTGCTGCAATTTCTAACTGTAACCATTACTTTCATATCTATCAGCAAAATAATACTCAAGAAAACAGACGTCTGTTTACTACTGCAAGAAACCATGGTAAAAAGATTTTGTCTAACGCCAAAGTCTCCTATTCTCAGGTCACAAAACCTTTAATTTCATATCAAAAATCAGGGTCCAAGGACTTCTGGAGAATCTTTACCATTATTTATAACAAAGGCAAACATGTTATTCCACCTGTCTTGTATGGTTCAGAGTTTGTCACCTTGCATAAAGGCAAAGCTGAATTGTTTGCTAGGGACTTTTCATTGATCTCCTCCCTTGATTCCACTAATCACATCCTACCTGATAAAGCTGTCAAACAGGGTGATCAATTGCTTGACATTCATATTACTCCTGCTTCAAAACTGATGCTATACTATCAAAACTGTTTAACAAATTCTTAATAGAGTTTTGTTATCCAGTCTGCTGGAAAGCAGAATCTGTTATCCCTTTTTTCGTAAATTCTGGAGAGCTATCTGACCTGTCTAACTACTGCTCCATTAGTCTTCTTGCTATCATAAGTAAGGTTTTTTAATTAACAAACACTTAATCTATTATCTTCAAAATAACTTACTCAATTATCCATAAAGGTAGGTAGCAGTAGAGCGCTCGCTTCATAAGCTAGAGGTTCGATCCCCACCACCTCCCTTGTAGTACCGCACTCAACTTGTTTCTCCGCGCAGCTGCCTGGGGGTTGTGAATTAACAAAAAAAATATAAATAAATAAAACTTTTTAATAATCAATTTGGCTTTCAATCTTTTTATTCTACAGCTGATTTGTTAACGGTGATAACTGATAGGTTTTATCATGTGTTAGATAGATATGGAGAGGCTCAGGCTATCACTCTCAACATTTCTAATGCCTTTGATAAACTTTGGCATGCTGGTCTTCATCTAAGGTGTCATTGTTTGCTCATGATACTACTATTTATTTTTGTCTTGATAAGATGCCAACACCCTCTTATTACTTGGAAGAAGCATTTTAGCTTGAAAAGGATCTCACTTAAGCTACAACATACGACTCTCAATGACTGGTGAACTTAACTCAGATAAAACTCAATTTTTTCCAGCTAATCATCATTCCAACAATCTAAGTCTTTCTATATTTATCAACGGTAATTTACTTGATGAGTCATTTGCCCTTTATCTTCTAGAATTAACTCTTACTTTTGATCTTTCTTGGAAACCATATGTCATATCCATTGCAAAATTAGCACCTGCTTAGGTTGAATCTCTTTATCGAGCTTGATGTTTTCTAACACTGAATAATATTCTCTAGCTTTATTAATCTGAAATCTGTCCTTTTATTAAATACTGGTACAATATCTCCGTCAGATTTTTTGTTCATGCATTTTTGAACTAAATTAAATTGAAGATTCTTGCAAAATATTTCATTAAAAATTATCATAAAATAGTTACGTATTTTATTTCTTTTTTAAATTATATATATATATATATATATATATATATATATATATATATATATATATATATATATATATATATAAGTTTCAAAACTGATCTGACTGTTCTTGGCATAAGATATCATAGGCGGAGACATGAAATAGCATCAGCTTGTTGTCTGTACCCACATGGAGGCAAATATTGAAAATGAAAGCAAGCACTAAGAACAGAATGTGACACAGAATGTGAGAAAGCAGCCAAGACAGTCTGGTCAACCACATTAAAATAGGAAGGAAGAAAATGTTCTATGCAAGTCTGTAACTAAAGAGAAAGACTGTCTAAGGTCTTGTAAATTCAAATCCACACAAAAAACTATTAGTGATGAAGAAGGAACACATAAATTTGCTGATATTTTGGTTATGGACAACATGCAAAAGAGTTGTTTCTGTAAATATAAATTCGTGAAAAGTGTTACCGTTTTATTACAGCTTTTTTTGTTGGTTATTTGCAAACTTAAAACTTGACTTTTATCTCACAACTTCAAATATAAGTAATAGAGGAAAATTTTAATATCATGAAATTAAGAATGATGCCACTAGAAGCTCAGCCCTTCAAAATGGAAGAAACACACATAAAAAGTTGTAGATCAATCATTTAGAGTGTTTCAGATCATATCAACACTTTTTTTTTTTGAACCATCACACTACTGTCGTCAAAGAACAGAAAAATAATATTTTGAAGTTTTTATAAATCTTTATAAGATTTATGAACTTTACTTAATCTATTGCGTAGAAAAAAATATTTTCCCTGATAGCATATGTATGCATTTGATCACATCTTAAAGATCAAATTTCAAAAGTAAATTCAAAATTTAAAAAAAAATGTTTAAGTATATACTTGCTGTAGACATTGCATTTTATAAAATTATTTTAAAATTAACTTTTTTACTGTCAAAACAATTATGTTTTATATGCTATGTTTTTAAATGGGCTATCTAAAATTTTTTTTTAAATGGATTAACTAGAGGGGGTTGACTTGCTTAATAAGAATTATTAAAGAATGCTTTGAATGCTTGAACAACCAAATAAAACTCTAATTATTATTTCCAATAACATAACATCTAAAATATTTTGCACAGAAAAATGATATATTTTACTGTACAATATATTTTAGATGTTTTGGAACTTATAATTAAAGCTTTACTTGATTGTAAAGGTCTTGGTATATACTTTAGATATTATCTAATTTTTTTGTTGAATTAAATTTTAGACAAAATAGCTTATTTATATAGTTTGCTCGCTAGTGTAAAATAAGACTTTTTTCAAATAAATTATATATGTACCTAGTAGTACTTTAACAGCCAAAATATACAATTATCACATTATATACAAAATTATATACAAAATACTAGTTTGTACTACTTATTTTTACTGAAAATAGAGATAGAACAAAGCATTATTGTCTTTAATAAAAAAGTGCGTATAACATTATATATTACATCTCCAAATCAAGCTGTAATAACTTAGACACCTGCACTTAAAATATTTTAAAATAATTTATGTTTAACTGTGGTAGCCTCTATGCAAAATTAATACAAATCTTAGTTGTAGTTGTAATGAATACAAAATTGCCTTCTTGGATTAATGGATTATATATCATAATTTTCGAATGCGGTAGTGGTATAGTGGAAGAGCGCTCGCTTCATAAGCGAGAGGTTTCGAGTTCGATTCCCACCACGTCCTTGGTAGTACCGTGCTTAACTTATTTCTCCGCGCAGCGGCCTTGTTTTTCAAGGTTCGTGTTTTGGAGGTATAGAGTTAGGAGAGGGTTATAACCACAAGTAGCCTCCTTATCTGTAGTGGCCTTCTTGGCCTTGGGGTGGTGAATTTTAAAAAAATAAATAAAAAATAAATAAATAAAACTGATCAAATTTTGTCGATTCAGTAAAATATTATCACTTGATTTTTTTAAATAGTAGGCCATCTTTCATGAACAACAATTTGCTACAAAATTGGTTTACATCCACCACAAGCTAATTTTTTACAAACATTCATATGTTACAAAAGTGATTAAACAACTTAAATTTATTAATTTTAATATTTATCATTAGCAAGATATTCAACATATGGACCATGGACCATATCATTGTTTAACTTTATCATAGCTAATGTATGAATGTTTAGAGAGAAGCATTCAACAAAAACTTTCACATTGTTTTTTATACTTATTGTACCAACTACACCTGGGATAATACATCTACATTAACTTTGATAACGCTGAAGACACTTGCCACTAACGCTGAAGACACTAGTATATACTAAGGCCTTGCTAATGTAGAGACACGAGTAAGTGCTTTGGTCTACTCCAATGCGTAGGCATCTTTAACAAAATCTGTTTCAGTGAGTTTCAATTGAAAATCTAAACATTTGATGCTAATCAAGGAAACTTCCTTGAACAGATATTTAAATAAAAAAAAGAGGACAGATTGAAGAAAAGGAGATGTATGATAACCCTATTTTATCCTATCCTATAATATTTAATGAGAAACTTAATGCTGCTGCTACTCATTTGTGCATGTTGACAAGAAGTTTTTTAAATAGAGTATATTAGTGCATGGTCTTTTGTTATCTCCTTTTACAATAATTTTTTTGCAGTGAAATTCGTGTATTCATTAAATAGTATATATCTGCTTAAAATTACCAAGTCTATTGAAATTTTTGTCCGTTAAACCATTTTTTTTGTAGATGTGTTACACTGTCTTTTCAATTTGGAGGACTTTGGATGTCACCGAGCACTAATAGTATTAGTAATGTTCTTTTGAGTATAAGTAAATTGCATTTTTTTACCAGTTATGTTGTGATATTTTAGATGTCAATTTTGTTTTAAATTGACTAAATCATTTAATTAAGTAATATTTAGATCATAATAAAAATGAATTAAACATTTAGTTTTCTTTATATAAATTAAATAAGATATTTTTTTTCATTAGTGTTTTTGCATCTTTGTTGTGTTGTTATACTTTAAATTATTGTTTGCTTTATTCTTCGGACTGCAGTTGCATCATTGTTACTGTTAAAATAAAAATTATTAAGTTGTGCGTTTCTTTTCAACACACTGAATAAACTATTTACTCTTTATAAATTTTTTACTTGGGTTCTAAATTTATATTCTTCTACATTCTACAAATTACAACAGACTATTAAAAATATCAAAATTTTTGTTCAATAATTTTGTAGTTTTCTTAATTGATTTGTTTAGCATGTGAAAAGCTATCGATTGAATAAAAAGTTAAGCAAACCTTTTTATTCATAAAAAAAGGTTAATGTTAATTAATTGCTCTAAGAATGTTATTAGTAAATGTTAAAAACTATTGCTAAACAGAACTTTGATAGAAAGCTTTAAGTTTTTTTTCAATAAGTATTGCAATCTTTTGATTTAGACTCTTGTTTATTCTAATCATTTATTGTCAACAATTTTAGTTTAGATTCAAAGTTCTGTTGAGTAAAATAAAACAGACTGCTATTTTTTATAATTTTTTTTCTAATTTTTACTTATAAAGTAAGCAAAGTGCTTGTTCATCTTTTTAAATGTAACTTTTTTGCTACCTGATAAATTTTTATAGGTATTTAGTTTATTTTTGTAAGTGTATATTTTTTATTTTGTGAAAGTGAAAGTATATGCTTTGCTTTTAAATTTTGAGAAAAAACTAAAAAGCATATATATATATATATATATATATATATATATATATATATATATATATATATATATATATATATATATATATATATATATTCAACACTGATTGCAAGAACCAGTTTTCGTTATATAAGTAGTGCATTACATAATTATTTTACAATTTTAAACAATTATGAAATGTTTATATAAATATGCTATGCTTCCTAAACTTTTTAGAAACGATAAAAATCTCTCTCTCTTTATATATATATATATATATATATATATATATATATATATATATATATATATACATATATATATGTGTATATATATATATATATATATATATATATATATATATATATGTATATATATATATATATATGTATATATATATATATATATATATATATATATATATATATATATATATATATATATATATATATATATATATATAGTATATATATATATATATATATATATATATATATATATATATATATATATATATATATATATATATATATATATATATATATATATAAAGAGAGAGAGATTTTTATCGTTTCTAAAAAGTTTAGGAAGCATAGCATATTTATATAAACATTTCATAATTGTTTAAAATTGTAAAATAATTATGTAATGCACTACTTATAAAAAGAAAACTGGCTCTTGCAATCAGTGTTGAACTCTAATGATATATTTTTTTTATTTCTATAGTTGTTTTTTTTTGTTTGTCTACTGTTTATAAATGTTTTATATTTAGTTAAATTTCATGATTTGAAATTTACTTTATTAATCATAAGTCAACAGCTGAGAAAAAAACTGGAATTCTACATGACTGAGGTAAAAATAATTGTGTTTTGCAGTAACATTACAAAACTAGGTTCTGCAGTTCTATATTAGGTTATTGCTATTTAGTGCTACAATGTCCTTTTTTTTAGTCACTATCACTTTTTTAAAAGTAGTGATTTGAAAATGCAATGCTTTTAGTTTAAATGCTATTTTTATGCTAGTTCCCAAAATAAATAAATTATATTAAAAAAGTAGCAAGTAATAATTAGGGCACATAATACGGGTCATGGTAGTTCTATGTTAATCATCTTAACATAACTTTAAACTTTTGAATTTTTCTTAGTGATTAAGCTGGCAAAGTTAGAAAACCACTTCTCCATACAAATTTAGTTATTAGTTAAACTTTTTTTCCTAACTGCTTTTTTTCTACACTTTTCTAAATTGGCACAATAATTTTTTGTTTATTTATATAACATAACTTATGTTATAATCTACGTTATGTGATGTTTTACTCCTTTTATATTTACATATCATAATTGTTTATTTCCATTTCAGATTTATCTTAATGTTTTTTTAGCATATCATAAAAAGAATAGAGGTTCCGCATCATATAGAACACAGATGTTGTGGTACAAAAATTTTCCAGTTTCCCTTTTCTAAAGGTAGTGGTTCCCTTAGATTAGAAATGGGATCGGAGTGGTGGAATAACAATTAACTACATTATGCTTATCTTACAGCTAAACAAAGAAATATTTGTAATCTCATTGTGCCTGTATCTTCACAATACAGTTTTTAAAACCAAAATAAAAAAGCTAAAACAGTATAATAAAAACAGTATAAAATAATAAAAAGTTATAAAAACAAAAGTCTTTTTGATTAAAAAATAAACACAACGCTTCCTAATCAATAAATTGGTTTTTGTGTTTTTAAAAATCGGTTATAATTATTTAGTTTCTTATTTTCAAGTTTTTTCATAAAGTAATTCAGAACATAATGACTTGAATACTATAAAATATCAGAATATATAAGCATCTAAGTTATTTAAAAATATATTTATTAAGATATTTAAATATATAATTTAACTTTATTTATCTGATAAAAAAACAAGTCAGAGTATAAACATATTTTTTCTAAATTGTTTTAATGTCAATGCAAAGCTTTCCCTAAATTAACTTCAACATTTTTAAATTTCAAATATTAATACACTGCTTTTTTATATCTAATATTAGGGGAGAGTGAGGAGAAGTGGGAAACGTAAACTTTTTTTAAGGTATTTGCAGTATCTTTTTTATTTGATGAATAAACTGGCCCTTCTTTTTAGCCACCAATTCAATCTCCTTAGGTTTCTAACCAATTATAACTAAGTATAAAAATTTTTGCTTTTAGAGAAACTGATCCAATGTGATAAAGTTGGACAAGTGTGAGTAGAAGTGGATCAAATAAGTTTAAAACAACATTTTAATACAAATTATTAAAAAGAAACTGACAAAATCATAAAATCACCTAATTGACATAAAAATGTTCAAGAGCTTTCACCAATTGCAATAATCAAATGGCAACGGGAAGAAGTGAGGCATAAATATTTCTTTTTTCCGTCCCACTTCACCTTATTATACAGGGTGGATGCTCGAAATCCAGACTTTTTTGACACAAAATAAAAATTACAATAAAAGTATTAGTTTTAAAGCTAAAATTCTGAAATTTTAAACAGTAATGTTCATGTATAAGAGCTTTCATTTCACTTAATCCAGCTGCCTTTAGCTTCAATGACTGGCTTGATACGCTTCCTGAACCTGGAACAGGCGCGCACCACCTCATCGGCCAACATATTGGCAGCTGCAGTAGTAATTGCTTTTGAGATTCAATAATATTGTGACTTGATTTATTGGTCTCACGTTCCAAAGTGCCCCAGACATAATAGTCCAATGGATTGAGATCTGGTGAGTTTGGAGGCCAAAAGTGCTTCGACCAGGACATAGAGAGATTCTCTTCAAGTCAACCCTGTACCAAATTGGAGGTATGAGCAGGAGCTGAGTCTTGCTGAAACAAATAAGGCCTACCATTAGAACATCTGTCCATCCAAAGTTTCACCACCTTAATCAGAAGGTCCAAGTAGACTTCTTTGTTGACATTTTGGCCCTTCCGGATTTTTTCCGGACGAAGTGTGGTGGCATGACATGGCTTTTGCTGGAAACAGACATAAAGACATGGACAGAGGCTTGAAATTTTGTCTGACCAATCACTGGGATATCTTCTGGGTCTTGAGCCAACCATCTGTCATTTTTTCTGTTCACTTTGGCATCCACAGTAAAAATTTTCTCATCGCTGAAAAAACGAAGATTATCGGCAGCTTCATGTTTTATTGATGCTAAAAGAACGGAACACTTAGTCACTCTCTTCTCCTTCATTGAAGCAGATAGCATCTGCCTGACTTTCAGGACATAGGACTTGTACCTAAAGTCATCACAGATCACTCTTCTTATGGTGTAATGAGACACATTCATATCTTTGCTCAGTTTCCTGACGGAGGTGCTGGGGTTTTTGTTGATCGACTTCTGTACTCTGCTGATGAAGGCCTTATTCCTGATTGGTTTGTGAGCAGTCTTTTTTTTTCAATCTACAGACTCTGCACCATCATTAAACCTGTTTGCAGTATCATAAACTGTGCATTTTGGGAAGCCAAACCATTTTATAATCTCTTGGACAGAGTGCCCGGCGCGGAGGGACTCAACTACTGCAACTCTACGGTCATACTCCTTTGACATGATGTGCTAAATTTGCAATTTATTATTTTTTTTCCGAAAGTACAATGTTTGTTTTGATTAATGTTTGAATTTCGCAACATAGAATTTAAAAACAAAAAAATGCCGGCAAATTTAAAATTGTCCGGATTGCAAGCATCCACCCTGTAAACACTTTTTCAAGGTACATTTCAAAATTAGGGCTTCTAGCGGACGCAGAGAAAAAAAGCAATTTCTGCTAAATAGAATGAAAGAAATTTAATTATTTTTATTAAATAACAATATTTGGGCACCACTTCTAATTGGAAATTTCAGGCTGTCCCACTTCTTCCGAGCCTCACTTCTCCCTACTCTCCCCTAATGATGTTTATCAATATGCTTTTGCATTTGCAATAAGCATATTGATAAACATCATTTTTTATTTAAATCACATTAAAACTATTATTAGTTTCAACAAAAAAATTCCATAAAAAATGTTTTATGAAAAAAGTAACTATTTTTGATATAATTCAAATCAAATTTAAGTTATATCAACAGTATTGAACAATATCAAATTTGAATTATATTAAAACTTAGTTTTAACAATTTCCTTACACGTTAAACTTGAAAACAATTTTCAAGTTTAACAATAAAAGAAATTTCTGTAACCAATTATAATGGTATAACATAAATTTATACCATAGTATATATTTTTTATTTTAAATCAAACTAATCAAGACTCAAAACTAAAATTCTGACTAATGACGGTGAGTTTTCTGAAAAACATATGAACTTTAAATTTTATAAATATAGATATAAGTATTTGAAAAAGCTTAAGGTTCACTTTTCAAGTTCATTTTTTTAACCTTAAAACGTGTACAGGAAATAAATCTGAAAGTAGAAAAACAACTAAAAAAAAGCAAAAGTTTAATTCAACCAAGTAAAAATTTTAATACAATAATATAAGAAGATCAAACATTAAAAAAAATTATTTACTCCTGTGGGAATCTAATAAAATATTGAGCTTTTGCTTTAGTGGTACTCATAAGCTTGCGCACAGAATAAGTATCAAAACTATTTGATGCTTTTTTAAATGATTTTAATATCTTTAATTTTAATATCTTTAATGTTTCTGCAAAGCTTTTTTGTTTTTTTCATTTTTCTTTTTAAAAATAGCCCAGTAGTTTTCAATAACTCTCAATTCTGGGCAGTTTGGAGGATTTTGTGTTTTAGGCACAAATGTCACATTATTCATTTTATACCATTCCATAGCTAGTTTACAATACTGAATTGAAGCTAAAGCAGGCCAGAAGACAGGCCTGTTATTGTGATTTAATGAGAGGTAAAAGGTGCTTTTGTAAACATTCTTTAACATACATTTGACTTGAAAGTGTGGACGGAGAAATATAAGGTTCTGATTTCTTTCCAAAATTGCAAATAGCTTGCCAAATCAAAGCTTTTTAAGCAAACTTGTCATATTTGTGTATTTGAATTTCTTATTTGCTTTTTCTCTATATTTGGCAATATAATAAACAACACGAGGAATTTGTTAATGACCGTACTTAATATAAGTTTTATCGCCTTCAATAAATCTGAGTTTTTTAGAAATAAAACTGTCATACAACTTTCTGCCGGGGGTTCTTGCATTTTTTTGTTGAGTTTCAGAACGGTTGGGCACTTTTTTTGCTTTGAAAGAATGAAAACCATGTTTGTTTTATAACTTTTGCAACAAAACTATGAGAAAATCTATGTATTTTTACGGGTTTCCTAAGTAAAAGGCTTGGGTTATTCTTAAAACTGTTAACCAGTTTTCTAACTAAATTTATATCTTTAAAACCTTTCTTTCTTCCACCACCAAATTTACGTTTGATCATTTTTGTTTGAGAAAAACGTTGAATAACACGACTAATGATGTATGGATGTATTTGCAACGATTTTGCTATCGAATTGTAGCTACTATTAGAATTTTGTAAATATTTGTGCATAATTTTTTTTCTTACGTCTTCTTTTGTCATTTTTAAAATAAATTTCAAGTTAAATCCAAAAACTAACATACTTTTTTGAAACCACAACACGTTGTAAACAAAATACAAAACAATTAAAAAGATTTTAATAAAACCATTGAAAAAAAATGATGTGGTTATTCTTTCTCAATTATTTCGTGTACAAGCTTTATGGCATTTTTGTTACGAATAATTAACTCTTGAAATAAGTTTTTCAAACTAATTTTTTTTTTGGATGTTTTTTGTGTAAATATTAGTAAATAAGTTATAATTCACATAACATAATTGTATGTATTTAAAATAAATTTACCTGATGAGATTTAAAGAATTTCAATTCAAAATATGTTTCTTTTTCTGCACAATCCTAATCAACTTTTGCTTGTCGAAGCCATCTTTTTGCCTCACCAGGTTGTGGATTCTTTTTTTGAAACGAAGGAGGAACCCAGCTGCGAGAATGTTGGCGATTGTAGTAAAAATCACTTTTAAAAAATGTCTTAAAATAGTTCCTAAATTTGTTTCTATTCCCTGAGGCTTCTGAAGACCATCTACTAAAACTATAGGACATTCCTTCTTCTGACATGTTGATACATTTCTGTAAAAACTGAAATATTTTAGTGGCCTTATCTTTATTTTTTAAAGCATGTTTATCTGGATGGATCTTAAATAAAGTCTCCAAATGACTTTCTTTTTAACCTCTGAAGATAAACTGGCAAGATTTTTCAGCTCTTCTTTTATTAATTGACATGTTTCTTCAACATCTCATAAATCATCTTCCAAGTTATCCAAGTCTTCATCTATATTTTCTGTTCCAGAAACTAATGCCACACCTGATGAATCAATTCTTTTCCTCAAACCAAGGTTTACATTTCTATTGAACCCATATAATAAAAAAGATCTCTATTTAACCAGCATCCCATCAGGACTTTCTTGTACTTCATACTCACTATTCATATTGTTAAAACATCCTGAAGGTTTTTTTTTATAAGGACATAAATAAATTCTCTCTCGTCTTCACCACCAACATCTAAAGCTACATAATCATCAATCTCAAATTCAAAACATTCATTACTAAGTAATGGGTAGAATTCTAAAGGTATATTGTTACCAGGCAATGGAAGCTGACCATGGTTTTAAGAAAGATATGTTTGAAGAATCATGATAAATTTTAAAATCATTTAACATCGACGACAAACGTTGTTGTGGGTAATGAAACATCTGAAAAAGTAATAATGCTAGAGTTGGTTCGTTAGTCAGCAATCCCAAATACTCCATTAAGTGGGTAGTTAGATATGTATAAATTTTGTCTGCATCATGTTTTTCTAAAATTGAAGCTAAATACAATGTTACTCCACCTTTTGATTTCCATAAGAAAACATTGCAATCACAATTAATTTCATCAATCAAAGTATTTATGGGAAGAAACCTGACCTTTGTTTTAATTTTTGGAACAATAATAACATTAAAGTGCTGCAAAATATTTGTAAATGTTTCAATAGTGTATTTCAAATTAATATCAATTGATTATGATATAGAGTCGTGCTTTATTAGGCGCTGCAATGCTATTAAAATTCTGGAGCTTTCAAACGTTTTTTTATGTCTTCACTGATATGGCCTGATGGAATAGTTATAGGATTTATTTCTGAAATTAGTTCTTCACTCAACACATCTCCTATATTTTTAGGTCGAATGTCTAATGGTAAGTGTTTCATTAAAACTTCACTTGTTCCAGGTTGAATTTTATCATTATTATCACTAAAGAGAAAAGGTTCTTGAAAGTTTTTTAATCTTTCTGCATAGCATAAATCTGACATTGCTATGATGTTTGAAGAAAGAGTTAAAAAATTGCAATTTTTTTTCTTTGTTATCAAACATATATGTTGGTAAATAAAGTTTTGAATCAGCTGGCAAATATGAATCTCTATGAAGCATGTCAGATAAATAACGCATCGCACTTGAAGCAACCTTTAAGTCATTAGGGTGCAAAATACTTTCATTAACCCCTTCTTTTAAATTTTTTAAAGCTTGCATATACATTACTAAAGAAGGTTTAAAATGAAATCTTATTCTCTCAAAAAGCTTAAAATAATGACCTAAAGAAGAAACAACTGGGCATAAATAGCGTGAAATACTCATTCCTTCAAACAGCAAAGCTTTATGGACAACATCTAAACATGTGTTTTTTGAAACAAGAGCAATGCTCATATATTTTAATTTTGAAATATAATCTGAGTTTTTTAAAGATAAAAAGTATGAATAAATATGTTTAAAAATAGTAGAAAATGATTCAACAAGTTCAGTAGGTAATAACTTTTGCGTTTTACTTTTTTGTGACAATTGCCTTGAAATTAATTTTTTTTTTACATGGTCTACAATCACATCAAGCTCATTTTGCTGAAACTTTTTTTATATTAAAGTTAAATTTCGATCTAAGCATTTTGATAAAATTGGCTTTTTTTGTCCAAAATAAATCTCGAGATTCATATAAAGCAGATCCAAAAATGCAAATTTTGTTACAAGTTGAATTTACACTAGGACATAAGTTTCTCGAACTTTATTCATTTTTACAGATCTTAAAATTTTATCTTTTTTATTTTATCATAAAAATATATAGTAAACAAATCACTAAAATGATTAATCAGCTCTATTGATACATCGTTAAACAATTTTAAATCTTCAAGCTTTTCATTTGTCTTGGCAAGTAAGATAAAAATATCTTCAGAAATTCTATTTATTAAACGATTCTTTTTTAAAAAAAGAAGCCATTCAAAATTTTTACTTATAGTCCGTTCATCACAATGTTTTGGCATTGGAAATTCATTTTTTTGAATTATTTTATTAAATAAAGAACTTGTTGGATCATAAAGCTTTGAACAGAATATTCGTTCCTCATAACAGTTTTTCACAAACTTAACTAATTTAAATAACTTAATCTACTGATCTTTATTATTTCCAAATAAATATCTAAACATGCTTTGTATAAAATCTACATGTTTGTCTTTTGAACATTCATCAATTCTATCAAAATTAGGAACAACATATATTTTGTAGAACTCAAGTCTGTTAATGCAAACAGCACCAAGTGATATGCACAGACTTAATATTTTCATCAATATACAGCTATGCTCAAATGTATGGAGCACCTATTTGTTTAAATATATTTGTGTTTAAAAAATGAGATATACATGATGAATTTTTTTTTAAATGGTATTTTATTTGTTTTTTACGTTTAAGCATTAGTAAATCATTTAATGCATGTTGAATTTGCTTGTCTGGGCATGATTAGACTTGTCTTAACTTGTCTACATACTCACTTAGTATAAATTCTGTCGAATTAAGATATTCATTTCATTCTTATCTTAAACGTAACTATTGTCAGCCGCTCATTATCTATTGTTTAAAAGTAGTGATTTTTTTTATCGTTCTTTATTTATTTTCATTATGAGTAAAACACGCGAACTTTCTGTGAGTGAAAGAAGCCAAATTGTGATACTCCATAAACAAGGACATTCCCAAGTGGAAATTTCAAAAATTATGAAATGCTCAAGGGAAGCAGTGCAAAATGCTATAAATAGATTTAGTGAAACTGGTTCATACGAAAATAGACCAAAAACGGGAAGAAAACGTATACTTTCTCCTAGAAACCATCGTTTCCTCAACAGGATTTCACTTCGAAATCGGACCAAATCTTCTAAAGACTTGGTTAGCGATCTGTGGGAGCACAGAAAAATTCAAATTTCTGCTCCAAGTGTTAGAAGATACTTAAAAGAAGGTAATTTACATGGAAGAAGGGCTCGCCGAAAACCATTGCTGACTGAGCACCATAAGAAACTTCGTTTAGAATGGGCTAAACAGCACCAAAATTGGTCATCAGAAGATTGGGCCAAAATTATTTGGTCAGACGAATCAAATATAGAGGTAAGGCATCATTATGACTTACGGTGTAACCAAAAAATAAAATAAAAATATCATTTCGAAATTATTCCTTTAAGTACCTGAAATTTTACATGTTGAAATTTATAATATCAAATTTGTATTCCTTTACTTTTTTGACCTAGATTTTCGGGCAACCTGGAGGCACCTTTGTAAGACGACGACCAGGCGAAGCATTTGAGCCGGAATGTATCATCCCTACAGTCAAATTTGGCGGTGGTGGCACAATGATCTGGGGTTGCATGGCCTCCAGTGGCGTAGGTGAAATATTTTTATGTGAGGGTAGGATGAATGCAGAGCGCTACATTACCATGCTAAATGAAGTTTTGGAGCCATCAATATTGAAATTATTTGACGAAGATGTCCCTCAATATTATTTTCAACAAGATAACGCTCCTTGCCACAAGGCAAAAAAAAGTTTGGAATGGTTTTCAACAAATGAAGTTCCCCTCATTACGTGGCCCCCCCAGTCTCCAGATTTGTCACCCATAGAAAATTTGTGGTCTATTTTGAAGAGGAAGTTGTCAATTTACAGATGTAAATCCAAAGAAGAATTTAAAGCGAAAATTCTGGATGAATGGGAAAAAATACCAGCGAATGTATGTAAGGATCTTGTGGACAGCATGCCCAAAAGACTACGTGCGGTGATCAAGGCAAAGGGAGGTGCTACAAAATATTAATTATATTAAATAATATTGTTGAATTGAAATAATTTGTATCAAATAAACACATTCACATTTACTATTTGTTCATTACTTTTGAATTTTAAATAAAATATAGGGGTGCTCCATACATTTGAGCATAGCTGTATTTAAGAAATGTAATACGTTTGAGTATATCCCCTAAACCATCAAAAAGAAGATGCTCAGTAACAAAGACAAACTTATGTGTTTTAAGTGGCAGAAAATCATTATTAACAGACAAAAATAGAGGCAAATTTTTTAAACTGTCTATAACAAATGGCTCCAGATATTTTTAAGGAGAAGAAAATTGTTTTAAAACTGTATTAGTCTCTTTTTCACTGTATTTGTTCCATTTTCCATAGTTGAATGAAAAAGTCAATGCATTAACTAATTCTGATGGTTCTTCAATATTACCAAAATTTTTTTAGCCAAATCCATAGAATATAGAAATTCCTTAATTTTTCACTTAATCTTAATTCTAACCAATTATTTGTTTTACTAGTAGATTCTCAGTTTACCATTTGTATCTGGCAGGTATAGCTTCTCACTAATAATTGAGTCTTTGTAAGGTAATAACTCAGGAATGATAAATTGAACTATTGCTTTAAGTAGCTGATCAGCAAGAGAGTCAAATTTAATCACTTTCAAAAACTCCAAAACATTTTTTTAGTATTTGGGATAGCTCTTCAAAACTATAACGAACATTTTACAACTGCAATACGCTTTTACTTTTTTCAATAGGAAAAACAAATGACTTATTACCAGACTTTACAATTAGCAAGGACCATGGCTTTACATCTCTATGTAACCACTTAGCAGGTTTTTCATTTTTAACTTCTGCAAGAAAACGCCAAGCATTTTTAAACCAAATAAAGTCCTTCCCCAAACTAATTTTATTTTTTTCTAAACTAACATCAATAAAAATATCAAAAAACTTCTCTTTTTGGAAAACTTTAGGTAAAAATTTTACAAAGTCTATAATTCAAAACTCTTTGAAACAATCACAGTCTTGTATCATTAAAAATATAAACAAACTCGTTATGTACTATCTCATTGGCAAACTCTTTAAACAAACAACTGTACTTAGTTAAAAACTTTAGATTTTGTTTAGAAAAATAAGTAACACTTCCATCAGCATATAAACACAGAGGTAAACCATTTAATTCTATTGCTGGAGCATTAGTTTTTTCTATCAGTAGTAGACATTTTATTTTGTTCGTAAATGTTACATTTATTTATTTCTAGAGACAAACAATACTTCAAAACCAATTTCACATTTTTTTTTATCTCAATATCTTGTTTTTGCCACATCCCAGTGTTTAGAACTTTCAGGCAGAATTTTAAATGCTAATTTGCACAACAATTTGCAAATGACATTTGAGGTGCACACTTTAAGTGGGGCTCAACCTGAATAAAACCCTGTTTAATATGTTCTGGTTATAAATCACATGGAATAAAGAGTTGTTGCAACATCAATAGTGATGGAGACCTCGTTGTTGAAGAAAAGTGAACATTATCTTCTTTAGTTTCATATATCAAAAAATCTTTAGATGAAACACAATCAACTTTAGGTTCACCATTATTTTTATTTACCACTAATAATACTGAAAGATTATAGTCCGATATTGCTCGAAAAAAAGAATTCATTAATAAATTGTTGTGTATATTGTCAGATTTAGGAAACATTTCATAAAATTTTCTTATCTTATTATTTTGTATTTCCAAATCATCAAAATATTTTGAAAGTTTCGATGTCTTCTGTGTTATGTATTCTAAGTAACATGGAAAAATACAATGCTGAATTATTGTTTCGTTCCATATAAAATCAACTGATTCAGGAAAACTTAGGCTAAGATATCCTCGTGTTTTATATTCCAAAACCGAAAATTACCATTAATAAAAACAGGTAAGTTGGCAATCATAGGCAATGGCAAAAAACAAAACACTAATTTACGTTCTAATATAAAGTTAGTTTTATTCTTAATTATCTTAACCCCATTGATACTTTCACATGTTTCACAGTTCTTATAAATATGAATTGCAACACCTCCTTTTGGTTTTAAATATAGTTGATTATTTTAAATCAACTCCATTATTTGAGGAGAAACGCTATCTATGGAAGAAAATCCAATTTGCTCAATAATGTTCCAGTGATATGATTTATGAAATTCATTGTTTTACACACACAAACTTGTTGAGTCGTTCTACTAAATTCATTATTGCTGTAACATTTCCAAACTTATAAGCAAAATCTTTTTTAGTTTTTTGAAAGTTTGTTATCTCTTTTAATTTAGTATCATAATGTTGAGCAACAAATGTTGTAGATTTTTCAGCATTATCTTCTATGGTTCTTAATGTTGACTTACGCACACTTTTAAGGAAAAGCAGAACAATTGAAAAATGTTTTTCGAATTTACTAAATAAACCGCTAATATAATCATTATTTACCACTGTTTTTGATATTTCAGAAATTTTAACCAACTTTTCATATCTTAAGGAAAGTCTGAACAAAGTCATATCTTTAGAATTAAATTCATCAATTAACAATGCTTTTTTTAACATCACTATAAGTTTTAATGACCTGTCTTGCATCTTCAGTCATAGTTCCTGGATACTGTTTGTTTGCACTAACATCATTCTTCAGATTTGGATCAAATACACAAAAAACATCTCCACCCTCTGCAATAGGTGTAAGCAACATTGGACAATCTGTGATTTGTTAAACTGCATTGAATATCACTTCATTTTTTCCAGTTTGCAATGCATTTTTACTTTTTTTCCTTCACCTAAATTCTGAATACCCTCTAAATCACTTTGTTTAAATTTTGCGTTGTTGGATATTAACAGTGCATGTCCTTGAAGATCCTTCCATTCATCAGAAAAAACCAATTCTGTTCCATGAGCTCTTGTGTCTAATAAAAATGTAACTTCTGTTGCCCCTGCATCATCAGCGTTTTGCAATAACTCGTTTAAAATGTCTTCACTAATTCTACAGCCTTCTATAAGTTTTGCTAGTCTGACAGGCAACTTTTCATGCTGACCAAACTGTTTAAAGCATATTCCTTTTGACAACATGCTAAAATGTTTGTGCCTGGCTGGTTTAACACCAAGTGGAATACAATGATTAAGGGGAAAATCACCATGAGTGTAGTTTATTTTTGAATATAACTCTGTAGATATTCTCAGTTTACCATTTGTATCTGGCAGGTATAGCTTCTCACTAATAATTGAGTCTTTGTAAGGTAATAACTCAGGAATGATAAATTGAACTATTGCTTTAAGTAGCTGATCAGCAAGAGAGTCAAATTTAAATAAATAGTCTTCAAGTTTGGGTTTATACTTTACTCCTAATTTTATCATTAAACTTTTTTGAACTTTGTTACCTGAAATACTTTTTGATAATTTAAATATATATGGAGAAATTTCAAGTGGAAAGCAAATGAATGTCAAATCAGAAAGTACTAGATTAGAGTTCTCTGAATATACTACGCACAACTCAATTAGTTCTTTTAGTTGACAGGGAGTAGCATGGCTATCTAAATAGCTATATATGTCAGGTAATATTGTTTGAAGACGCTCGCCTTAAATATTAGATTTTGAATTTAAACCTATCAACTGCTGCTTTACAGTTTCAAAAGAAGGGATCTTGTTTAAGCCCAAAAAGTTAAACAAAGATTTTTTTATATGAAATCTACAAATTGGTTTTGTCACACTAGGCAAATAAAGACAATCCTTTCCAAAACTATTGCAAGGAGCTTCAACATTTTTACATTCTCCATAATGAGTATTAAACGGCCACCAATCAAGTTTTTCATAAGATGGTAAAAATTTTGTTTATAAAAGGTCATTTTTTTATAGTTTGGGCACTCATTAGTCTCGGTAGATTCGATTAACTTAATTAACATCTTGCTTCGTTTGACAATTCCTTCAAAATCAGATATACCAGATATAGACCTCGTGCATAATAAAATCATGGGCCATGACAAATTATAAGAATTAATATCCTTAAACTTAGATAGAAAAGGTGTAAACTTATCTAACACAAATACTTCATCATATAAACTAAATAAAGAAGCAGCTTTGCTATCCACTTAACGCACTCAGCGGACATCTTTAACTTTCCGTTAGGTTTTGAAGGCAAACATCTATAATTGTAAAGACAATCAATATTATTATTAAAAAAATAAATTATGATTTTATTTCTTAAGTCATTATCAAGCAGAGGAGAACCAAGATTATCTAAAAATAAACTAATAAATGCTTCTACAGTTATCTTGTTATATTGTACACTAATTCCATATTCTAAAAGCAATTTGACAACATTCTCTGGTAAATCAACAACATAAAGTCTAGGTTGCATCATTGAATAATACCAATTCATAAAAGCTAACAATTCTTCTCTTATACCAGAATGAATTTTATTTGACAAGAATCTTAAATGTTTCCATGAAATTCATTCATCAATGCCGGAGGGGAATAGTTGTAATTGATTTTTAACCAATTTTTTACCAAACGACCTAGCTAAGCATTGCATAGAGATGTTTATTGCACTATATGTTACACCAAACGGGATAATTTTTGCCCATTCAGTTAAAGTGTAATTTGAGTTCAATCTTTTTAATTGAAGCAAAAGATTTATATAAGCTGTAGACAAATCTTTAGCTAAAATATTGTTCCAGTCTTTGTCCCATAAGACTTCTTATCATGAGTTGTTATTAGAAGATGTTTTCTATCACTAGAAAGAGTATTGGTAATGGTAGGAAACAAAATAAATCTCCATCTGCATTTTCAACAAATTTATTACCTTGCTGATCACTAACTTCAATGGCTATAGATCCGCAAGAATTTTTTTTTTATTCCTTTTGGCATACGCGTAAGAGTTCTCTCCACCAATACAAGAACTTATAAGATAAACTTTTCTTTCTGTTTCATTTTTAGCAACAGAATCAATTGAAACTTTTAATTGAATATCAATAATTATTTTCAGAATAAACTAACTGACTTATTTTACTCAGTGGAGCAGTTTCACTGCTACGCAAAGGTATTCTAAAAAGAGTTCCTTTAAATGTTTGAACATCTCCATTATTAAAGTCAAGATGACAATCAAATATTCCGTAAAAAACTTTAAATTGATTACTAAACTGAATGCAGTTGGAATCTCCTACCAGTGTAATTTTTATACCAGGTTCTCTTTTATCAGGTATTGCTCTTCCAAGATATTTTGTATGAGGATCAAACACAATAAGAGTAATTCCACTTTGTATACTTGGTACATCAGTAAGATGGTAAACTGAATTAAAACCCAGTCCCAGACCAATCTTTGAAGTATCAAATTCTTCGGTTCCAGCATTTAATTTTTTTATGTTAACAAAATCCTGCTCAGTAAATTCTGCACTATTATAGATTCAGAGTGCTGGCCCATGCCAATGTTTCATGCCAGAATAAAAATCAAATAAATTGTTTTTCAACTCTTGGTTTTGTCGTTTGTCATAGAGAAATTTGACTACTTTTGCTCGAGCATCATCTGCATTTTGAACAAATTCTTTAGCTATGGCAAATCCATCATTGTACAGCTTTAAAGTTCGATTAAGCTGAGTTGTTAACGGTTCCTGTTGTCCCCATGACTGAAAGCAAGAAAATGTTGATGGGGAGATAATAACACTCACTAAATTACGAATATTTAACATTTTGGCATCATCTTCACTAAACAATTCATGAGGTAAATTGTAAGTTGTGTTTTAAACTGCTGTATCACTACTTTTATAATAGCATTCTGACAATAAATTCAGACACAGTCTTCTACTTTGTATAGGTACAAACACTTGACTATTCTTCGGTAAAGAGAAATAGTTTGATGCAATATATTTCACAAGTTTAATTGACAGATCGAGATCAAAGGATGTATCTTTATCTGTTGTGTCATGTTTTTCTCTGATTTGCTTTAGAACATTCAAATATACATCAATTTCATTTTTAGAAAAAGAGTCTAATGATAGAATATACTTTTCAATAATATCAGAAATTACAGTTTTAACTTGATTGTAATAGGGAGACACATCGTAGTTAAGAGACATGTTTTTAAAAAGCACTTTATTAACACCTATAAAATAAGAGCCACTCCAGATTTTCATCTGGAGTTTCTTAAAATAATCATCAATATCATTAACATTAAACCTGCGCAAATCATTGTAAATAATTTTTATATTTTGCTTATAAAGACCTTTTTCTTCATCATTATAATTTATTTCGATGTTTTTTAAATGTTGCATTATCAAGTTTAAAGATGGATTTATATCAGAAAACTTTTTTGAATATGTTTCTGATAAACTTGGGTGTACGATATAAGCAACACTTCCTATCAAACACTCCTTTGAGTCCAAATAGACATTGCTAGGTTCTGCCAAACATTTTCCAGTTCCAAACCATTGCAGAGATAAAGGGTATAATCTTAAACAGTTTTGCTTTATTGGTATCCATTTTAAATGTAAATAATTTGATAATAAAGTTTTTTGCTAGTAGAATAATTTGTATTTTGTCGACGAGTTTTAAAAATCCTCTTGTTTGAAATTTGTTTTGACAATAAAACTTATGCTCTGAGCTATATAATTAGAACTTAAATCTGAATTCAACTTTAAACCTAGTTTTTTTAGTACTGAGGTATTGTACCTGTTATTAGGAAAGTGGCTAATTTCTCTAAAAATCATTTTCTTTTATCAATTTACTATTTTACTTAATTAATGAAGAAGGCTTTAAAAGCTTTCCATCACTTTTAATAAAAATTTAATTTTTTAGTAAATTCAATGCATCTATACTCGCCTCAAACTTTTCTAGGCAAACTAATAGAAATTCGTTAAGATGATGTTGCTGATCTATAGAAAACCTTTGGAAATAATATGTCAAGAAAAAAACAACATCGTTAAATGATAGCTGCTTAAGATTTAATGCATTCATGATTGTGCAAGAGACTGATGTTGAATCAATAAAATTTCCAAGACATGACATTAAAGGTAAAAAATGCCTATTATCGACAATATAAGAACTTTGATCCAAACATACAAATTCACCTAGAGGGTGCAAAATCTCAAAAACTTTCAATTTTTTAACAAACGTTTTCATATTTTTACTGAGTTAGGAGGGATTTTTTAAAAGTTTTTCTATCCCAGCCCTAATTACCTTTCGTATCTCTATTGGTTCATCTGAAATGCAATTCAACACATCAATCTTTGATTACAAATGGTGATTCATGAGGGATATTAAAAATCCTGGATTTGTAGGTTTCATTATGAAATTATTTGAGCATAGTTCAAAAATATCAATTTGATCTAAATCGTTTGCTTACAATAATGGAACATGACATTTATTCAAAAATAATTTCATGGCTGGTGTTAGTAAGCTCTTTTCAAAAGACTCTACAATAACATATGTGTCTTTTTGACATATTACATTTAATGAGATTTCCATTTGTTGTTCAATTAAAACCACTGGTATTCCTTCAAACTTTGTTTAAGATAGTCTTTTTTTTTTTTGTAGGTCCATAAAGATTTGTACCAGTTGTGATAAAAATCATTCATTACGACCTCTTTAAAACTAAATTTATTTTTTTCACAATATGCTTTTATAACATCCAAAGCTTGCTGACTACTGTCAACTACGGTAATGTTAAACTTCCCTAAAGAAATTTAAAAATATATAAAAACTAGAGTAATATAGTGTAAATTATTAAATAAGTCACTTGGGGAAAGGAGGCATATGTATCATGCCATTTTTAGACATTCTGAAAAAATTTTAAAAGTTTAAAAAGAGGAACTAAATATACGTTTTATTTATTAAAAGATTCATTAGTAATAATGTAACCATAACAATGTAACAATGTAACTTTGACAAAACAGGACAGTTATGTTTAAAACTTGGCATTTACTTTCAATTTTAAAATTAAACTAAAAAATTAACTGAGACTTTTTCATGATTTACTTAAAAGACTTTTAAATAAGCAAAGCTAGAGTGTTAAGCCTAAAAGTTTAATGTATAGGAAAGGTTGAGTAGCACAATTTTCATTATAGTTGGGTTTATTGAACTATACTAAAGAATTATAAATCACATATTAGAGTGTCTTTCATCAATATTTGAACTTACTTTTCTTCTTCTTGATTTTAATGATTAAAAATTAATATAAAAATTCAAGTCAATTCAATGTCCACAGGTAACTCATTATTCTAATGAAATCAAAATTAAGATCAAAACTAAGATCTAATTGACTTTTTATTTTACTTCAAAATTTAATTTTGCGGACAACCGTCAACCAGGTGTTTCAAAACTAAAGCAGTATGCCAACAAATATATTGACCATTTACAAAATTTTTCTAGTGTCAACAGGTTGGATTTCCAATTATTTATTCCCATGTCTAAAGTTTATCTGGTCTTCCCTGAAGAAGAAAATATTTAATGAGCAATAAAATTATATATTAGAAAGAAGTTTAAGTAAACATTTTAAAAGAATTGAAATTATATTTTCAGTGATTGCCAAACAAATTTTTCTTCAATTTAACAAATTTTTAAGGAGTTCAAATAAACTTTTATTATATACTATATACTTCACTCTCACAATAGGTTTAGTAAATTTGACTGCCAGAACAAAGGGCCTAGGTATCATTAATATAACTATCAATTGCTAGCCTACATGGTTAGAGTAGAGTAGGGCGAAACAATATACGTCTATGGGCAGGGGAGCAACCTCATGGTTGTGCGGCAGCACAGGACTACTCAATTTCTCAAAGGCAGACTAACAACTGTCGGTAGCCTGGCAGAACAACCGGACAGTTCGTTACTTATAAAACAGTGTTTATTTACAAAATCAAAATTTTAACTATGAAAATTTTATTCCTTTTGATTATTTTGAATTAAGCTTTAGAAAAGCATTTAAAGTAAACTACAACTAAAAATGTATGTAAACTATACACGTTAAAAAGTGAATGCTCTTGGTGTGTTTAAAAAGGTGCATTTTACAATTTTACCAAACATAATATAAAAAAGGTAACTTAAATTAAATTAGACATGCATGACATTTCAAATGTTTCATAGTGCAACTTCATCGTTTTTTAAGTTATTGTAGTAGCAGTTTGGAGTGTATTTCCTTTTTATTTTAAAATATGTTATTAATTCTTACGAATGTATCAAAAAAAAAAAAAATGATACAATCACATTTTGAGTCACATATTTTTCTCGATTCAAAAAAGTTTTAAAAATATTTATTTCAATTCAAAATGGTAATGTAACACTTTAAAGTGTATTAGTCACATTTTGAATCAAGTGAATCAATGTTGAATATTTTGTTTTTCATAAGTAAAAATTTTATTTAAACGAAAATTATTAACGAAGTCTTAGTAAATTAACTCTTACAAACCTGCACTTTAATTTTTAATTATAGAACATTTTCCTATAAAATGAATTTGAAACAAGAATTAAGTTTAAATATAAATAAAAAAAACGAGTTTGAAAAAATATTATGTGTTAGGATAAATCTAGAATGTTCTGTAAAGGGAACATTTGGTTGTTCCAGTCGTAGTAGGCATATTTTAACTTGTTTTGTAAAGGGCACTTCTGGTGTTAAAGATTTAATGTATATAACATCATTTTTTTAAATTAATTTGAGATATTTTTGAAATAATTAAGCATCATTATTTTAAAACAAAATTTATTGCACATAATTTTTCAGCATCTGATATATCAGTCAAGATAAACCCTAAAATCTGCATCATAATAGAGCTTTTACAAGATTTATAAAAATTTTAGTTTTTTTAAGAGTAGTTTGTACTAATGACTTAGAGATGAGTTTAAGACTGCTAAAGTATGATTAAACATGATTAGGAACAACGGAAATCTTCTCACTGGGCATTTCAAGAAAACCTCTAATACATAAGTTTTGTTCTTCGGATGAAAATAAATCTGGTCTAAGAATATAACAATCTGATGGATACAACCATTCTTTACAAAAACTGCAATAAAAACATTTTAATTCAGAAACCTTTTTAAAAAAAGGGTTCAAGAGTTGCTGCCATTTCTTGCCAGCAATATCTTGTTTTGGCCAACAGTCATACACGATATCTGAACTTGAGCGCATTTGAGTTAAATATTTCATCAAGTTACTATAAGCATAAGGCAGCAACTTTGTTATAAGAAAGTTATTCCAGAGAACTTGCTGGTCTTTGTTTATATTTTTAGGATCTGTTGATCATTTTAAATCACTCCTATCTTTACTGAGTGCAAAGAATCCATTCACATGCACAGGTAAACCTGTGCTGCCTTTTTGCCGCATAGGCAGTGGTAAAACACAAAAAATATGTCCTCCAACATCATCTAGATATTGATCATTTCTAGGGTATGCTACTGTTACCATTGGTAAAAGGTTAAGGCTTTGAAGGTTATTGAAATCTGATGAAGCAGCGCTATAGTATTCACTAACAAAATAGCAATAGTTAACTTCAGGTGTATTTATTTCTTTCTCTATAATGTTCACTTCATAGTCATTAGTTACTTCAGAGTAACTAGAAGGTTAAAGCTGTTTTTTAATTTTATCAATAAACTGCATTTTTGATTTACCATAATTTTATAATGCAATCTTCTGTCAATGCAATTGAATATTCAACTACTTTTTCATTGCTTCCTTTTGAAATACGGCATAACTCTATATGTTTTACACACTTTAAAAACATTAACTTTAAGTAACTATTATCTTTAAGTGATTTAATCAATTCATTTAGTTGACCACTATTATAGCAAAACTCTGATAAATCTGATTTTTTTTGTCTCAATGGAAAGCGAAATAAAGTTCCGCTAACACCATTCTCTTTTATCTGAAATAATCTTTTGAACAACTCAAAACCAGCATGATTTTGAAATATTAATCGATTTTCGTTATTTTGAAAATCAAACTCAAGAACTTCTCTGTTCAATGTACAGACCATAGGATCAAGGAACATGAATTTTTTACCACTCATTACCATAGGAAAATCTATATGTAACATAAAAATAATTTTAGTGAATCAATCTTTAAGAATTGTTACAAACAATAAAGTAAATAAAACCTGATAAATGGAATACTGATTTAAAGCCTAATCCAAACTTTCGGACGTTTAAAACTTCTTTTTCTTTACAGCTTATTCCCAAAAAACTAATTCCTTCCCAGTCTTTTTCTGTAAACTTAGCATTTTTATACGCATACAATGAAGGTCTCTAAAAAATATAATACTTATACATATGTCAGCAATAATATAAATATAATATAACGGAGCGTTAGTTAAAAATTTCTTTTAAATTACATTAATAAAAAATTTATTTAAAATTATTATTTTTTAAACATAAATTTTTTATTTTGGTATAAGTTTTATTTTAACGAATTTACATAAATTTTTTTCATTTCTTTACTTAGAAATATTGTAATGAAATTTCAGACAAAAGCTCTGTTAAGCTTAAAGATGAGATTATGGCCCCAGTATAACAAAGCAACTGCTATACCTTTCAGATCTTTTAACAACTAACCTTGGTATAACCTCTTGTTTTATGATATATATAAGCTTTAAACTTGTTAACCTTGGTAAACTCTTATTTTATGAGGGACTGTCAGCATACTCTGTAGTTGTTTAAGTTTTCTGGATTCTGTATAACATTGAATGTTGCTTTAAATGTTTATTTTAATGAGTATTTTTGATGCAGTTCTAAAAACTAAAAATTAAATGTATCGTCTAGAAATTATGATTAAGAAAATTTTACATTTACATTACATTTTATCTAACATTTTTTTCTTGATCAATTGTTAATGCACATATTGAGGGTAATATCTTTTGAGCTATATCTTCTATTAAATAGTACTCTTGCGTAGCAGATAAAGCCAAAACACCAGCTGAACGAGCAGGAGGAAAAGGCTCTCTCAGTGCTCTTGAAAATGCAGGAGTTAAAACTTTTTTACAAGTCTAAACAAAGTTTTTTTTCTATTTCTCTGAAACTAACCCAGAAACCACCTTTTATATTTATTATTTGTTACTTTGATGCTTGACTTACTTTCTGATACATTTCTATGCATCTTTACTTTTATCAAAATAGTTAACTTAAACGTGACTAAACTGGTCATCATAAGTAATTTTATGCAACTTTCTATAGAAACTTTTTAACCTAAAACATAAATAAATGAAACAACTATTACATTTAGGTTGAGAAGAAAGTATAATAAAAGAAACGAGCCTTTTATTGATGTTACATTCATAGAAATAGTTTTCAACAATCCTTTGTTTTCTAAGAACTGCACATGTTTCATAATGTCTTCTTCTGTCTTGTTCAAAATGGCATATATTTGCAAGCAGTTAATTTCAAAGAGATTTCAAATAGTTTTTTTTTACTCTTGGCTTGAAATTATTTTCAGCCAAAATTCAAAATTTTTTGAGTTAATTATATTAACTCTAAAACAACATATATATATATATATATATATATATATATATATATATATATATATATATATATTTTATATATATATATATATATATATTTATATATATATATATATATATATATTTATATATATATATATATATATATATATATATATATATATATAAGGGCACGGCGAATCACCTTGCAAATCAAGACCTGCTCTGAATCAAGATTCAAAGCAGGTCTTTATTTGAAAATCGAATCACAAATCCAATCAGCATTTTGAGGAAAATTAAGTTTAACTAAAATATAGATATCCTCAAAATGGTGATACTCAACTTTGTGACTTGTTTTTCTGACAACCCTTATCATTTAACTGCACTTCTTAATTTGCGTCTTGTGTCTGACCCTAGATTATGTTTAGTTTCTCCTTTTTCTTCTTTAGGTTGTTCTAACCATGCAATAATCTCTTTAAATCTTTTATCATGAACTTCTTTTTCGAACTCATCCTATCATTGCACTACTTACTACTACCCTAAAGCTGCATGGGATTTTTTTGTGATGATCCTTGCACTGATGTCTTTTCTCTCTCCACTCTCGCTAATAAATGTGTCTCCTACCTAACCTCCTGGATTCTGACAGGAATGGAAACTTTTCTTCCTTTTCGTTAGATAGTTAAGTCAAGCCTCATTTTACTTTATACTTTTCACTTTCTTGTGCAGCTGCTTTATTTAATCGTAATCATTTTTAAAAAAACAACTCTCTTGAAAACAAACGGCTATTTACAATTGCAAGAAATCAATGTAAAAAGATGTTGTCTGATGCAAAGCTCCATTATTCTCAGTTCACTAAATATCGCATCTTATCTCAAAAGTTAGGCTCTTGAGGTTTTTTTCAAATTTTAATCATTGTCATTAACAAGGGTAGGTCTAATATTTCATCTCTTATTCATGATGTATAAACTTACCAGATTGCTTCTGGTAAGTTTATACTTACCAGAAGCAATCTGGTGAGTTTAACAATCTGGATAGAATAAACAGACTTAGCAACTCAGACCACAAATGGACACTGTACCAGGATTTAAAAGTTATTTCGATGCTGCTTGGTCAACAAAGTGGCTATACAAAGCTTCCTTGCTTTCTCTGTGAATGGGTTGGTTGAAACAGAAAGCAACACTACATAAAAAAAGTTTGGCCCTTGAGAATAACCTTAAAAGTAGGGCTTGAAAATGTTAAGAGGAAAAGCCTTGTGGATCCCAAAAAGGTGTTACTTCCACCAATTCACATTAATGTGGGGCTGATAAAACAATTTGTTAAGGCATTGCCAAAATGAAGGGAAGACTTTCAAATATCTTTGATGGCAATTTCCTGGTTTACTCAAGGCAAAGCTAAAGGAAAGAATCTTTGTCGGACAAGTCATTAGAAAACTTATGAGAGATTGTAATTTTGTGGACAAAATGCAAACAAAAGAAAAGGCAGCATGGACATCTTTTAAGTTAGTTGTTACCGGTTTCCTAGGAAACAGCAAAGATCCAAACTACAAGACCATTGTCACAGACATGCTCGACAACTTGAAGAAGTTAGGCTGTAACATGAGCATTTAAGTTCATTTTCTCCATTCACATCTTGATTACTTTCCTGCAAGGCAAGAGCAAGGCGAAAGATTTCACGAAGACACCAAGAAAATGAAAGAAGATATCAGGGAATATGGAATGTCAACATGATATCGGACTATGGTTGGATGTTGAAGATAGATGATCCTAAATGAGTCCACTGCTTAAAAAGCAGTAAAAGAAGCTTCGACATAAAGCAGAAACATTATTATTAGGACTTATAAGCGGAAAGAGAAATTTAAGTGTTCTTGAAATATAGTTTAGAAGACGATTTATACATAAAATAAAATTCTATAACGATTGTAAAATGTGAAATATTGGTCGAACTTTGTTATTTTACCCAAAAACAATCCCTTTTTTGTAAGAAAACCTGAGGTGATAGAAAAAAATGGATTGCATTTTCCAAATCAGCGCTAAAAAATACATAAAAAACAGTTATCAAATTTCAAACAACTTTCAAAAAATATTTTTTTGCAGATCTGTGTTATGGACAAGACTTAGTAATCTGTGATAACTATTTATCAAGACTTATAATTAAAACATTTGCTTTTACATTTCGTTAACATTTAGTAAAGACTTTCAATTATAACAAAATTTTATTAAGACTAACATATATAGTTCATTAGCAAGTACAGCTGATTTAAAGGTAAATATATTGAACATTTTAAGGTAAAATTGTCAGGAAGATTATTAATGATGAGAATTAACTTTTTTGTTATTTTTTGTTTTGTTTTGAAAATTTTCTCTGATTTCAAGAATGCTAATGGAGGAGATCAATATGCTTAGTCAAGCAAAAGCCTTTGATATAGCAATAATTCTTGTCTATTTGCTTCCAACTAATTTACAAGAACCTTTATATAATTACAGTTAAAAATCAGTAATAAAATGAAAGGATCAAAATCTGTATTAAATGTCAGATAATAAATTGTTAGACTCAAGACACTAGAAACTTATTAATTAATATATTGCTAATAAAGAGTAAAACTTTGCTAATAATAAGATTAAATGATAATTGAAAGTGTCAGTGCACCAAACAGAGTCAGAGCTGTGTCAGTCTCCAAAGTATATATATGTAGCTGGCATTTTTCAAAACAACTATAGGTGTCATTTTTCATTTACCAGAAGCAAGATTCTATTTTAAGCACCCATCAAAAATTTCAGAGTATTGAAAAGAGTTCACAAAAATACTTTTTCAAAATTGCTAAAAAAAGTTATCTAGACCAAAGGATGTAGTAGAGTTTAACCTCAAAAATGGGAACTAGAGTTGTTAGGATTACTAACAAAAGATAAATCAGTTTCTGTAGAGTGTGGTTATTAAACTAAAGAGTTGAATTAGAAAAAGAGTTGTCTGCAAGATTTGCCTAATTATTGTGAGTCTTGACTTGAAACCAACCAAGAGTTTTTAGCAGTAATGAAAGACATCAGTCCTAGGAAAAAAAATATATTATGAAAGTAATCCTAATCAACTTTATATAGCAATATAAGATAAAGGTAAATAAATGGTGAATTTGAGACAGATATAGTATAATATACAATTTTTAGTGAGATTATAGCATAGTCCTAAGATAAATAGCAAAGATAACTAAAAAGCAAAGAGTCTAAAAATGTAAAAGTCATAAAGGTGACTCTCTGGACATGAGTTTTAAAAAGATTAAATTTTGAACTCTAGTGCGCAACATGTTGAGTTGTACTTATTTGTCTAGTTATTTAGTGTAATGAGAACCACCAACAACAATATTAACAGTTAAATAATGAGGAAGGGTCAACGTGACCAGAAATAATACCATTTGATATGCAGTTTTGGAAAGAAGCAGAACCTTAAAAAACAAAAATAAAGGTGATTAAGTAAAGTATGCTAAAAGAAAGTATTAAAAAAGTTTTATCACAAAAGAATTATCAGAGGAATAAAACTTAATTTCACAACAAACTGGTGGATTGATATGTAGTACATAACAGGCCTGGCCAAGGTTAAAGTAAGAATTTAAGTGTTTATAATACACTTACGATTTTATAATATTGAAAATGAAAAAAATATGTTGAAATAAATACTCAATTTAAAGTTAGAAAAGCTTGTGGACTTTTAATTTTGCAAATTGTGATTCAAACCAAATTGTGAATAAGAATGTATAAAATATTTATATTAAGTGTAAATGTAAAAAAGATGAGATGCAGATAGAGGTGCAGATAGAAGAAGAATTTGTATAAGAATTAATAGAAAAATATTATAAATAGGAACAAAAAATTAACACTCATTAACATTTTTGTTAAATATCTAAAAATTTTATATCTAAAAATCATGAAAGTGACTTACCACAAACATGTCTGATTCTGGGTTTTGTTACTAACAACCATGCTAACATTCTCCTAATTTATTTTAAAATTGACAAAATGGTAGTAGCTTTTTAAAGTTAGACTATTATATTCACTTTTGATAAAGGTTCTTATGAGGCAGAGTTTTAGTAACTTTTTTGTAATTAATTGAATAAAGCCTATATATATATATATATATATATATATATATATATATATATATATATATATATATATATATATATATATATATATATATATATATATATATATATATACATATATTTATATATATATATATATATATATAGAAATAAAATAGAGAAATTAAAGTAAACTTACAAGTTATTAACAAAACCGCTAATGTAAACGTACGGCGTATTTTATGAAAAAAAAAGAAAACTGGAAACAAGTTAAATATATAGAAAGTTAAAAAAATATATGGGAAATAATGTAGGCAGTTATTGGCAATAAAAAACTTATTTTTACTGCGAGGGCAGTTAAAATGAACTTTTTAAAGAAAATAAATTTTGTGCAGAAAGGAAATGAAACTTACCTTCAATATTGCAAATAAAACTGAGATGCTTTTTTTCTATTTATTATGTAAAACAATACGCAAATAGACCATTATCGCAATAACGATTTAGATGTGTAAAGTGGAGTTAAAACGTTTATAGCATTTTGCGATATAGATGAGGATGTTAATAAATATTAAAAAAATAAGGCCTCTAATTTTCTAATTTGTTGACGTGTGATAAATATCCAAGTCCTATTTTGAGCAATGAACATACTAAAAAAAGGTCACAATTTACCGACTAATTTATTGAATGGGGGTGTGTCATCGTCCTACCCTCCTCCAACACATACTCTTCACGCCGGCCTTGAGTACATCTTGCCAATAATATTCATTCGTATTTAAAAGGAGTATGAGATTTTCAGAATTGGTTTGTCCTAAATTTTATTAGGACAAAACAATTCTTATTTGAAACCCCCTTCAATTTGAAGGGGTTACAAACTTTATATGGTCATTATTTTTGAACGCTGGGAGATAATACTGTGAAACTTGAAATTTATCAATGAATATAAGTTTACTTAAGAATCGTAAAAAAAAATTTAATCAAACCGCTGTCTCTACCGTTTGGGGTGGGGGTGGGGGAGGAATGAAGTTAATGGGCTTTTTCGTTCCCAGCCTCCAATCATCGTGATTTTTTGCCAAAGCATCATTATTTGACATAACAATAAACATAAAAATGTTTGGAGTTTTGTCTATGTCTGGAAGCTAGCCAAATACTTAAAATAAAAAAAAAGATGTTATTTTAAACCTTAAATTTTAAAAACTGTATTTTAAAAATTAGTCTGTATTAAAATTTACATTTATAAAGTTATGCAAATTTTAAATTTGCATACTTAGTGTGCATGCTTTACATATGTGATATTTCTATTATATGGTGAACAATAAACTACAGTTTTAAAGTTCCTATGAAACTGGCTTGACAACACCTACTGCCAACTTTAAAGAATAAGCTAAAGAATATTCTAAAAATACAGTTTTGACAAAAACACGGCCATCGAAAATCTCTGGATCTATTTGGCTGGAATAGTTCCTTCTTCTATTTCTTCCTTCCTTTTTTTCTCCTTGAGTTGAAAATTACAAAATTAAAGAATCATTTAAAAAATCTTTTTTTTTTAAACTTAAGAGTTTTTGAGTTAGTCTTTAGTTTAATATTTTAAAACTAATATAAAATAGAATACCACAGGAATTATCAATATCTGATTAAAATTTTTTTAATAATCACAAAATTTAGTTTAATAACATTTTAGAAGTAAATTATTAAATCTTAAAAATTGTTTATATATAACTATTTACATTATCCATAAAAAAGTACCCTATGCCAAAATATTGATCTTATAGTCACAAATTTCATTTTGTATATTATTTTATTAAGAGAAAAAACAAGTTGTCAAAGAAATTTGTAAAATTTAATCAGATTTTTAAATAAATTATAAAACCTACTAATCAACACTATGCAGCATAGGAAATATTACAAAACCTCTACATTCTGGAAGACATACGCATTTTCTTTGGAAGTTTGTTTTAGTCAAAAGCATTCGCTTAAATTTACCTTAATACAGTGCTCGATAGAGTGCTATACCAAATGACTATAATTGTATCGGTGTATATAAACATTATTTTAATAAATTTGCTTTATAACATCACATTCAAATCCATCATCGATTATTGCAACGACAAAAGCTACAGATGAATCAGAGAGAATAAAACAATGATCTTTCTTACCAGTCTTGATTTTTAAGTAGAAAACTTGAAAGGACGTTTGTCGAAAATTTCGTATTCAAATTGGCGCAAACTTGAGCTGTTGGGTTTTATAAATTATGAACTGATTTTTAAACCGTAAAAAAATTTCATAAGTAAAACAGTTTATTAAATCGTCCATCAAATCCATAAAGTTATGAATATTGTTGACAGTAAGTGTTTTGACATAAATATTTTTACAATAATTTACAAAGTAATCTAATAGCTCTCGTGCATATTACTGGTAATGATTCGGAATTTTATTATCCCTTTGCTGCAATATACTTATTGCAAATCTCAATACTAAAAAATGTTCATAAGCATCAATGTTTAGTATTCCTCGTAAAGCAACTGGACCAGTTACAAAAGAAACTGCTTAAATTTAGTGGCTTTCCAATATTCTAAATATAAAATGCTTCGCGGCTGTCTTGGAAATTCGTCAGTAACACATCCATTAAACGATAACAGAATATCTAAAATTCTCTGTATTTGAGAAGAAGACATTTTTCCATCAGGCCCATATTTCATAAAATTTAACAACCTTCTGACAGTACCTAAACATACTAGATGCATATAATCCAATAAAAAATTTTACACACAGTCAACCCCAGCATTAGAAAGGGAAGAAATCCCTTTTTGGTGTGACTTATCCTCTTGGTTTCTGAATTTTTCACTTGTTCTTTTTTCAAAAACAGTTTCCTCATTAAAAACTACTCTGCCTTCATATAACCTTTTAATAACACACCGGTTGCATGAATAATATGGCTAACGGTTTGTTTAACAAATGCCCTAGCAGGAGCGTTACAAAGAAATGCTTTAAGTTCTACACAATAGCGTTCTTCATTAATAATCAAACCATATTATGAATTATTACTAATTGATATGCATGCATATTATATAATAACTTCTCTATGTATCTATGTAACTCTCCAATAACATGCATATTATACAGAGTGACCAGAAAAAACGGAGACAAACCAGCACAGGCCCTTGCCTCCAAAATTGACTACACGTTGTAATCCATCGGGTTAAGATCAGGCGAGTAAGGCGGCCATTCCGAAGACGCGATGAAGTTTGCAAAATGGGTTCGACACCAGTATTGAGCCGTTTTTGCCTTCTAAGCAAGGGCAGAGTCCTGTTGGAACGTTCAATTCATATATACATATATATATATATATATATATATATATATATATATATATATATATATATATATATATATATATATATATATATATATATATATATATATATATATATATATATATATATATATATATACATACATATATACATAAGGGTGATTCAGATTGTAATAGAAAAAAAAAAGTTTACAAAAAGCATTCTCCTTAAGGTTGCCAGTTTTCCTTTATCACCTAGGATTATTTGTAACCAAAAATTAGGCTCAAAGAAGCAATTTTAGGGGTTGTCATATTTTATAAGATGAATTGGTAAAATTTTGTGATTCTCTCAAATTTTGCAAATTTGTTTTTTTCATTTTAGATATATATATATAAATATATACATATATATATATATATATATATATATATATATATATATATATATATATATATATATATATATGTATATATATATATATATATATATATATATATATATATATATGTATATATACATATGTATATATATATATATATATATTTATTTATGTATATATGTATATATATATATATATATATATATATTTATATATATATATATATATATATATATATATATATTTATATATATATATATCTATATATATATATATATATATATATATATATATATATATATATATATATATATATATATATATATATATATATATGTATATATATATATAACAATATTTTTTCAATAGAAAATAAAATGGCAACCACTAGATCTTCTGCTGTAGTGTGGTTTGTTGGTAAACATACACAAACTCTGTCAACTGCCAGACTTCCTTTATGAAGTTCATGGGATGTTCTTTGGAGGTTGCTCTTCCATCATATAGAAGAGAAACAAGAAGTGAAAAAAAGTATTTGGGCAACAATTGAAGAAGTTCTTGTTATATGGGAGAGAGGAAGAATTCCAACTCAAAGAATTGACAATGCAGAAAGAAAGTGAAAAAACTTTATGACGAATATCTGTTGCTGAAAAACAATGACGATCAAAATGGACAGCTGTCGAATAGAAAAAGGACTTTTCCATGTTGACCTTGAATAACTATTTGATATATCAACCAAAAATGCATCAGAAGTTTTGAAAAACGATGAAGATAAAGCATTTTTACATCAGCAGTAAGAAGATCTATTAAGTTGTAGCATGGTAGGAATTGATCGGAATTTAACAGCTACGGAGGCACGAAAATGAGTCCGAGAAACTAAAATGGAAATGAGGCGTCAAAGCGGAACTTATGAAAAAAATAAAACTCATTTCTTCTTCTTCTTCATCTTGACATTGTGAATGAAAGTTGCTCAAGATCCTTGGATGATGGTGAATATCAGAATACTTTTGCTTCCAGCACACTAAGCACAAGTGGTTTAACAAAAAAGAAGATGAAAGTTCTAATAAATAATGTGGTATCATTTCTTGATCGTGTTAATATTTCTGATTGCAGTGCACTCCTTGTGGTTGGAAAAATTGCTCAGGCTCTTGGTCACTCGCCAATAATTTTCTTTCTTAGTTCCAACTTTCCAATTTATTTCTTGAAGTCATAAAAATAATAAAAATAAATAATCACGCTTCTCAAGGCTTACCGTGTTACATTTACCTTGTGATGATACAATAATGCTCGGTGGAACACAACGTCTTGGTTGGATGTGGACTGTATTGACGTAATGAAACTTTTTGTATTGATGTTCTTCGATAAAACACTTTGATAAAACTTATTTCGATAAACAGTCTTGATAATACTGAATGATTGACTTCCATGATCAGATATGTCATTTTTAATTATGCCTTTTTTTAAGGATACGTTATAAAAATCATACGTTAAAATATTATCAATTAAAGAAGCACTTGATTGAATAATTCTTATCGGTTTGCTAATCAAAGTAATTGCACCATTTTCGAGAATGCTATTATAAAACTTTTTAATGTTATTATTGACGTGGTATTGAAAACAATCCTAATTCAGATCACCCAATAAGTAGATAAATTTTATTTCGCGTTTACTTTTTTTAATAATCTCATTACATAAAAACTAATTAATATTTTTAATTTTACCTGAAGGTGGGCGATAACAGCAACTTAGAATTTTATTTTTTAATTTATTGGATAAAATTTCAATTGTTAAAACCTCTTTATTAGCATCAGTGATGCTCATGTCATGCTGAGTAAAATATTCTAACTTATTTTTGACATAAGTAAGAACGCCTCCTCTACACTTATTTGTTTTTCGTGCCAATGAAATTACATTAAAACCCGGCAGTTCAAAATTGGTAAAAGAATTTACGTCATCCGAACTGCACCATGTTTCTGTTAAGCATTATATTAAAAAGATTACTTGTTTCTTCAATAAAATTACTAAAGATTTTAAATTTTTTTTTTAAACTTCGAATATTAATGTGAATTGTGTTAATATTATTTTGATCAAGAAATCGTTTAATTTCATGGGTATAAAAGTAGTTGCATTTATTTTGCAAAGCATCAGAATCAGTAAAATAATTAAGATCAGGATCAGATTCCTCGTCTAATAAGAAATCATTAGTTCAAACAAAATTATAAAAACTAGACTCAAAATTTAAGGTTTCATTAGAATCCATATAATTTTTTTTTTTTATATTCGAAATGAGATCAAAGAATTTCTTTTATGAACCCCGTATGATTAATTTATTATATACAACTTTAGCGTACTTACCCTTTGCCGTTAAATCTTTCGCCTCATTCAGGAGTTTTTTCCGCAATTCTAGCGTATGATCACTATAACCTTCATTTATGTAAACCTTTTGAGTTCATAGTTTCATCGTCGTATATTTTCTTAATATCGTTGCTTTGTCTTTGTAGTTAAGAAATCTTACTACGATCGACCTATTTTTTTTTATTGTTTTGAGGTAATTTTTTGCCAACTCGATGCGCCCTTTCAATTTTAAAGTTTCCGTGTAGTTGAAGTTTATTATTTAAAAACTTCCTTACATTATTTTCACTGTCTTCCCAACTTTCATTTTCAATTTCTTCAATCCCGCAGAATCTTAAGTTGTTGCGTCGACTTCTGTCTTCAAGTTCTGCCAGTTTGTTAATTATCTTAGTATTTGTATATTCATTTATCAATGATGTTTTTGATGTTTGATGATCAGCAACTATTTTTTCATAATAATCACAAATTCAACAGCTTTAGTAATAACTAAATAAAGCTGTTGAATTTGTGAGTAATTCCTTTTTAGTTCCTTGTTCTCGTCAATTACTGAGTTTAATTTGCATTCAAGTTTTTCAATTCTATCATTTAACCTCTTCTTAATAGTATTTTCATGAATTTCAAAAATATCTTTCAACTGTGCAGATGTGAAATATTTAGTAGCCATTTTGAATTTTTTTTTTTGATAACCAGTTAGGTTTATCAAAAAAAAAAAGAAAAAAATATATATATATATATATACATATGTTTATATATATATATATATATATCTATATATATATATATATATATATACATATGTTTATATATATATATATATCTATATATATATATATATACATATGTTTATATATATATATATATATATATATATATATATATATATATATATAAATATATATATATATATATATATACATATATATATATATATATATATATATATATATATATATATATATATATATATATATATATATATATATTATATATATATATATATATATATATTTATATATATATATATATATTTATATATATATATATATATATATATATATATATATATATATTATATATATATATATATATATATATATATATATATATATATTACTTTTAAATTTAAATAAAAGTAGAAAGTAAAAGAGACCCTTGGAATGAGATGATTCTAAGGTTTTCTCCTTGTAAAACAATAAATATTTTATAATTTATCAAAAAAATTATACATTTTTGATTTTATTTAGCTTCTTAAAGGTTGATTTGTTTACTGTCAAGGGGAGCAAAAAATTTTTTTGAATAACCGAAATTTCAAATAACTGCAGGTTTGAAAAACTGATAAGCATTTGTATAAGTTTGTTAAAGAAAACCCACAGCGAGTGAAAATTGCTTTGAATAAGCGGGAATATCATATAAGTGCTAGTTCGAATAACCAGAAGTTTATATATATATATATATATATATATATATATATATATATATATATATATATATATATATATATATATATATATATATATATATATATATATATATATATATATATATATTTCTTACATCCAAAGTTATCTTACGTATGTTAATATTACATCGGCAAGTACACACAAATCCTAATTGAGTACTATTTATATAAGTCAAGAATACGCATCAAGACTAGTTTATAATAAAGATAAACTCACCCATGCTGAACCCTTATTAAAAACCTTGAATGCTCTAAATGTTTTCCAAATGAACATCTACCAAAATGTACTATTCATGCTTAAATACAAACTTGGACTAGTCCCATGGTATTTTTTAGATAATTTTTTTCAAGTTAACTCCAATAGATATATAACAAGAGCAACAGGCAACTTCATACTGCTAAAAAGAACAACAAATTTCTCACGGTTTTCTATTTCCTATCGGGGTCCGTACCAATATAACAAAATAATATCAAAAAATATAGAACTTAAAGTATTAAATAATCCTACCAACTTGAAAAATAAATTAAAACACCTCATACGTAATATCAACAATTATATTGAGATGTATTAAACTTAGCAACAAAATTTATACTAAAATATTTATGTGAATCACTGACTGTATACTGTTTAACCACTTCTGATTATATATAAAGATAAAATAGACTTTATTTAACCACTTAAAGAGGTACTCGATGATAAGTCTTCTCAGACTTCTACGAGTTTTCCTTTACAACAACATGTTTTTATGATAAGAAACACTATTAGTTTACGTTATACTTAGTTATATGTGTTAAACTACTTTTTATTATCATACGTGGTAATATTATGTTATATATAATTTTATTTTTTACGTTGCAATATATTATATTATTAAATTTTAACGTAACGATGTGTAAATACATTGAAGTTGAATTTAAATATATATATATATATATATATATATATATATATATATATATAAACATATAAACATATATTAGGGACGTGGTGGCACCTGAAAAGCAGGTACGAATTTCCAGAAAAAGGGCGCGTTAAAGTACTTTTAACGAGAGACAAATAAGCGATCAAGGAAAATTATCTTTATACTAAAAAAAGTTTTTTATGGATACAATATATTGCGTAACTCATTTGTATCAGTATAGTTTTTTATTATGTCTGAATGCGTCAAATTCCACATTTTTTCATGTTCCACTGACAAGAGAACACGATACCCAACATGCTCTAATGTCATTCAATTTGCTAGACGAATTTTGACAAGTTTCAGTTTGCTGAAAACTCTCTCACACTCTGCTGAATTAGTCGGAATTGTACTAAATATCTTGTATAGAACTGCGACTGAAAGGAATAAAGCATCTAATATAATCTTCAGCATAGAATTGTAAATGGTGAAGAAAGAATGCAAAGTTCTGTTATATGAAATATCCTTGTTGACCATCTGTGCCATAGTATGAATTATCTTGTTTTGTGTATAATTAGAAAGAAACGTAAAAAATTAGAAATTTTTTGCATTGTTTGCAAAGCAATGCAACTTTGTCTTGTGATAGAGAGTATGTTAGCCATGACCTTTTCTGCACAACTTCAATGTCATTAACTTTAACTGATTCAGTGCAACACTTTGATAACCTTGAATGTTTTGTTGGCTGATTTGGCCCTAATATTAATTATATGAATATTAATTCAGGCATTTTTCAGCTCTAGAAATTTAACTGGACTATTTTCATTGACATTTACAACGTTGTCTGGTTGCTACTGATAATCTTTTCTGCTAGAGTTAAATCCACCGCTGCAGTTACTTCATAATTACCCATTTCTACAGTCACTCACTTAGTTTCATTAATGTTTCGGTTTCTAAATGTTTCTGAATATTGTAGTCTTGATTATTGTTTGTTTCTTGTACAGATGATTGGCTACTGATCGCTGCTATTGCCTCTGTTTCAATAATAGGCTGACTTTTGATATTCACAATGGATGTTGATCTTAATTCTACATTCTCTGTTGCTGTAAAAGATGTCCCAGATTTTTCTCTGTATTTGTTGCACTTGCATTGATGCAAGACTTGCCGTTAACTTTAGTTGTTTTGGATCATTACCAGTAGCTTTCAATTAACCAGATTTGTATTTCCATGTTGCCTCTTCCTTTTTTTTTCCTTTATCCCACCTAAAACATAAATAAATATAAATTTAAAAATATGTCCTATGGTAAGAATCAGGGCATTGATTTATTTCGTTTGAGTAATAACTATTATCGGTCCATGGAATTTATAAGTAGGAGCACTACTTATAAATTCCATGGATTGATAGGGAGTGGCCTAGAGCATATTGAGTAGTAGTGAATGGAAGTAATAACAAAAATTCATTAGGCACACAATCTTATTTATCAAACATATACTACCCATATTTATCAATGAAAAGCAAATGAATTCATGCATTTTATATATTTATTGTGCTTAACTTTCCAATAACAATTTTCTCTTGTTTCTGTTGATGGGATGGTTGATTTCATGAGAAAAAGAGGAGAACATCGTTTTATCGTTAGTCACTACAATGCTAGTTTTCGGTATTCTTTTCGTTTAGAAATACTGCCTCTACCTTCTTCTGTTTCAGCCATCCTTTCGTCAACATCTTGTTATCTTCGTTTTTTTAGCCGACAACATCTTGTTCTTTTCGTTTTTTTGCTCGTTGTTCAGCTAATTCATTTGCTCTAGCTCGAAATTTCCGTTCTCTTTCTCGAGCAAAACAAGCTAATCGATTAATTTCAGTTTCCAGCTTTCTTTTTTATACTTAGCTGTCTTCTTTATAGTTCTTCGTTTATACTATATATATTTTTTTACTTAATTACTTTAAAAACTTT
>NC_088933.1:15175000-15210000 GCF_038396675.1 Hydra vulgaris
GCTATGGTGCTGAATTTTGCATAGCAACAACTCATTTTTACATTAACGTTGTTTTAACAGTATTTTACTTGCGCTAAATACACAATATTGGGGGTATGTATTAAAATGAGATTCAGAATTCTATGAGGTTAACTTTTTTTGGTTACTATGGATACCTTACTTTGCATAACATAGCAACAACATATTTTCGGTAGTTGTTAGTAATTTAATTACTAACACTGACAGTAATTTAATTACTTTTAATTTTAATTACTAACACTTGTAGTAACTTAATTACTAACAAGTATTAGTAGTCCAGGCGGCATATATATTATAACATTTTACTTTTAAATACAAAATACTTGTTACAATAATTATTTAGATATGGTTTTGTTAAACTTAGACATTCATAATTTTCTCCAAAATAACAATCTTAGTATTTCAAAACAAAATATTACTGAAGATATATTAAAATTTATTCAGCCAAAATTTGCTGATTTTAAAGACGTTGATTTTAGACATGCTGTTCAACGATTTGTTTACTTGTATAAAAAAAAGTGGAAATCTGCAAACTATACTGTGAAAAATTTTGAAAAGAAGTTTGTGAACTGGCTTAATGAATATTTAATTGTCAGAAAAAAAGACAATGAACCAACTGAAAGTAGACGTGGTCGAAAATCAGTTGCATTTGATAATAATTCTAATAAAACTAAAAAACGGCGTGTATCTTGTTTAATTGAATCTCATTCATCCGATGAATTATTTTTTGCTGCTAATAAAAAATTTAGAGATGAATCTGTTGTTATTGCTGCCAAGAATGTTTTAAATATATCAAATACAGATAAAGCAACTAAATACTCAGCAGACGAAGCACTGGCTTTAATAACTGATGCAAGTCTGATAAAAGCTTCCTATCAATTGATTAGAAGCGGAGCCTTGGAGAAGGAATGTAACATCTACCCCGCTTACAATGATGTCAGAGATGCAAAATTGAAATGTTATCCTGCAAACAAGCTTGGGTATGATTTTATTAGAGGTTTGCGGATCTTCTATTGAAGTGAATTGTATTATTGAACTTATCTGAAAAAAATAACTCATACCAATGCTGTTCAGTGTGTGGTTTCTCTCTAAAAAATATGAATAGTCTTGATATCCTTAATATAGATTATACTAACAGAGAGTTCAAATATGGTCTTTCCAGTCTTCACGCATGGATTCGATTTTTTGAGATGTTATTGCACATTGCATATAAAAAAGAAACAAGAAAGTGGCAAGCAAGATCTAAAGAACACAAAGAAAAGACATCTGTAGCTAAACAAAAGATTCAGACTGATTTTATGAACAAAATGGGACTTGTTGTTGATTTCCCTAAAAGTGGTGGTTCTGGAACAAGTAATGATGGCAATACCTCAAGGCGTGCTTTTGCAGCATATGAACAAACAGCTGAAATTCTGGGTATTGACCAAAACCTTATATTCAGATTTTACATTATCTTGGTAACGCTCTCTTCAGGATATGAAATAGACTGCTTAAAGTTCAAGGATTATTGTTTTGACACTTTTAGACTATATGTGTCCCCTTATCCATGGTATTACATGGCTCAATCAGTTTACAAAGTATTGATACATGGACATGACATAATTAAAAGCCTTACATTACCCATCGGACTTATGTCAGAGGAAGCTCAAGAGGCTAGAAATAAAGACTTTAAATCTTATCGCGAAAATTTCAGCCGAAAAACATCCAGAAAAGCAACAAATACTGATCTTATCAATAGACTCCTAGTTTCCAGTGATCCTGTTATTTCATCATTGCGTAAATCAACATCACACCAAACAAATCATAAAGCATTTCCTTCAGATGTTTTACAATTACTTAAACAATCTTCAAACGATATTATTGTTTTATAATTTTTTGATGAAATTTAAAATTGATAACGTTTTCTTGCACTATTTTTTGCTTTTATTATTCCTAAAACATTATTTACCTAAATACTCAATTTTTATTCAATATAGGTGGGTCAAAAATCCGATAAGATATTCAAATATCAATTTACCACTTTGTAACTAAGGAAAGTATCCGGTAACTAAGCAATATAAGTATCCATAACAACTAAATTTAAAAAATTATCACTTTTGTAAGAAGTGTGATCTCATATTGGTACTCATGCCAAATTTAGTGAATATAGCACTTATAAAATATCTGCAGATAACAAAAGTAGGTTGTTGCTAAGCAAAATAAAGGTATCCATAGCAACGAAATAAAAAAAATATTACCTTCATAAAAAGCGCAGACATCATATTAGTACTCATACAAATTTTAGTGAAAATAGCTCTAATATTAAATTAGTTATGAATTTTGTCCAGTAAAAGTGCATTCTGGCCCACTGTGCGATGGTAGATATTTCGTAACTTACTTTTAGAGGTACTTCCCCAAACAATATTGGCATAATTTATATAGCTATGTATAAATGAGTAGTAGAGTTGAATTAAATTTTGTTTATTTAGATTGTATCTGACCTTATATAGAATTTAGTAGAAATAAAGTCGATATGATACTTCCATGTAATATTTTCATCAATGTAAATGCCTAAAAATCTTGTGACCGACTCCTTTTTTATTTCAATTTTATCAATGAAAAGTTTTGGTAAATTATATGGTAAAAAACACATTTTTGCGAGGGAGTGGAAAAGGATCCATTTTGTTTTGTCAATGTTTAAAGTTAACTTGTTGCACTTAAACCAGTTGGAGATGTGATTAAGTTCTTTATTCATATTTAAAAAAAAGCTCATAAATGTCACTGTTTGACAGAAATAAGTTAGTATCGTCCGCAAAAATGATACTCATAAGGTTAGAAGCTTTATTTAAATCATTTATATAGACTAAAAACAAAAGTGGGCCTAGAATAGAACCCTGTGGAACACCACAATTTATGTCAATTAATTTTTCTTTTTGAAAATAATCTCCATAGAAAACAAATTGTTTTCTATTTGTCAAATAACTTTTATACCATTTTATTATTTTGCCATTAATTCAATAGAACTTGAGTTTCTTAAGTAGAATTTTGTGATCGATCGAGTCGAATGCTTTTGATAGGTCAATGAAAATACCTAGTGTATATTGTGATCTACCAAATGAATTGGAAATTTCACGAATGAACTGTGTAATGGCTTGTTCAGTTAAACAATTTTTTTAAAAACCGAATTGATTTTTATATAGAAGTTTATTTAGATTAAGGTAATTGTATGTTCTATTGTATATAATTCTTTCTAAAATTTTCGAGAAGGTTGAAAGAACTGAGATAGGGCAATAATTACTAATATTTGATTTTTTTCCGTCTTTGTAAATTGGAGTAACTTTAGCTATTTTTAATTGGTCGGGAAATACATCTTGCTGTATAGATGCCCTGAGCACTTTATAAAGAATACATTTTAAATTTTCAAAGCAATCTATGATTATGTTGCCATTTATTTCGTCCGTACCTGTAGCTTTGTTTCTTTTAAGAGATTTGTAAGCTCTCTCAAACTCATCAAAAGATAAGTCAGAATATAAATTATCTATAAAAATCGAATTATTTATAGGCTCTTGGAAATCACTAAAAGTTGTTTCCGTAATAGGAATCTTATTTGGCAATTTAGTTCCTATATCAATAAAATGTTTATTAAACTCGTTTGCAATTTTGTTTGGTTCATATATATTTGTTTTATTTATTTTAATTACTTTAGGAAGGTAGTTTGAATTTGTTTTTTGTTTTCCTGTTATTTCTTTCAACGTTCTCAAAGTATTTTTTGAGTCGTTTTTAAATTTACTAATTAAATTTGAATAATAATTTTTTTTACGAATTCTTTCAAATAGATGTTGGTAATTTTTATATTTTTGTTGGTTTTCATCTCATTTTGTTTTTAAATATTTTATATATAGTTTCTGTTTGATTTTAGAGGATTTTCTAAGTCCTTTGGTAATCCATTGACTATTCAAGGTTTTTTTTTTGTTATTTGTTCACTAAGTGGAAAGTTTGCATTGTATATTGAGAAGAAAGTATCAAAGAACTTATTATATATTGTATTTGTGTCATCACTAAAGTTAATATGTTTCCAATGCAGAAGTGATAATTGATATTGAAAGGATTTTATATTGTTTTCGTTGAAGACACGTTTTTTTATTAAATTTTGTTTTTCGGGGCAATTAGAGGATACAGTATGAATTAAAAGGAAAATGGGGAAATAATCGGATATGTCGGTTTTTATAATTCCTTTTTGTAATTTCTTATTATAAACATCTGTTGTAAAAATATTATCAATCAACGTCGTTGAAGTTTTGGTTATTGTAGTAGGGCGATTAATTAAAGGAAGAGCTCCTGCCATAAATATTTCATCATAAAAACTTTTTACTTTTTTATCTTTACTATAAATTAGACAGTTCATGTTGAAATCTCCAATTATAAAAGTAATTTTGTTTTCTTTGCTACCTTTGTGAATGATATTACGCTGTAAAAAGAAACTAAGATTTTCAGACGCACCATCTGGTGGTCTATAACAGCAGCTAATTAGAATACTTTTTTTTGTATTGTTTAAAATTTCAATAGTTACGATTTCTTTATCACCGTCAGAAACGCAGATATCATTCCTAATGTGACATACAATGTGTTCCTTAACGTAAATCAGAACTCCTCCACCCCGTTTATTTGTTTGTCTTTTTAACAAAATTGTTTCAAAACCTGGAAGATGGAAAATAGAATTATTTTTAATCTCATTCGAAGAAATCCATGTTTCTGTTAAGCATATTATATTAAAAATATTTTCAGTTTCATCTAAAAAATCACAAAACTTTTCAAAAATTTTATTTAGACTTCTAATATTATTGTGAAGGATTCTGATTTTATGATTTTCAGTGCCGTTTTTATTAAGAAATTCTTTTAACTTATTGGGATAAAGATAAGAACAACGTGTGTTCACATCATTAAAAAAGTTTACATCTGGATCTGAATAAAGATCTGATTTTAAGTATTTATCATGAAAATTAAAAGTAAAGGATTCGTAGTCATCAATTTTTGTTTTTAAATTTGATTATAGGATATTAAAAGAATTCCTTTATAATTATAGGTCACGCGTAATTAATTTGTTGTAAGTTACTTTTGCAAACTTACCTTTCGCTCGCAATTCCTTCGCTTCTTTGAAAAGCTTTCTTCGTAAATTTATTGTAAAATCGCTAAAGTCTTCGTTAACGTACAACCGCTCGTTCCAAAGCTTCATCGTCGTATATTTGTTTAACACTAGGACTTTGTCTTTGTAGTTTTGAAATCGAACAACTATTGATCTGTTTTTTCCTGTTTCTTTTCCAACTCGATGGGCTCTATCTATTAAAATATTTTCTTGTATATTAAGCTTCGTATTGAGGAATTCTTTGATTTTTGTTCACTTTCTTCCCAAGTTTCATTAGCTTTATCTTCAATCCCAACAAATCTCAAGTTGTTTCTATGGCTTCTGTCTTCTAGTTCTGCTATTTTTTCTTCTATGTTATTGTTTCCATTTTCAATATTACTTATATCTGGTGATTTTTTCGACTCTGCTTTTTTTAATTCTGTAAGTTGTGTAAGTTCTTAATTTCTTTAAGTTGTGCTAGTGTAAAGTTTTTCGCCATTATTATAAGTTTTTTAAAACGCTTTTAAAAATACATCTGTTCGCGGTGAATTTTGCGGTGATTTAAAGAACAATATATATATATATATATATATATATATATATATATATATATATATATATATATATATATATATATATATATATATATTTATAGATATATGTATGTTTAAATATTTACATATATATATATATATATATATATATATATATATATATATATATATATATATATATATATATATATATATATATATATATTTTCATATGTATATATATATGTATGTTTAAATTGTAAATTTAAATAGCACATGTTTGTTTTATAAATATATTGTTTTGTATTGTTGCTTGCATTTTTTTTTGGAAATATAAATGTAGCAAGACTCAACTATTTTGTCTAATTTGCGAACTTGATATATGAAGAAATTTAATAATGCTGAATAAAACGTGAATAAAAAAAGATGAGTAAACTTAGCTTTATGACGTTGAGAAAGTATAACCTAAACAATTTTGCAGAAACAGTGACAAAGTAATCTATTTTGCATTTGTAATGTATGATATATACATTTTTAAAATACGCAGACGTGCATTACAAATCTCGACTATTTTTTTGCAGTTTCCGCAACGTTGCTTGATTTTCTCGACCGTAACGTTGAAAATCTTTGTAAAATTGACTCCTTTGTCAACGTGTCTGCAACGCCATTTAAGTAACGCTTTTTAAACATTAAAAAGCGACGTTTGGTTAACGTTGTTTGAATATCGTTTATTTTAACATTAATTTAACAACGTTTAATCAAAGTCTCTATGGCAACGTTACAAAATCTTGCAAAATCATCACTTTATCAACGTTTTAGCAACATCTTATGCAACCCGTTTTCAACGTTTAATAAACGTTGAAATGTTTGCTGGGTTTAAATAAAAAATACCGCTGTACAAGTTTAAAATAGAAACACATTATTCAGTAAACACGCTTTAGTTGGTCCAACTGACGGGCCTGTATTGGCTATAGTTGGCTAACTGTTGGCATTCTGTGCCAACCATTAACCGACTGCGTACCGCGTGTTTTTTAATCGTATAAGTTTCCCATAAGTTTTATAACTATATTTTATGTGAATGTTTAGTCGCGTTAGTATAATATTAGGCAATTTATAAATTTTTTACTTTCAAACGCTTTTTTACCTTTTAATTAAATTTATAAACTTAAAATTTCCTTCACCTTTTCATAAAACCGTTTTGCTGGTAAGTAAAAATATTTTACTTTTATTCACATACAGCTAAAACGTATTTGTGCGTATAAAGAAAGTATAAACAAAACCAAGGATGAGACCGAAAATAAAGTTTTAAAACTATTCTCTAACACTTTAAGTTGAAGTTTAAAGAGCTCACCGTACAGGTTACAAAAAAAAAAGGACAACCGAGAACTATAATAATGAAACTACTAAGATATAAAGGTAAAGTTAAAATTCTAAAAGAGGCTCGTCGTTTAAAGGGACTAAACATCTACATCAATGAAGATTATTCTCGAGAGAAAGCAATCGTAAGAAAGAAATTGTTCATTGAGGCAAAACAAAGAAGAGAAACGGCAGAAAATGTCGGAATAAGGTACGATAAATCATTAAAATAAAAAACGTATCTACCAAGAAATATATAACTAAGTAAAAGTATTAATTTTTATTATCATAAATGAGATTTAAAAATTTAATAACACAAACTACTGATAAAATAATTAAATAAAAACATTTTAAGACTTTTGATAAGAAAAACACATTACTTTTGAATAAAAATAATGATCCTGATATAAATCTTTTCGAAGATGTTGATTTCGAGTCTTGTTACTGTAATGTTGAGGAAGTATCTTGTTATATAGACGCAACACAACCATCATTTATGTCATTAAATTTAAACATTAGAAGTCTTTGAAAACATTAAAATTTTGGAAATTTTAAATTTATGTTACATATTTTAAACTGGGAATTTAAGTTAATATGTCTCACAGAAACTTTGTGTCAAGATGAAGATTCTGATATATCGAATCTTTAACTGACAGGGTACAAATCAATTCATAAAACCAGAGGTAATGGTATTGGCGGCGGTATATGTTTTTTATCCACAATGCACTGCAATTTAAAAAAGCAGAAAATCTTAGCCATCGTAGTGAAGAATGCGAGTCATTAACCTTAGAACTGATTAATAATAAGAAAAAGGTACACAACCGTTTTTAACCGCAATATATAGACCACCTGGTGGTAGTATAAAATTGTTTAAAAAATATTTTGAACAGTATTTAGAAACTGTAAGAAATAAATAACTTTATTAAATAGGGGACTTCAATATAAACCTTTTAGACATAAAAACTGATAATAAAGTTAAACGTTTTATAAATATTCTTTATCAACAAAGTATATTACCATTAATTAACAAACCAACTTGTGTTACTCGTCAAACTAAAACACTCATAGACAATATCTTTACTAATAATTTTTCAAAATATAACACTCAAAGTGGGATCATAAAAACCAATGTAAGTGATAATTTTTTGAACTTTTTTACTTTGAATTCAATATGCAAAGAAAAATCTAACAGGATACCAAACAAAATAGTACATATATAAAAAAAGAAAATAAATAAAGATAGTATTAAAATTTTTCGCGGTCACTTATTGCTAATAAACTGGCAATAACTTATTAACTACGAAGACTTTAAAAGAAGTGGACTTTGTAATCGACGAGTTTGACTTATCTTCTGATGAGCTTTGAAACACATTTAAGACAATACAATAAAAAAAGAGCCCGGGCCTTGATGACATAAGCTTTCAGGTAGATAAAGAAGTTTATGATGATATTGAATATCTCCGTTTGTATATCTTTATTCTCTCATTAAAAAGTGGAGTTTTTCCTGAACACTTAAAATTAGCGCGCGTAGTTCCGATACATAAAAGCGGAGATAACTCTGCTTTATCAAACTATACATCTATCTCCATACTTTCATGATTCTTGAAAGTACTAGAGCGCATAACGTACAAAATACTTTTTTCATACCTCCAAAGTCAAAATATCCTTTTTAATAACCAATAAGGATTAAAAAAAGACCATTTAACTAAATACGAAGTGATAAAGTTAGTTAACGAAATTTTGAATGGGTTTGACAAAAATCAATACACACTTGGAGTATTTATCAATTTGTCAAAGGCGTTTGGTACAGTGGATCACGAGATCCTTCAAGATCTAAATAAAAATCTAAAATGATTTAGTGGCTAAAGAATCTAAACAACCGTAAACAAGCTTTATATTACAATAAAACTTACATTTCCTTTGAAACCATTATTTATGGCATTCTAGGTCCATTGCTTTTTCTTGTTTACATTAATGACATATTTTTATCTTCTCGTGTACTTAATTTTATATTTTTTGCAGATGACACCCAAGATTTCTACACCCACACAAATATTAAAACTATTTTTAACACAGTAAATCAGGAGCTTGAAGAGCTATACGATTGGTTGAAGGCTAACTAATATTTCTTGAACATTGAAAAAATCAAGTAGATTCTTTTCACAAAACCATCAAATTCAGACACATTACCATTACAACTTCCACATATTTTAGTTGACAAAACAAAATTAAAAAGAGCATTATTTGTAAAGTGTTCAGGAGTCATTATAGATGACCATATTAGCTGGAATGAGCATATCAAGTTGAGCTGGTGTTTTCTGCTTGGCTTATCTGCGGTAGACAGATTTGGTCTAGGAGGAAAGCATGGTCCAGTTGTTTTTGAATTTAATTTATGCTCAGACTTAATTTGGCACACTATTTCCTGTTGCAGCTTTACAGCCCTCTCGCTGCAATGATTAACGACAGCCAAGTTTTTGACTTACGATTGGGATCATACATAAAACAAAGTATATTTTAAATAAAGTTATTAAATTGTCTAAAAAGTTTATACTTTGCATTTGTTCATATCTACATTTGCTACTGCAATGTTGCCAGGGCATGAACTTACGAATCAAAACTAGCCTTAGTCTATAAAAAACAAAAGCAAGCATGTCTCATATTCACTAATGGATATGTTAGTGCTAAACAAATAATAAAAGAGCTGAGAGTTTTTAACATTTATGAGCTAAACATATATAGCATCCTTCAGTTTATATTTAAATTCAAAAATAATTTGGTCCCCAAAATATTCCATAATTACTTCCAAATTATTGATCATAAATACGAAACAAAACATTTTAAGCAGAAGTAATATATTCCAAAAATGTCTTTCAGATAATCCAGATTCTCAATATCTAGAAAAGAACCACAGTTGTAAAACTCATTTCTCACAAATGAGAATAAAACGATAAACTTTTTTCAACATTTTAAATGCGTTGTTAAACAACAGTTTCTTGACCTTAACATTAATGAAACAATACCTTAATTTTAAAAAAAACATTTACACGTCTCAAACTTTTTTTTTTAAATTAAGGTATTGTTTTTTTAATGTTAAGGTCATAAACTGTTGTTTAACAACGCATTTAAAATGTTGAAAAAAGTTTATCGTTTTATTCTCATTTGTGAGAAATGAATTTCACAATTGTGGTTCTCTTCTAGATATTGAGAATCTGGATTATCTGAAACAAAAATTGTATTGTAGACGTTAAAAAAAAATTTATTGAAAAAAGTTTTCATTTAAGAGAGCAGTAAAGCTAAGATGAAAATAAGAGAATAATGTTTTGGTTTATAAAACAAAAATTAACAGGTAAATAGCCAGACATCATATACTCTCTACGAAATAGCCAAACATCATATATGCTCTACGAGTATATAAAGAAACTGCTGTTACAAACCGTTTGTCTGAACAATATTTTCCTTATCTGCGATGTATAAAAGTATCTTGAGATCATTAATGTATAATAAGAGATTTAAAAACTGAGCTGTTTTCCTCAGTGGAATCTGACACTATTAACTCTATTTCTTCTGATAACTTTATAAAACAATATCTTCATGTAAAACTGCGACTCAAAGTGAGTTAAGATATTTATTTTAGATATTCTATTTATTAATTGTTAATATGCAAACTATGCTGAAATGTACCGTTTATGTTCCAATTAAGTATACAGTTATTTGACAATTTTACTATGCATTACATTACTATTACCAAAAAAATTAACTCAATCAAAAATTAAAAATGGACCTAACTAGGAAATATATAATAATTAAATTAGACGCCAGTAATCCACCAACCTGCAAAAGTATAAAACTATGATTAAAAAAAGGGCCGTAAATTTTAAACACTTTCATGATCATTTATAAATCTCCTGTCGTCGAGAGAGGAGGGCTTATGAATAAAATGGTTAATTAAAACAGTTACCATTTGCTCAGTCTATCATATGTCAAGTAATAATATTTTATACTATTTTATATTATTATATATTGATATTTTATATTATTATTTACATACTTGATATTTTATATTTGCCTAAAATTTTAGTATTTTTTTGTTAAAAAAGGGAAAAAAAGATTCTTCTAACATGGTTATATCTATTTTAGGAAACACAAATTAGTTAATACATTCTCTAATAAAAAAAGCTTAAAGAATACAAAAAATGATTTTGAAAATTTAAGTATTACAAAGACAGAATTCAATCTAGATTTTTCGAAACTTTCCAAGCTTACTCAGTTTCCACTTTCATCGCAAAACAAATAACTGCAGATATAACAGAAATTGCAAACGAGCACCATCCGATAATGTAAGACCAACTGAAACTTTTGGCTATATTAAAACCAGATATATTAATGTAACTATTATTAGCTTCATTGGTGAACGTACTCAATCCTATCGCCAAGAATATAGCTATAACAAAATAATGTATCACATTAACAAAAGTCGAAATGAGTCTTTTTGACACATTTCGAATTTTTTTCATAAATTTATGACAAAAGATAAAACATTTATAACAATGATTTTAAACTGTTTGGTAAATTATATACAATATGCTTCAACTAAGTGGACTACAAAGTTTGCTTTAAGTTAAAGAAAGACAATTAAATTAAGGATTGTTCTACATGACAAAAAGCAGACACTCAAACTTTGTTTATTTGCAATTAAAATCTAAAAATAGATTTAATACCTGCTAAGATAAATAATTTTTGAAAAAACCGATATTTATCCAATTTTAACTTTTTTTTTAGTTTCATAAAACCACTAATAATATAAAACCACTTAATAATATAAAAACTCATCGCCAAAGTTTTTTTAGTTTCATAATGTGGATAACCACTTCACAATCTAAAAACTCATCAGAAAAGTTTTTTTAGTTTCATAAAGTGGATAACCACTTCACAATCCAAAAGCTCATCACCAAAATTTTTTTAGTTTCATAAAGTGGATAACGCAAATAACTGCTCTCCGTTTGGATTTTAGGCAACGTAAAAACGCATTTAGGGTGAATATTCTAGTAAACCCGTTAATTTAATAAGATTTAGTAATTTTAGATGAAAACTTAAAATCTATTAGTGATTTAAAAATTAGTTTAAAACAATAATAATAAAAAACTCAGGACTCAGAATTTTTAACCTTTTAAAGTTTTTGTTGTTCCTAGACTCCAATAAAAGTCTAGAAACGTAAAATACCTAACCTTGAAGTTTTTATTATTTAAAAGTTAAACTCTAAAATATGCTTCCGCAGTCCTTGTACAAAAATGCTTTATGATAACTTGTGCATTTAAAATCTTTCTTTGGAAAAGGCATACATCTCAAGTTTTTATGACATTTTATGAGGTTTTTTTTTTAAGGTTTTAGAGAACATTTTGTAAACTTAGTTTTTAAACAAGACTGCTATGCTAATAATAAATTTTTATCCATATTTTGTTATTAAAAACCATCTAACAATTTAACTTTGAATTTAATGCTGCTGATGCTGCCGCCGTTATACTTTATTTGTGAGTAATTGACGCAGAAGTCACGGAAGCCATTACCGCATAGGTAATGACGAGAAAAAGTCTCTTAGTACTTCTTTTATGTGAAAATATTTAACTAAAGTAAATTTGAGTTGGCATAAAAAAAAGTTGTACGTCATATGTACATCTAACATCTGGAGATGTATGTAATTGTTTAAATTTTCATTTAAAAAAATTTAAAATTTAATAAAAAGCACGCAGAGGATTTGATACTTCACGCCGACCTTAACTAATCTATAATAGGAGAAAGGGAGTCTTTAAAAGTATGTTTTTAATTTAAACATCATTAAAATTCATTAAAAATTTGCTTTATATTAAATAAAGGAAAGTTTTGAGATTATTTAACATCAAGAAAATAAGTAATCTTTGGGAGTTAACAGCAATTTTACGACTACCCCGTTTGAAGCAATTTTCAGTTTTTTTGGGCCGTAAGCTAAAATTGCACGAGATATTGCCATTGAGCACACTGTGAGGTTATCAAATCTTTATCTCTTATTAAACGGTTGAAAATCTCCAAAGTATCATTAAATTTGTCTAATATCATTTTAATAATAAATGTTATAAAAAATAGACCTTATATGGAAATTCGCAGAACAAAGATCACAGTACAATACAATTATAGAATATAGGTTTATTTATAAATAGTATGTATTTTTTATACATTTCCTTTTATCTATTTTTACAATTACTAAAGTTTAAATTTTTAAGGTGTTAAGTAATTAAACAAGTTCTATTTTAAGATAATGTGATAAAAATGTATTTTAACAGGCTGTTTTAGATAATAGAAGCTTGCAATTACCTCATTTTGAAAATAAATAAGTGGTTTCTTTTTTTTTTTGTTAGTTTTATATAACTTGATGTTAGTTGTTCGATTATGTTTTATACGAACCTATTTATAGGAAAATTTACGTAGTACAGTGTTATTGTCTGGTGGTGATATATAAATGGTTACTGGTTTTTTGTAAATTTTATTATTCTTTTACAAATTTTTATGAAAATTACTTTGCATTTTCTTTTCTATTTCAATATTTTACTGTTTGAAATATTTAAAATTATATTACAATATTTAAGCTTGTATTTTTATTTGTGCCACAGCTTATCACAATTTGGCGGTTTAAACTTATTATTTATCTTTATTTTTAGTTTGATAATTTGTATTTGTCTTACTATCATTACGTTATGCAGTTACATATGCAGTGTTTTAAAATAAATTATGTTGCTAATTCGTTGTGAAGAAGTTTGTATTTTTCTATTTACATATGAAAATAATGATTACAATAATGTCAACAATGCCAAATGTTATTCAAAGTCAACTTAAAATAAGCTGCTTAGCATGTTACGTTTTAAATGTATTATAGTTTTTGAAACTGATACTTTAATATAAAAAAATTTTTTTAAACCAATATTCTTAATTAAAAAGTTTTATTTGATGATATGAAAATTTGTTGCTCATAGTAAGCTGAGTTTTAATATTATAGTTAACTTAAATAAAGGCGTCATTAGTTAGTCCAGAGTTGAAAATGCTTTTAGCGACAATGTAACTTTCTGTCAAAAGGCCGATTTTTTAGGAAATTGTTTATAGTAACATAATATCTTTTAATATTCATTAAACTTGGCTAACATCTTTTATTTCGCAAATAGTTTCTTCAAAGTGAAACAACAACAGCAAAAAAGTTCACATTCTTTAAAACGTTAAAAAGTATTTAAACTTTTCCAAGCTTAACCCTTTTAAAACATTTTAAACTCAATCTAACGTTTAAGTGTTTATTTTTTTTTTTTTTGAATTTTAAAATTGAGTATTAATAGATCATTGTTTTAATTGTTTTAGCGACATTCAAATTTTTACATCTCCAACCTATAAAGTGCCTAATGGCATTATTTGTTATATGTATACTCCATTGCATCTATCCCTATTTATGTTGGTCAAGGTATGTGTGAGAAAATGTGTCAACGACTATTTATATTGTATATCTTAGGTAACGCGTATTTTTCGTCACTGTATGTCAAAATGTGGTGAGACCATAAAAAGATTTCTCAACTTTAAAATGTAATGTAAATGTATGAATTGATTCACCTATTGCATAAAATTTCATGCTATAAAAGCAATAAATATAGTTTTCAATAAGCATCATATATTGAAAAAATGTTAATGCTACACTTTAACGTATACTTTGAGATATCCAATGAGCTAGGTCATTTTTAATTTAGAATCGCTTCTAATTAATTTTATTTGATGGTAACTTAGTTTTCTGTTACCTTTTAAAACGTTTAGAAAAATATTTTGTCTAAAGTTTGTATTTTTTGGTGTTTTTTTATCTTAAAATTCTGACCTTCTCATTTGTTAAAATCCCGAATTTACTTGGCAGGTGAGAGTATTAATCTGTTTTTTAAACTTCGAAGTGAATAACTTAGACTAAAACTAAAACTTAAAAAATGCTCATATGAAAGCCGTCTTAACGTAAAACATATTAAAAACCGATAAAAAGATAATCCAAAGGTGACTTCAATGGGAACGATTGCATTGTCTTTAAGTTTTCTTTATGTGGTTTCCAATTGCAGTCCGATATATTATCCAATAGGTGACAGAGAATTTAAATAAAGAATTTTAGTAACAGACTTGGGAGTAAAATTTTGAAATAGTCTGCAGTGGGAACAACAGATTGTATTTCAAACTTACTTTGACTTAAACTTGACTGAAACTTTGACTTAAACTTGACTTAATTGACTGAAACTTACATTTACTTTGAAAAACAATTTAGTTTTGATCCAATAAAAAAAACTTTAGCACATCACAAGTTTAGTTAAATAAAGTTATTATACAAAGTATATGGATCAATTGATATGGTTTTGGAGTATAACTAGTCAAAACGTACCTTGGCATGATTCGGAATGTTTAGTAGCACCTGAACTGGTCCATTATCTATTTATAAAAATTAAAAAGCACTTTAAGAAAATTTTATAAAATAATGATCTTCTTATATTCATCAGCTTAATTTTAAAACTGTTAATTATCTTGATTAAAAGTTAAATCTCAATGACATTTCATTCCAACCTTACTGCAAGCCTAGTAATTCCATCAATTATATAAATGCTGACTCGAACCACTCTCCTAGCATACTAAAAAGTCTTTCTCAAACTATAGAACTAGGATTGTCAACCAATTCTTCTAACGAAAATATTTTTAAACAATCTATTCCTCCTTATTACAATGCTTTATTTAAATCAGGTTTTTTCTGCAAATAGTCGCGTACCATTCAAATAAAAAACCAACCCCATTCAAAAAATCACAGGCGAAACATAATCTGGCACAACCCACTTTTCAGTACCAAAGTTGCAACAAAAATAGGCAGTCGATTTTTGAAAATGGTAGACCTGCACTTTCTGGTAAGTCACAAACTTCGCAAGATATTTAATTGAAATACCATTAATATAAGCTACTCATGTATGCTAAACATCAAGTCCATCATTAATTCTCACAGTAACAGAATATTATATAGCCAAGGTAAAGGTGAGGGAATAACTTGCAACTGTGTCAACAAATTTATCTATCCCGTGAACAATCAGTACTTGATGAAGAACATTGTTTATCAAGCCACCGTGTCGTCAAACTAACCTGACTGCAAAGAAAAAGTATATTTTGGCTTATGTGAAACTCCATTCAAATCTTGGTATGCTAAACACACAAAATCTTTTAACATTATTAAAAATAAAAATAACATTGAGTTGTCTAAAAAATTTGGGAACATAAAAGTCAAAATGCTTAAACCCTTAATTAAGTGAAAAATTGTGAAATGCTGCAATCATTATAACCCCTCGTCAAAAATTTACAATCTTTGCTTATACAAAAAATTCCTTTTTTGGGTGAAAAATTGTTAAATAAACGAAGTGAGTTGATTTCAAAATGCAAATATTTCTTACCTTTTTTTGACACTGGTGATCAGCAAAGATTTTTTTTCTTTGGTTGCCATTAAGTATGTATTTTGGCGACGTAAAGATCCCACTACACAGTAATTTGTAGTTTTTAGCGGATTTTTTTGTTTTTGATTTTGTAATCAATGGCTGATAATTGCGGTGTAGGTATGAAACTTAGAGTACTATAGAAAATTTTTTTTCCTTTGTTGATATATATGTGTGTGCCCCAACCAATGCAATTCTGACTGACGCTTATGTAAGTGTAAATAATATTGACTTGAGAGAGAAAAACTTTATCATCAGCAGAGCTTACCCATATTTTAGTTAGGCAGACATTATCAATGTTGGTATCTGTGGAAAAATATTTGAAGATCTCGGTTTGTTGCAGAGAGAACGCATGCTAGTAGTGCAGATGGTTAGTAAGCGATTGGTATTGGCTACTGAGCTAATTGGTTTATGTGAAAGGAGTAATTAGGGCACCGCGGATCTTGAAGGTTGCTCCAATGCAGATGCCCTAGTGATAGGGCGTGTCAGGGTTACAAATTCGAAGTTTATCTTAACGAGTGTTGCGGCCTTTGCGTAATTGATCCTCAAGCTCTCTTTCAGCTGTTTGACAAGTCAGGACTGACTCAGTGATTCTTGAAGGTTTCATGTCTAGCAAGTTTTTGAGAGTTTAGAAGAGCTAACGGTTTTTTTGGCAATATCCTTAAATTCTACCAGTAGGCTGGCTATTTGATACTTTTTTTGTGTTTAGGCGCTTGGAGAAATTAATATCATTGTTGCTAAGATTTTACATTTAAATAAAACATGTGCTTCTAATTTTCCGGTCTACTAAATCGTTGACCTACTGTATTTTTGATCTACTGATGTTTCAAAGTACTGAAAATTCAACCTACTCTATTTTCAATTTTATATCTACGACTTCTCGGTATGTGTTTAGTATATTTTATTGTTAATTTGAATACGAACCAAATTTGATCAGCCTTGGCGCAGTAGCTGATGGGCTGTCTTCAGAAACGGGTGGTAAGATAGTAACCAAATTCTATGAATAGAACCAGGTTCTATGAATGCTTAGAAAACTTATTGATTGTTAATTAAAAAAATGTTTGGTAGTTTAAATAAACAACGTTATTAACATAAACCAGATAATCGGTTGAAAATAAAATTCTATAAAATTGGTCGAAAAATAAATTGGATTAAAACGAAAACGTCTTAAATCGGGTGAATGTAAAAAAGACTATAATCGGTCGACAATAGTTTAGTAGCCTCAGCTTTTAGAAAATAAGTTCCACTTTTTAGTAGATGTTCTTTTGTAGAACAACTTAATAGGTCGAGATTTTTGTAGGTCTAACTATCTGACACTAAATCTTAGTTTTGCTTGGTAAATCTCAAACAAATTACCGTTAAAAATGTTTCTTTACGCTTTAACTTATATGTTTGTGCGCGCATAAATTTTATATCGGAACTGTAAAAAGGTCATTTGAAGATTATTTTAAGTCTATCAAACACAAAATGCTTTAAAAGCTTCTATATTGTCAAACAAAATCACAGAAATTAATGAATAATTAAAGTTTTGATTTAAATGAAAAAAATACTATACATTAAAGTAGAAGCAATTGGATTTCATACAATTAAATACAACCATAATTTTAGAAGTGCTGAATTATACATGAAACATAATCAAGAATAAAGAAAAATAATCTCTTTAAATAAAGGCTTATTTATGCGCTTTTAAAATGTAAAGCAATAATTGAATTCATGTTCAAGAAATATTGTGAAACTAACTCAGAAAATGCGTTTCTAAAAGCATCATATGCATTAATTTTTTGTGATATTTTAAATCACAAGAACGTTAAAATGTATCAAATTTTGGCTCGTTTTTTAATGTTAAAGAGGTTGTGCAAATTCACCTGATAAACATAAACTGTGTAAATGGAGCAGAGTTGTTCGCCCTTGGCCTCGGCCTTGCTTTAAGGCCAAAAATTGGGGCCTCGGTTATAAAGCTGTTGGCCTTGGCCTCGGTCTTGGTCTTGAATTCTTTGACCTTGATAGTTTTGGCCGAGGCCTTCAAAAATAAAACACATAAAATTAAAAAAAAAATGTTTTCATTCCTTATTTTTATGTATTTTTTTTTCGGTTTTTATATATATCTACAAGTATGTTTTCTTATTGACTTCGTAGAACTTTGCGCATAATCTTGGTTTATTTTCACAACAAGTGTTTTTTCGTCACAGCAATTGTTACCTACAGTTTTGTAAATAATTAGCCTTAACGTTAGGCAAAAACCTAGGACTTTGGTCTTGAAAATATTTGCGAAGACCTTTGCCTTGAAACTCTTATTCTTAGCCTTGACCGTAAAACTCTCTTCCTGGCCTTGTCTTTAGCCTGCAACTTTTGTCCTTTGCTTTGTAACATGTGAAACTGTAACCTTGTCATTGTAACATGTGGCCTTGGCCTTTCTAATTTTGGCCTTGTTAAGACCTCTGAAATAGAGAAACAACATATAATTTATCAGAAATTTTCTTTAAGTGGTTTTTAAATGTTTTAAAAGTTTTTAAAAGGAAGTTTTTTTCCTTGGAACTCACCATATGTTGAATGTGGAAATAGTTCAAAATAATTAATTAAACTCACATTTGTTGAAAATAAATTGTTTGACGGAATATAGAGAACTTATCTTTAAAGCACAAAGAAGAGTTTTTTTTTCTTGAAAAAAATTTTCCTTCGTGCTTATGTAGAAGCCACTTTATGCTTACTAGGTGAAAATGTTTCAGTAGAGCGAGTTTGATTGGTAATGATATTTAAACCGAAAGAAATCGTAACTTAATATAAAAACTTTTTTACCTTAAATTTAATTTAAAAAAATATAAATGCACCGAACCTGAAAACAAACTTAAAAATTATGACATTTTGCTAAATATTCATATTTTAAAAGTTGTTTAATATTTTTTAGCACATGATTTTTTGAAATAAATAATTTTTAAAAAACACTGGTTAATACGATTTTTTTTTTAAAAAAGCCATTTAAATTCCATTATTATATTTTATGTACGGATCTTGTATTTTTTAGTTATGATCCTTTTAATTATACAAATGTTTCTGATAGTAAGAAAAATTTTTCCTCTGGTTTAGTTAGCTTCATTTTGAGTTTTTGTTGTGATTTTTTGTGTTGATTGTCAGCTTGGCTTACATTCCAGTTGGTGTCTTTAGTGGGAGAATAAAGATTTTTAGTTTCATTAGTGTAACTCTTTTCTTCCAATCATTCACCAAAATGCCAAAGCTAAGTGCTTTTCCACAAATGTAATTTGCTTTTATTTTAGTTTAATTTTGTTAATTTAAGTGTTGTTAATAGCAGTCTTTAAAACAGGTTCAATCGTAGACTTTTAAACAAATGTTTCAAACTTTGTACTAAAAGGATCTCATGCTAAATTTGTTTTTAATCTGTTTTCAATTTTTTCAATTAAAAATTTGTTTTTGTGTTATCTTTACTTTATTTTTATAAATTTCTTAATTATCAGAGATTTTACCTAACTTCAAGTATATTCTGAGACTCTGGGCAACAGTGTATACTATTTGTTAAAAAAATTGTTAAAAAACTATTATCCCCTATATCAATATTTTTTATTAGGGAAGACCCGCTGATTAATTATATTTTTATGTAATGGAACTTGCAAAAAATGTTTTGCAGTTTGACTTTAACTGACTCTTACGTTCTTGTTGGGACTATTGACGGCTATGATTACTTTTTAGTTTCATAAGGTTTATAACATTTGTAATGTTTAACTAATTTCATTTTACATTACACTATTTGCTTTTTTATTTTTTAATATTTAATCTGATAATTACAAATACATTTTAATTAATATTTTTGTATTAATGAGATTGATAGGTGATTGATTAGTATTTTTATTTTAGTTTGTTTAAACATAAAATACAAGAGAGTTAAATTTTTTATTGGTTTGAGACCTTCATCCTTTCCTATATTGTATTATTATTAAATTAAATGCTGCCATTATTAATTTGTCTGTGTTTGACACAAATCTTTTGTCAGCCAATACAACCAAATTACTAACAACAAAGGCCCGCAACAGTTCTTCTTATTAGAAAATGTAACTAAAATTGCATGCAATTATCTAACTTATATAAACTGCAAACTATATTTTGTTAAGAATTATATAAAGGTTTACAATTTTTTTAAAAATTGCATTTCAGCAAAATCTTCCTAACTATGATTTATAGCATTTATTTGCCGTTTTACAAAGTCTTTGGTTTATAAAATAATTTTAAAATATTTATCAGACAATAAATCTAAGTGGCCGAAGTGGTTAACTAGCAGGGTTTTTGACATGTATTGTCGTGGTGTAACTCCATACGTTTAAAGGCAAAAATAATAAAAAATAGCCTGCAGCTAGCAGAACCAATAAAATTTTGTTTTAACTATGAAAAGCTTTTTTTTTGCCATATTCATCTTTTTGCTATAAATATATATTTATAGCAAAAACATTACCAGATCAAGAAAAACTAAAACTTTTTTGTTTAAACATGCGGACCCTTGCAAAACTACACCGATGACAAGGCACTAAACCACTTTGCTATCAAAATTATGCATGTAACAGAAAAATAAACCATCTTTTAAATTTCTTTTAGGCACTAAAAAAAGGTGCGTATGTTAATTGGTTTTGCTCATAAAGTAAGTTTTTTTTTAATGAATTGTTCTTCTACCGTTGACTAAAAATGTTGAATTAAATAAGAAATAAGTATAGAAACAATCGTTGTGGAATAGTTAAGTATAGAAATGGTCGATTTGGTAATGATCTGTCTTTTAACGGTCCGGACAGCTAGGATATATATACAAGGAAAAAGTAAATTAAATGTCGGTGTGAAACGGATTACCAAAGAACCGAATGTTTACGGTCCGTTCACCAAGTAAATATAATTCTGATATTGGTAATAATTCTCTTAGTTCTTCTGTTGTTTATAATTACTGCTTAAAAAAGATTTATTATATACCAAAACCACTCCTTTTGCCGGGTCATTTTGGAAAATAAGTTGTCTCATTTTAAAGATAATAAAGCAACTTTATATTATTTGAACTAGTTAGGCTTACCTTTTTTTAAATAATTCTGTATAGTATAGATAAACCTTGCAAGCTAAGCTTGTAGAGCCAGAATTTAGTTTTTGATTGTTGTTTTTATTAATATAAATTTAAACTAGATTTAGCAACAGAGGTACTGGTTCCTGCAGATCATATTTTAGTTTTAGTCTCTCCTACAACGGAAAAAAAATTCGCAAAAAAAAAGAGATGATCTCGACCTTTATTAGGCTTGTCTTGTACTTTGTTCATGTAATGTTATTAAATTTACACTGTTGCCCTTACTTATTTGTGCGTGTCTAATTCAGTTTTTTAAAGATGATTTAGTGCGCAATGCCTTATAATACTTTTTTTCCTTTCTATTTTTGATTTCGCAAAAATCCCAAAGGTCTCTTGAGCCTACTTTCTAAGATAATAATGTGATTTAGTGAACTGAAAGTAATTAGACATAGCATTAAAAAAAAACAAATCTAAAGGCCTTATAAGCATTTTATAAACTGAACTACCGTTGAACGCCTTCGTTTAATAAAGCTATATCTAGACGTTTTTAATACTTTTAATAATCCTTTTATAAACAAATACACCTTTGAATCTCAACGTTTAATAGAGGTTTGTTTACCACATTTTTTTTAATGCCAAATATAATATTTTAACAAAACACTAGGTGAGAGCAGCTAATAACTGCGTATAAACTTACGCAAATTATATATTTATCCGTAATTATCATATAAGTTCAGTTCAAAAAATAGGGCAATGTGAGTATCTGAGAATTTTTCACCTAATTCTGACTTAGCACAAAAAACATATGCAGCAAAAGCATTTCTTTTTTTGAAGAAAATCTTAAAATCATGGTTAGACATCGTTTTAATAAACAAGATCAATAAAAACTTATACATAATTTTTAAAGATGTTTAAGGAGCACTAATTTGAGTTGCACACTATAGACCGAAATTACCCCTTTTTTAAATGAAATATACCAACCTAAGGTAAAATATGACTGAAGTCATTGGGTATGTATTATGTTTAAATTATTTGATTAAAAGTTTATACATTATAGTTTTTGAACGATGTTTTAAACGCAAAAAAATTTTACTGATTTAAAGTGCTAAATTTAAAACGCAAAATAAATAACTTTAATTCTATCTCTGTTGGCTAATTTTCATGGAATGCAGAGCATTCTTTTGGCTCAACTTTAATAGTTATTTTTTTACGAATTTTTTTAATATATGGAATAAATTATATTATAATTCTCCTAAATTAATATATGGTATTCAAATTTAAAAGTCAAAGCATGATAAAAATATGTTTTTTTAACATAACATAAAGCAAAATCTTATTTGAAAATTATCCAAAATTTTTTGTATTACATATGAGGCGTTGCGAACAAAAGGGGCACACCAACCAATTTTCAAAAATCCGTTTTTTTTAACCATTTTTTACTTTAGTCTGTCATCTACAATATAACACAAGATCAACATGTCAGTGGGCCTCTTTCTGACTAAAAATCCCTTGTTATTTACACGTGATAAAATCTGAAGAAACACGCTTTGTAACGAGTAAAACGTTCGTCCGAAAGAGGGGTCTGAAAAAAACCACCAACTACCACAGAGGGGGAGTAGGTGTAAACTTTTCTACCATGTGGTAGGAAAAAGTGTAATTTTGCGCGCTTACTCAAAACTAGATTTTGGTTGGTGTGCCCCTTTTGTTCGCAACACCTCATATAAGAGAATCATTATCATTCAAAAACGACATGTTATATACTGTATTTTTAATAAAATGACATGTTTTTATAATAAACATTCAATGTTCAATCCTTCAAAACTTCTACGCTGCGTTATCTACAAGCTTTAATTGAAAACATATCATTATATCTTCAATGGTCATAAAACTAATTGAACCAAAGTGTCTGGTATTTTTTCGTTCAGATAAAATATATTTTTTCTGTCTTAGACCCCTTTTTCAATACCCTTCTTAAGAAGCTTAAGGTTTTCGATAAAAAAATCTCTTTTAAAATAAAAAATCTACTTAAGAATTTAAAAAAGCTAATATTAATACTTTAGGGAACTGTTTTAACCACCTGCTTTATCATGTAAAAAAAAATTCAACCTATAAACTTTCTTTTGAAAAACTGATAAATGTTGATTTGACCCATATTACCCCTAAGACCCAGATTACCACACCCAAACCTGCAAAGAAAATTTATCTTTACTACCCATATCTTACAAATCTTTTAGTATGATCAAAAAGGTCGAATCTTTTCTAAATGTTATATTATATATTATACCATATAGTTATTATATATCATTTTTATTTAACTATTATCTTTTTTTATATAATTATTTTCTAATATTATATATTAGTTATTATACTCATGTTTTTAAATTAGAAAAAATATAATTCCTTTGCTAAAATATATTTATCGATTGCTAAAAGGCCATTTTCCACAAGAAAAATATTTTTTCGCTATGACAAAACGCTGTTTTAATTTCCACTTACTTTCTTATGCGCTACTTTTTTTTCGTTGTCAGTAATAAAAATGGCAGCAACAAGTTTACGTTGCATATTTAACTAAAAGTAGTTATTACTTTATTAGTATTCTTTCTACTTTGATGCATGAGGAGATTTCTTACCATGCATTGGTTTTAACATTTCTGTGGTTATATGTAAGATGTGATAACATTTTTTAATATAATAATTTAATATAATGTTTTTTACAAGAAAGAATAAGAAAATAAATGCTAAACTCTTATGAGAACATTTCTGTTAAAAACCTGTTACTACAAGAACGAACAGGTTCTTGCAGTAACAGGTATAACTCTATGTAGGGTTTTTCACAAAAGGGTTTGTCTTCGTGTAGCCACTTGAAGATAAACATTCTTATGTAGTGTAACTTTTGTAATTGACAGTGTGCAAATTGACATTTGTAAATTCTCGATTTAAGTTTGCTCCTTATTTGATGAGTATTTACTTTTTTCATAAAGTGCACTATATATTATCGATCAACTATTCATGTGTATAATCACGAAAAATATAGCATGACACTTGATTTTAGAATAATATCTATACCCAAACTGCTTTATTTGTTTTTTCAAGTTGCGTAAGCTTCTTGACCATATTTATAAATTTGGGTTTCGCAAATTTGTGTCTACTTATAAGTCGTATTTGTATCTACATTTGAATGAACTCTTTCAGAAACACCATAAGTCATTCAAGAAAATCAATCAAAAAAAATCAATCAAAAAAAATCAATTAAGAAAAATTAATCAAGAAAAATCAATCAAGAAAAATCAATCAAGAAAAATCAATCAAGAAAAATCAATCAAGAAAAATCAATCAAGAAAAATCAATCAAGAAAAATCAATCAAGAAAAATCAATCAAGAAAAATCAATCAAGAAAAATCAATCAAGAAAAATCAATCAAGAAAAATCAATCAAGAAAAATCAATCAAGAAAAATCAATCAAGAAAAATCAATCAAGAAAAATCAATCAAGAAAAATCAATCAAGAAAAATCAATCAAGAAAAATCAATCAAGAAAAATCAATCAAGAAAAATCAATCAAGAAAAATCAATCAAGAAAAATCAATCAAGAAAAATCAATCAAGAAAGTAATGCAATTACAATAAATAAAAATATAAATAAGTTTTTTTTAGCTAGTATCAAATATACTTAGTAACTTTTTGAAAAACCTTTATTTAATGCAAACAGTTTACTTTTTCTTAAAATTTGGTTGTTTTAATTTATGGTATTTTTAAAATGAAACGTTCAGTTAGAAAAAAATCTTTTCTCTAAAATCTAATTTAAAGATACTATTCACAAACAAAATATAACTAAGTTTCTGACGTGAAAAGATATTTTCAGATTTGTGAAATTGTTTTACCACAGCAAGACATTTTCATGTAACCGTTGATATAATTTTTCAAAGTGTTTACAAATTTCTGCAATTGAGTAGCATGCGGATTCAATTAGGCGTATTTCTTAATGAATAGCAGCATTTCTTATAAAAATTTATATTTCCTTTAATCAACACTTCCCCCCTCCCTTTAATCATTACTTTAATATGTAAAACTGTTAATAATTTTATTTTGTATATAATTTTACCTGTTGCACATAGTAATGCACCAGAGATTTTGTGATTCTTTATTTTCTTTGCATAAATTAGAAAGCTTGATACAAAAGCAACAGAGTATGACACGCAACCAATAATCATAAAGGCTCTGGTAACATTTATGATATCTAAAACAAACAAAAAAATTTATTATGAATTAATAATCATTTATATTATTAAACAATTTTATATTACTTTACAACTTCACAATCAATACAATCAGCTCTTCACAATAAGTTCACTCGTTTTAAAGTAGTTTTGCCCTCTTTTCTTAAGTAGTTACACATCCATTAGAAACTTAGTTGTACACTCTTTCTAAAGAGCTAACGCACATTAAAAATAAGTTGTTGGCAAGAATTGAAGTTATAGATTATTCATTTTTTAAGTATAAGTTTTACGTAAGTTTGCTTGAAATATATATTTTTTTAAACAACTTATTATAAACATTTCATTGCACTTGCTTTAGATTAATTTTTAAAGAAAATAAGAAAATTTTCACGTATTTTGAAATAATTTAATAGGTTTTAATGATACATGCTATCTAAAAAAATAAATAAACACAATTTGCATAAAAATTCATTAAAAACATTATTAATTGTATCAAATCAAGTCAAATAATCTGAATAAAATTGTTGCATCTACAAATAGTAAAACAAAAACTAAACTATAATAATAATTATGATAACAATAATAACAATAATATTAAAAATAGTATCAGTAATAATAAAAAAAGAACAATAACTATTTAACAAAGCAGTAATATAAAAGTAATTATAACAATATTAACAACAGTAAGAAATATGATACTTATTATAATAAAAATATAATAATATTAATAGTAATAGTTTTGAAGCGAACACTAATGAAAATATTGTTGTTAATGAAAAATTAAAATAAACAAAAGTTAATTTATTATCAATTGAAAGTTGTTTAAGACTTGAGCAATAATAAACTTTTGTCCGCGGTTGCACTGACTGACACTAAAAAAGAACAAATTAGAACAAATAGAAGCTCACAGTTAGGTTTATAAAAAATAGGTTGTTGAAAAATATAAGGCTTATAAACAATATTTAGTAATAATAAGTTGTTAAAAGGAAAAAAATTTATAAATTATATTTTCTTTCAAAAAAGTTTAAGAAATCAGTTTTAAATTTTAGGAACGGTGTTTAAGATTTTAGTTCGGAAAGAAGATTGTTCCATGTTTGTATGCTTTTAGGTTGTATGGATTCATAACCCAATGGGCACGTTCTTGGACGTCCATACGATGTACCGTTTAGGTCCAGTCGTCCACGTCCAATATCGTACGCTTTGAACGTCTAATGGACGTCCAAAAACGTCAAAGTCCAAAATAGTACGTCCTTGGACGTCCATTGGACATCCGCATCCAAAAGAGGTTTATTATCTTCTCCGTGTGCTACTACAAATGCGTGGATGTAAAATATTATTTAAATGGTTAATAAAACATAATTTGAAAGTTGTCAATTTATATGCCTATAAGTTTAACTGTTAATTTATATTTATCAAATACTAACTGATAGTTTAACTATATAGTTAAGCTATCAGTTAATAGCCCCTCGAATGAGATTCGACGAGAAATTCGACGAGACATGCGTTACGAAGTTCATCAAGGCTTGTGGTCTTGATGACTTCACGATCAATCAAGCATGATTCCTAAACACAAGTAAAAAAGAAACTGTTCATAACTGCAATATTATTTAAGCCTCTCTTGCAAATAAAAGGGAACAAACCACCGTTTTTTGAAAACACTGCAATTCTCGTATGAAAACGGAGTTTTCGCACGAGGAGATAGGACTTCAGTTCAAGGAAGTAACGTTCAACGAAACTCGAGCTAGACTTAAAAAAAAAACGAAGAACGGAAAGATGCTGGGATTCTTGACAAACCGTTTCGGAATGTTATCCACAAAAGAGCCGGTCAAGTATGCCGTATCAATGACACAAAGTCAAACGAGAAAAATAAGTATATGTTCGTCTCAGCAACAACAGCTCTCAGCGAATATTGATGAAGCAATACAGCAGCTACAACAAGCACCGCTCAAAAAAACTCATCCACCTGAAAAACACCTAAATAACACCCAGCGTTCCTGTAATAAATAAAAATAATCTGTTACTTGTAAATATCCGCTTTTTGGCCAACAAGCCATGCTCGTTAAATAAAAATAAACGCAACAAAGCGTGGCCATTTGCAGTATCGGACAAAACGAGTGCAACCAAATAATGCTAATTTAGTTTCCTTATATAAAAGTGCTGCATTTCCCACAAGTTCTCGATAGGGTTGAGATCCGGATATTGAGGCGGCCAATCCATCACAGATAGGTGGTTGTCTTGTAACCACTGCTTGACTACTTTTGCAGTGTGTTTCAGATCGTTGTCTTGCTGAAAAACCTATTTTATTGGCATATTCTATTCAGCATGAGGTAACATAACATCTTTAGGATATTTTTATATATGAAATGGTCCATTATTCCATTGTTTCGATGTATTGGATCTAGGCCGTTAGCAAAAAAACACTCCCAGACCATTACATTGCCTCCACCATGCTTCGCGGTCTTACGGCAGTAACGTAAATGGAGGCGTTTTCCGGCCAGTCGACGTACACGGTAAATGCCATCGCTCCCAATTATGTTGAACTTTGATTCATCACTGAACAGGACAGTTCGCCATTTCTGCACATTCCAGTCAAGATGAGATGTAGCAAACAAGAGTCTTTTCTTCTGGTTTTTTAGTGAAACCAGCGGTTTCTTTGCAGGGCGTCGAGAAAACAATCCGGCTTCAACAGCACGTCGTCTGATTGTTCGGTCTGATACAAGCAGCTCTAATTGCTTTTGTATCTCGACTGATGATATCCAGGGATCCTTCTTGACGGATCTGACGATCATAGAATCCTCTCTAGAAGTGGTGGAACGCGGTCATCCACCTTTGTTATCTGCTGCCAACTTCCCCGTAAAACGATATTTGGAACATAGTCTTGATACGGTCCATTTTTTCACGAGATATTTATCACAAATACTTTTAGGTGACATTCCACTTACGTAATTGCCAATAGTTTTCTTTATTAGTTCCAATCCAAGTCTGTCGAAAGCCATTTTTGCACTTGAAGTCATAAAAATAATAAAAATAAATAATCACGCATCTCAAGATTTACCGTGTTACATTCACCTTGTGATGATACAATAATGCTCTGTGAAACACATTGTCTTGATTGGATGTGGACTGTATTGATGTAATGAAACACTTGTTGTATTTCACTTTTTGTATTGATGTTCTTTGATAAAACACTTTGATAAAACTCACTTCGATAAACTGTCTTGATAATACTGACTGATTGACTTCCATATACTGACTGAATTACATGTCGATTTACATGTCTCTTATATAGTAAAATAAACCTGTGTGAACCTGTTCTGGAAGATTCTAAATGCTTCTTTTCGATGCTTCTGGAAGCTTATGAATGTTTCTGGATACTTCTGGATGCTTCTGGATGCTTCAAGATGCTTCTTCTGGAAACTTCTGGAAGCTTCTGCATGTTTCTGGAAACTGTTGGAAACTTCTGGATACTTCCTTTAATTGTTAAAAAACTTCCGTGATGTAGACACGGACCAGACTTAACAAATTTGAAACAAACTAAAAAAGTTGCTCTTGTTTTGTCCGCTGCAAAATGGCATTTGTCAACAAAATTCTGCCTGTGTGCTGACAGCTAATTGCTCATCCCATGGCATGCTATGACTCCAGACTCCTGAACTGTTTGCTGTGTTAGTATAGTTTGTTTCGTTTTTAAGACATGTAAAATTAGGAACACTTTTTAGCATTGTTCGATGCTTGTTGCAAATGTTTTGTTCAATACTGTATATACAAAAAGAATTAACTACACTAAAAATTAATTCTTCACAACTAAACTCAGACTCCATTGAACATATGTAGCGCATTATTAGGTTTGGCAACAATTCCATTCTTCTCGGATGTATATATCGACCACACGACCTAAATGGCAAAAATCTCAAAACTGTATAGCATCTATCAAAGCTTCTAAAGCTGCCGCCCAAAGGTTAGAGTGTAATTTCATTCTAATCTATGGTAACTTTAATTTTAGCCACACTTTTTATGAGTATATTGAGATTGGCGGCGGCGTGGCGACAACAGCGAACGTGCAAAATGAACAACCAGGAGACATGAGACTTCAAGATTGCTTAAACGAATGCCTACTCACACAATTGATCACCTTTAAAACATATTGTAACAACAGATTTTTAGAGCCAAACAGTAGTCTCGACCTAGTAATTACAGACAAACCAGATCTCTTGATAGAAATAAAATAGGTAGACTCATTCGGGGACATTCCTATGGGACAATCTTACGCTCTAATTACGGGTTAATTCGTTCTGAATGGCATGATAGACGTGGCACCGATCGTGCAACAAAAACACTACATCTGGAGCAGAGTCGACTACACTAACTTTCCCTGAAATTAAGTTTAACCGATTGGAACAGTTTATTTCGAAAACTAAACAGCTAACGAATGTTACAATCTATTCCTAGAAGTGTACGACAAACTAACAACAGAATTCATTCCGTCGACTACCTTACCCTTGAAGAAAAAACACGAACTATGGATAACAGACGAAGTTGTAAAAGCTATTGGACTTTGGAATAAATATATCGCCTCTGGTCGCCATACTTATAGAGAGCTCAGAGACACATGAAAAATAGTACTACAGAATCGTACTATAAATGTTTTTTGTTCAAATTTCACTACTGAAATTTTATTTTTTTAAATAGTTTAATAGTCAATCTTTACTATAATGTAGGAATTTTACCTAATTTTGTGTAAAAAGATCGATTTTGAAGCCCTACCGTTTCATATTTTTGAAGACTTTCATTTTAAACTTATCTGTTTTATAACTTTAAAAGTTTTTTTCTATAAAACTTTTAATTAATAAGTATAAAGTATTATATATTTTTGAAAGCATCATGCTATGGAAATTTTAAAACAATTCCATTTTTTTAATTATATGGTTTTGTTTACAAATAATTAATTGAGCTATAAAGGAAGAAAGAAAAAAAAATTCCTAAAGTTCACCGATAATTTTGGCAGTTACCGACGCTTCCCGACGCTTTAGTTTTATAATTAATTAGTAGCTTAGGTGTCTATAAAAATGATTTATTAAAAATCAGGTGAGGATACGTGCGGTTTACAAAGTTATAGATAAAAATGTAATAAATATCAGAAAACAGAAAATTGCTTTTTTTCGTGGTTTCAGACTATCTGTTTATAACAAAAGTTTTTTTGTGCAATTTTTATTAAGAATTAATTTTGATGGACATACATTAAATTATTTTTGCATTTTGTGGTGAAAATTTTATCAGCAATTTGTAAAAATTGCGTCATTTAAAAAATATTATATAAAGAGTTGATATATTTATATAACTGCAACAAATTCCCAGAGGAATTTAAATACTCTTTAAAATGACAGCTTTTAAGTGCTCGAAACGTCAACTGTAACTTTCCTATATTGATGGAGGAAAAACAACTGAGACACTATCAATAGTTTTAAAAGAAAGTTATCAAGTTTCTCAGGATAGCTTGTTTTTCATTGTTAGTGATATTCAAAGAAACATTATTCCATCGTTTTTCAAACGATGGACCAAGACGTCACGGAAAGTGAATGCTTTTTTATCTAACAGCAGTAATTGGTTAGGTTCGGAATATAGTGTATTTTTACCAAAATCAAAAAACGCAATAACAGACCCCACGCCATCTAGATCATTTGAAAAACGTGGAAGACCGCGTATGTTCTATGGAGATTTGTCAGAGACCAGTAAAAAAAAAATTCCACATTTGTTAAGGAAATTGGATTCGAGCATATCTTTAATGCGTATCTTCAGGCATTACGTTCAATGAAGAACAGAATGTGGAAGCATTAAGGTTTGCCGAAAAAAAAAGGTCTCTGTTTCGATTTTTATGGAAAATACAAACGTTTTACTGACAGATGAAGAAGCACTCAGCGTATTTGTTGATTTAGATTTAACTAAAGCACAATGTTTATACTTGAGGAAGTTGACAGACGAAAAAAACTGTTCCTTATTCCCACCCTATTATAAGTTGCAAGAAGTTAAACAAACTTGCCATCCACCATCTTCAGCAATAGAAATTACGAACACACATGCAAAATTTATGGACCTGCAATATTTTTTGAATCACACTGTAAATAGAATTTTGACTATAGATTCCGTGTACAACAATAAATTTAAACAATTAATTTTGTAAAGTAAATGGGGTTGTAATGGCTCCTCTGGCCAAAGCGAGTATAAGCAGAAACTTCCGATGGAATCTGAACTTATTTCTGATGCGAATTTGTTTATTAGTTCTTTAATAACGATCAAATTAGTTGATGAGGTAACTGGCGCAGTTGTTTGGCAAAATCCGGCTCCTTCGTCTGTACGTTTTTGTTGACCTATATGCATAGAATTTTGCAAAGAGACTCCTAAGAAAACTAAAGTTGTTGTAGATGAAATAAAAAGCCAAATACACTCTTAACGGCCATCTACTATTAACAAAAGTTCTAAAAGAATATGAGTGAAATATGAACCTTTTACAGACCTTGGTACAGAAGCGTTTTTTACAGCAATATTACCAATCATGGTAATATTGCTAGAAGATTTTTTTACAATCCAAACTGCTCTTTTGAAATCACCGGAGTAAATAAAAATTTGATTGAGCGACTTTACATAATTCTAGAAGCTCTCTCCTCAAGTGTTATGATAAGTGCTAAAAGTTTTGGGACATGCTACAGAAACTGCCCATATTTATGTGAGTAAATATAGCTGGTACTTTGTGCTGTCTTCAGTACACAAAATTTTACTTTATGAAGAAAATTTCATAAAACATTTTGCAGTACAGCCTATTGGTCAACTGTCAGAAGATGCGCAAGAATCTCGTAATAAAGATTATAAAACATTTTGCCTTCATCATGCCAGGAAATGTTCTATATAAGTTACAAATGAGGACGTATTGAGTTTTACTTAAAAGTTTTATATTTAATTTTTTTTTATAAAAAATATTTCCTTAGAAGCCTCATATACTTCTTTATATTTGTGAAAAATTTTAATACTTTATCATTAGTAGCAAAAGTTATTGATTTTTGATCCCAAACAGACCTTTATTTTCCACTGTGCGTGTTAGATTATGAAGAGAACACAGCTAATTTATATAAAAACGACACTAAAAAGCTACGCGCAAATATCAAAAACAAAAACAACTCAAAATATGTATTCAACTCGATAGAAACAACTGATGGAACAATTTCAACAGATGTTTGTATTATTTGCACAACCCTGAACAATTATTTCCAATCAGACTTTGTCAACGAGCCAGACGGACCTGTGCCTGAATTAGAACCCGAACTGACAAAAAATGTATATTAGACACGAATATCTTTTCAATCAACGAGATCCATGCTCGACTGGCAAACCTAGACGAATTTAAATCTCTCGATGTTGATAACGTTCACTATCGTGTACTCAAACAGAAGCTTTCGCATTGCCTCTAACGTTAATTTTCAAGAAATCCTTCTCAACCAGCCATGTAGGAGACCTGTGGAGGAAATCCAACATCACGCACCTTTTCCATATAGGAATTAAACTAAAAGCATCAAATTATAGACCAGTTTCTCTCACATCCAAACCATGCAAAATATTCAAGAGCATATTACATGAAAAAATAGTGCTATACTCTAACTTAAACGGTTTAATAAGCATGGCACAACACGGATTCATTCAACGAAAAAGCTTTTTAACTAATCTCCCAGAAACTTGCGACTTCCTCACAGAAGCCGCCCACAGATCCAGTCAATGTGATATACACTGATTTTGCAAAAGCATTTGATAAAGTTCCACACAATCGCCTATTGAGCAAATTGAAAGCATATAGCATCAACGAGAAATCTTGACTCACTAATAGACAAAAGCGTGTTATCATTGATACTCATTCAACTGCCAAAATATTCACTTCAGATTGGAAAAAAGTCACAAGTGGCGTCCCTTAAGGAAGCGTCCTCGGCCCTCGGCCGTCCTCGTCCTCGGCCCTTTAGTACAATTTAAAAACGATCTGCCGGACAATATTACTAGCCAGTTCAAGCTCTACGCAGATGATAGTAAATTAATGAACATCATAAAATTGACAGACATTGATTAAGCCAAAAAATGGTTTTACAAATGGTTGATGTTCTTTAATGTGGAAAAGTGCAAAATAATGCATGTTGGTCGTGGTAGCAGAAAACGTAATCAAGTCTATTCAATGACAAGCATAAAAGGTACTCGTCGAAACCTGGAGGAAACTGAAACTGAACAAGATCTAGTTGTTCTGATATCGAATGACCTTAATTTCCGTGCCTAAGTGGAGTCTGCAGTCTTAAAAGCCAATTGCAAAATATGCCTACTCAGAGAAGCATTCCAAAGCAGATGCATTCATCTCTGACGAATGCCTTACATCATCACGTGCGCCCACACCTGGAATTCGCTATTCAAGCATTAGCCAAGTTCATTTCAGAGGCCTGGTCTCGAAATTATTTTGATGTAGGGAATTAAGTAAAGACGGTTACTTTGTTATTAAAAAAAATAAACTAAACAATACTGTCGCTGCTACTATTAGCTCTTAATTCATCATGATCAAAAACCTAAATGACTAAATAGATACTTTCGAGGAATTGCAAAAGAAAATGCAAATGTATTTACGTTTTTTAAAGCTAAAAGAAAAAAAGAAAGCCTAATAGGCTATTGAATATTGTTGTTAAATAGCATACATGTATTTTTAATGAAGTATCTCTTGAAATACCAAAAATTACAGCTGAATGGTCATCAAACAAGATGTTTTACGATAAGAAAATTAGTGAAGATATCGTTTACAGATATTGTGACCATAAAAAAGAAAGGAACTGCATCTTCCTGAAAAAAAATAAAAAATGCTACAAAGTTGCAAAATAAAATAGTTACCTGGTTAAATGTTACATGCATTAAATATATGAGTATAAAATTATATATTGATTATTTGAGATCAGTTGTTTTACTTTTTGATTGATTTATTCCTAAAATAGAACATTGAAGTTGTCCAGTTAGTTCTAGTAGGTTATGTACTGGGTTTACTTTCACTTTTGTGTTTACTTACTTTCACTTTTGTGTTTTTTAAAACACAATAATTATAAAATACTAAACACAATAAAAACTATAAACGAAAAATTTTTGGCTCTTTCTAGCACAGAACAGTTACAAAGTGTAATCATTTTTTAAAATTAACTGAGTCCAAAATAAAAAAGATGACAGTACCC
>NC_088933.1:15215000-15237500 GCF_038396675.1 Hydra vulgaris
AAATTGTTTCGAATAACAGAAATTTTGAACAACTGCAGGTTCGAATAACTGCATTTCTGCATAACAGCATTTGCATGAGTTTGTTAAAGAAAATTCAAAGGAAATAAAAATTGCTTTGAATAAGCAGACAATTTTAATAAGTGCCATTTCGAATAACCGGGAGTTTACTGTATAATAAATAAATAAATATGTATATATATAAAAACATATATATATATATATATATATATATATATATATATATATTATATATATATATATCTATATATATATATATATATAATTTATATATATATATATATATATATAATTTATATATATATATATATATATATATATAATTTATATACATATACATATGTAATTTATTTATCTATATATTTTATATATAATAATAATAATCCATTTATTTAACCATAAAATATGAAAATTTACAATAATATTTATAAACTCACATAAATAAGGTTAGGTGTCACTATATAGTTAAAAACTAGTCAATGGAGTGATACCTGAACCTATAATTATAAATTATATATATAAATAAGTTATATATATATATATGTATATATATATATATATATATTTATATATATATATATATATATTTTAACTTTTTAAATTTAATAATAATTATATTAATTTAATAACTTTTGTTTTTACGTTTGTTTTCAGACTACTAATGGTACAAGTTTTGTTTTTTGATTTAGATTCTGTATCTCAATGATATCCTGACCTATCGATACGATATCCTGTTAATTGTTTTTTTATATAACGCATAAATTTATATGCAAACACTCACATACATAAATTTTAAAGAAAATATTTATATTTTTATATTTATATCTATAAATTGTATTAGCTAAGATTTTTTATATTTATAATTGTATAATACTGTTTGTATTAAAAATTGATTTTGGAAATATTGCGAGTGCAGAGTTCAACTTACAATTTAGTTTTATTTGCCATATCAATATATATTATAGCCACGTTTAATTACGTTTAATAATATTTTGCGATATTTTATTTAGCGCATTAAGCGTTGATTCAATGTTATATTTCAACCTTTACTCGACGTCTTTGAGTCACGTTAAATCGACGTTTTACTAACAACGTTACAAATCCTTGCCAAATAGACTACTTTAGCAGCGTTTATGCAATGCTTTTTAGGTAGCGTTTTATCAACGCTAAGTTGCGACGTTTATTCAACGCTTTTTATGTATCGCTTTTTCAACGTTTAGTTGCGACGCTTTTGTAACGTCATTTAGTAACGTTTTTTCAACGTTACGCAATAACGTTTAATCTACGTCTATTAAACAACGTTACATATCTTTGCAAAATCTGATTACTTTGTCAACGTTTCCGCAACATCTTTTGCGACCGGTTTTCAACGTTGATTCAACGTTGTCATGTTTGCTGGGTAGTTATATGGGCATATCTAGAACTAAACTATTTTTAAACAGATGTATGGTTGTTTAAAAATTGAAATAACACTTTTAAGAAATGGCTGTTTAGTTGTAACGTGTTATTTTGTACAAAAAAAATTGAAATTTGAACTCGAATCTGTAGTGTTTTCTCGTAATCAACAAATCAATAAACAGATAAATTAAATCAATAAACGATAATCTTTTCTCCTAACTAAAACTCTGCTATTTACAAATTTTTCCTCAATATATATACTCTATGCTTTTCCTAAAATATCCTTCAAAACACCGTCATAAATCACCGCAAAAACATATTTACAATAATTATTGGTAAAAACTATTAAGGATATTAAATCTCTAACGTCATTAAATGTTCTAGAACTTTCCGGAATTACACTCCTCCTTGATCCTTACGGATCATCCAAATAGCAAGTATTTCGAAGGCATGCGCTGTTCCCGACCACTCCGTTGCAAAAGCATGTCGATTTATTGGGGTCTATCTTCAGCTTCGACATTTTCCTCGTTCGTCTCTAATACATCTTTAACTTGCTCTCCTTGATTTTTAGCGTTCTCTAGACCAGTTTCAGTATTCATCTCTATTTCCACATCAGGGATAATGCAGGACTGAGTATCATTTCGAGGTCTAACGTGTTTCACATGACGCGGAATGCCGTTCACTTCTACGATTTGTTTCGACGCATTCCGAGTTATCGTAGCTGGTTGCCACTTTGTATAGCACCTCGCATTTGGTGGTTTCAGCCAGACTTTATTGCCGATTCGAAACCTCTTGTTCGTGACATTTTGCGCAGAAAGATTCTCTTTTCCCAATCCTTTCACACCAATGGTATAACTGTATATTTTATCCATCGGACTTGCACCATTTTTGTCGGCTAAGACATTGTACCAATAAAATGCTTCCGGTATCGACATTTTCGATCGTTCTGCTATTCTCTTGATCGTACGGTGGTTTCTTTCTACAATTCTATTTCCTTCAGGATAATAAGCGGCTCTAAATCTAATTTGTACTCCCCAACTATCAAGGAAACTCCTTATCTCTTTAGTTTTAAATGTCGGCTCATTGTCAGTCAATATTTCCACGTTCACAAAAAATAAGACGGAGTATTCGGACTATGGCAAGACTTCCGTATAAGCTTGATAATTGTTGCCACAACGCGTATTTTGAAGGTCCGCAATCAATTAGACTTAAAAACTGTCAGTGCCATAATGCGTGATGTCCATGGCCAATCTCTCCCAGTTTCCTTTAACATCCAATTTCCCTTTTTCCCACCGTATTGGCGCTGGATCTACTGACTGACATGGTTCGCAACTTTTTATCACATATCGAACATCGTTTTCAGTAGCAGTCGCAATTGCTTTACGAACAAAGTTTAACGTTCGATTCACACCGAAATGTCCAGTTCTTTGGTGTATATTGGAAATAGATTCAGCTTTTGTAGCTACGATTCCCATACAACTACTCCGACACTCTGGCACAATCAGTTTGTTGAGCCATCTGCTGCGAACTCTTGTTAATGCGTCAGCCAAATTATATTTAGAAGGAATGAGTTTTACCTCAACGCTAACATTGTATTCTTCAATTAGCTGTTGCAACACGCTCAGTCTTCTTCGAATCAGCATTTCACCCGTCGCTTTTGATCTCAACCTTGATTTTCCTGTAAGGGCGTCAGAAACCCAGTGAAATACTGTCACGGAATCGGTAAAAACAGTCACTTTCTTCAGCTTCCACATCAGAGCCATATTCATTCCACGTATCACAGCGTCTAATTCTGCCATGTTTATATGAATATCAGACGTTTCTTTTCGCAGCCATGTTGCATCCTCCACAGTAGTTTCCCCAACTTGAATAAGAGCACCCATCGCTAAAGAACTGGCATCAACCCACATTTTTCCCTCATCGCCACACACAGCCCAATCACCACAAGCAGGCTCGCAACGTTCCACCTCAGCAAATACTTCTTTAAGCACCCACTCAACGTTCTCATCACAAATTTCATCGTCCCAACCCTTCGTCAGACTGACAGCTTTCCTCTTCAAGAGACTACAAATCACTCGCAGCCAACCACACACGGGTAAATGTCCTACCAACTGTCCACAGATTGAAAACACAACTCTCCTGGTTAACTTTTGCGAGATAGCATCAACTCGATTCCCTCTGGACCACATCAGTTTGTTACCAACCTTGCGCACACACAATCCTAACACACAAACTCCATCATTACCAATCTGCTCACCTTCTTTACTTTCTAAACCATATTTTAAAAAATGCATCTTGACATAATCAAGACTCACCACACTTTCGTCTACGAAAATGTCGTCAACATAAGCGGACGTTCCACTCTTCACTAATTCGTCTTGATCAATGACGGCACTCACAACGGATTTCATGATCATTGGCGCAACGTTCAATCCGAAACCAAGTCGTGTCAAACAATACCTTTTATTTCGAAATACCACTGTTTGGAAGGGCCAAAGAGATTTATCAGTTTTTGAAGATAAGCCTTGCGTAAATCAATAGTTCCTGGTTTGTTACCCATTCTTCTCCATTCTCTAAGCTTTTCGACACACACATCTGCATCTCTCGTGTATGTCTCAATGAAATCGTTAGCTTCTCTCCTTTCCAGAACAGGTCGGATTTTGTGGTCTTTGTTTCTCTGAATGACAGCCATTAAAGGAATCTGCCCTTTGGGCGGCCCCAATTCATTTTCGTCATACTCTAACAGCCACTTCCGATCAATCCAATCCTGTAGTTCGTTTTCTAGCGTGTTGTGGAATTCCGTACTGTGCCACTTTATTGCGCAATCGGTCGGGGCTTTCTCCATCTCTCCAATTCCATTTGACTCTCCATTCAACACCATTAAAAACTGCTTCGTGATCTTTCTTTTTTATTTCGATTTTCTTAACTTTGTCCTTGTTGAAAGCCGATGATCCACAGTAACTCAATCCGAACTTCGCTTTTCCCAAAGGAGAAATGGATACTCCTCCTAGTAATTTAATGGAACTCATTCCGAGCACCATATCAACTCCAAACGGTTGGAAGTCCACTAAAATAACTTCATCACGTGCTTTTATGCCATCAACCTCAAGAATCACGACCGCTGACCCAGTGCACTGATGAACTTTTCCTTCAAACGTTACTACCTTTCGAGAGTTTGAATACCTACATTGACTTTTGGGCTGGAATTTTTTATTCTAAGTCGTCTTCGAACATCCTGTGTCCACTAAAGCTGTCGCAACCATACCGTTAACTTTTAAACGAATAACAGATAATGCGCTCATTCCACCGTTGTTCAGGAGCGAGGTAGCGCAGATTCCTCGCTCCTGCAATCGTTTCCCTGCAGCTTCCAGCAATTCGATGCAATGTGTCCTTCCTCACCACATTTAAAACATCTAACAGTCTTCGGTGACAAGTTCTTCGCAAGCAAACAATTCTTTGAAATGTGATTCAAACCTTTGCAGTTGTAACACACTAAAGCGGTTTTTGTAGCATGGCGTCTAGATACAGCGCCAACAGCGTCACTGTCAATCACATTTGCACAGTTCAAAGCAGCTCTCACTCTGGGTAACATTATATCAATTGGGTCCATTACGGCTCGAAATCTTGATGATAAAACTTCTGTCAAACCCACAACAAACGCCAAACGCACAGACTCCTCTGATAATTTAGCAAGATAGGCTAATCGTCTTAAGTCAGCCAAAAACACGTCGGCTTTTTCTCCGTCACATAATTTTCGTTTTGGAAACAGTTCATATGCAGTATAGGCATCTACAGAAAACGCCGCTAATAACACACGCTTGACTTCGACAACATCTTTTTTATCTTCCGCGGTTAAAGCATCGTAGACTGCATAAGCAGCTTCTCTGAGAAGGATCGGAAAAAGTAGTTCAAGCTTTAAGTTCTGAATTTCAGCAATCAATTTCGTTCGTTGAATCCAAACAGCAGCATCCGAAGTGCCATCATACGTTTCAAGCATATCAAATAATCTCATACTTGGTTCCATGCCCGGTTAGCTTGTAGTTTTTTCTCGTAATCAACAAATCAATAAACAGATAAATTAAATCAATAAACGATAATCTTTTCTCCTAACTAAAACTCTGCTATTTACAAATTTTTCCTCAATATATATACACTCTATGCTTTTCCTAAAATATCCTTCAAAACACCGTCATAAATCACCGCAAAAATATATTTACAATTATTATTGGTAAAAACTATTAAAGCTATTAAATCTCTAACGTCATTAAATGCTCTAGAACTTTACGGAATTACAGAATCATTTGTCTGTCAACATTTATGTTATAAATACTCACAAAGAACTGCTTTTGTTTTATCAGATTATATTTGTTTTAATACCTCATTAAAATTAGCATAATTACAGAAAACATAAAGTTAAAGCAGTTTGACTATCTAATTTACTTGGTTTTTTCGGAAAACTTTTAAAGTTACTAGAAAACTCAAGATTGTGTTAATTGCGTTGGACCATGAACAACAAGTAGAAAATTTTCTTCAGTTTTATGTTCAATTCCAGCTACAGATTGAGTGTACAAATGCAATACATTAAACATTTTAAAACTAAACAAATTAATACCTTATTAGTAATTGTTGAAGAAACAGTAAATTCAATATATGATTAAAAGAAAATGAAAAACTCAAATTATCTTAAAATTAAGTTTTGAAATCTAATTTTGTTATGTTAAAATTCGAATTTGACAATCTGGTTTAAAATCATTAAGATAATTTATAAAAAACTTTTTTTGCCATTGTAATTTCTTCGAGATAAAAGCAATTTTAACATTTTGAAAATTTTGTTTTTGAATTTGTATATATAAAGGGTTCTTTTATAATTTTTATGACTATAATTTGTTCTTTGCTGAATTTTATTTTTGTTTCTTCATATCTCTTTGTTTTTATGATTGATTCAAGTTTTATTTAAGCTAGTCAGTTTTCTTTTAATTTTCTTTCTTATTATTTAGCTGAAATAATAGGCTCTGGCAAACTGTTTGTATTTCTGGTAAATTGTTTGTATTAAATCTCTTTTTTTATAAACTTGTTTTAAACAACTTCATATAGGTTTTTTTGTACACTTTCTGATCATGGTAAACGATAGTATTTGAGCAAACCATTCGATTCTTTTGATTTAAAATTTTTATAAAGCATAAAGCAGAAGCACAATAAAAATAAAGCGTTGTAAAAATCTAGTCAGAACAAGTATAAATATTAAGATGTGGAACACTTGTTGATTCTTTATCAAACTGAAATGCTACCATTTTTTTTTTCCCTAGATCGTAAACATAAGTGTGCGGCCTGCGTCTAATGAATTTGGCTAATGGTCTCCTTACCTAATAAAAGATATCAATATGCTTGATAACCTTTTTTTAAAAGAAGATTTTAGCGCAGAGCAAAAAAAGTTTCCTCAATCAAACATCTCCAATATGAGCAACGCTTAAAGATATTTAAAATGAAAACACTGGAAAAAGAAGAGCCAGAGAAGATCTTATTGAACAGTTAAATTGTAAATAAAAATGAAGATGATAATTTTTTTGTTCCTCATAGGATCTTTAACCACCTATATACCAGGAGGAGTCATAATAAACAGCTACACAGAAAAATTATTAACGATTGCGAAGAGCGACATCACATTTTTACTAATAGTGTCACACCGTCCTGGAATATGCTAAACAGGAAACAATTGACACTCACACGGTTAAATTATAAAAAAAAGTTTCCTATCATGATGGACAACTTGTCTTGTCGATAATTTGTCATACGCATTAGGTAGCACAGAGATGCCTAGTGTTGCTCAATTCATCAATATACTCTATAATTAATGATTAACTTGTTTACAGTATTTTTAAACTTTGTAAAAGCATAACAAAATTATTATTGATTGTAAATTTATTGATTCCAAATAAAGTCAAAAATAAATTCAAATTCATATAATATACATATTATATATATATATATATATATATATATATATATATATATATATATATATATATATATATATATATATATATATATATATATATATATATATATATACATATTATATAACTTTTATATATATTATATTATGTATATTAAATATATAAATATATATATAAGATATATATATATATATAATATACTATATATATAATATCATATATATTATATATATATATGTATATATATATATATATATATATATATATATATATATATATATATATATATATATATATATATTATATATATATAAATGTATATATATATATAGAACGAATTGAAAATAGGATCAAAAAGTCCTCACTTGTTATATGTATATTCGGCGTTATTTTCTATGACAAATATATGTGACCTACTTCTATAGTATTGCCCCATATATATATATATATATATATATATATATATATATATATATATATATATATATATATATATATATATATATATATGGGGCAATACTATAGAAGTAGGTCACATATATTTGTCATAGAAAATAACGCCGAATATACATATAACAAGTGAGGACTTTTTGATCCTATTTTCAATTCGTTCTATATATATATATATATATATATATATATATATATATATATATATATATATATATATATATATATATATATATATATATATATATATATATATGTATATATATATATATATATATATATATGTATATATGTATATACATATATGTATATATATAAATATATACATATAAATATACATATATATACTATATATATAATATATATTATGTATGTAATATATATTTTTTTTTATTTTAGGTGCCCCAAGAAGTCCTAACGGTCTTGTCACAGAGCACCGCTTAAGTGCATTTAACCAGGAAGTTCACGCCTCCTTCCTTACCGTGACGCGAAAATTTGTCCAGAGCTCGTTTCGAACCTGGATCTCCTGCTTAAAAAGCAAGCGCTCTAACCACTGCGCCACGGCCGCACATATGTGTACGGCCGCATATTATATATATGATATATATCATATATATAATATGCTATATATATAATATACATTATATAAATAATATGTAATATATATTATATATATAATATATATATATATATATATATATATATATATATATATATATATATATATATATATATATATATATATATATATATATATATATATATAGCAATACTTTAGTAGTAGGTCACACATTTTTGTAAAAGGAACTAACTCCGAAAATACAGATAACAAATTATGTTTTTTTGATCCTTTTTTTTAATTTGTCATCGTTTGCTTTTTTTTAAAAACAAAGTTTAAAACTTTTTATTTTAAAAATTATTTTTTTTAATTTTTTATTTTTTAAACTAAAAAAAATAAAGAAATGTTGTACTATTAATAGTGTGAAGAAGTTTGAATATATTGATTTCAATTTTAAGTTAGATAAAAATACATGGTCATGAGAAAGAAATTTTTTTTGCCTGTTTGAATAACATTTGTAGCCATATTTGTTAATTAAATATATTTATCCAAAAAAAAAGATTTTATTTTAAAGCTATATAGTTAAACTATAAGGTAATATTTGAAAAATATAACTAAACAGTTAAGCTTTTAAGCATATAAATTGACAACATTCAAACTATGTTTTATTAACTATTTTAAAAATAATTTACATACACGTGTTCGTTAAGTTAGCACACGGAGAAGATAATAAACCTCCTTTGGATGCGGACGTCCAATGGACGTCCAAGGACGTACTATTTTGGACTTTTTTAAACGTCCATTGACGTCCAAAGACGTACGATATTGGATGTGGACAATTGGATCTAAACGGTATGTCCTAAATAGGAACTGGACGTCCAAGGACGTCCAGTGGATTACGGCTATGTTGGTGACAAAATTGGTTATGATGCAAGCAACAGCGAGACTGCCAAGCAACAGCGAGATTGGCTACATTATTTAAAACGAGCCAAAATAAATGTTTTTGCTTGATTGTATTTATATATCAATATTGTCAAAGATGTTATGCTTTTTTGAATTTTTGTAATAATTTATGTCAACTCTGGGATTTAATTATTTATGCAATAATTTTTTTATTATTTAAATGAGGGTTGCCACACGTGTTGAATCCCTAAATACGTGTAAATTAACTTTGGATCCTGTTGGAAAAGAAGTACTTAATTTCTTATATCGAGACTCCATTTTTTATAGTTGTTAGAAATAAAGTCTTTATTAGAAATAGATGAATAAAACTAAACGTTGAATTAACGGAAAAAAGTAGGATGACCGTAGGAAATTCAATAACATCAATTTTGGACCTTTAAAAGGCCTGTTTTGGTCGTCCTTGAACGTACTTTAAAGGTCTTAAACGAACCAACGAAAGTTGATTCATTTGACACGCCCAATGACGTTTAAGAACAGCCATTGGACGTACTATGAAAGTCCGTGTGCCCAATGAAAAATGAACAGTTTGCTATTTAGGTACAGATAACTTAAAATTGCAAGCAGATCGTAGAATATTGTTACAATTTTCCCCATAAATAAAAAAGTTGATTAATATAAGCGAAAACTTATCGCGATTTCAATTCCAAACAAATAGGCAATTTGATTGATGAGTAAGGTCACACAAATTAAATCCTTTAGATAAAAAATAAAGTATGCTACACTTTGAATTAGTATGTTAAATATAAGTTAACTTTAGAGGTTAATTTATTTCCAACATACTAATTCAAACTGAGTTAAAGAGAGTTAGTCTTGCAAAGCTGCTTAGATTGTCCCCAAAACTTGAAAAGCATACCTAAGATGAGAGTGAAAAATAGCATGCTAAACATTAAGGAAAGTTTCATGATTAACATAATGACGTATTTTAGCTAACATGCCGTTTGATCTGCTTTATTTTTTATGCTAGTCTATTTTAATTACAAGATATTTAATAAAGTTGTAAGACATTTAATATAATAAACTGTACGCTCCTTGATTAGCTTTTTGTCCTTAATTTACTTTTATTAATTTCTTTCTTAAAAGAATAACAAGAATAACTTTATGAAAGTTAAAAGATTTTTTTTTCAAATTAAAAAAATAAAAAAATTTTAACTAACTATTTTTTTAACTATTTTTATTTTAAATTTTAACTAAAGATTTTTATTAAAGCAAATCAAACGGCATGTTAGCTAAAATCCGTCATTATGTTAATCATAAAACTTTTCTTAATATATATCATGCTATTTTTCACTCTCATTTCAGGTATGCTTTTCAAGTTTTAGGAACAATCTAAGCAGCTTTGCAAGACTAAAAAAGGATTCAATTTCAAATATAATTATCCAGAAATAATAACTTACTGTTGTTTGTATATCACAATATATACCAAAAATAAACAGCTTCAGTATTCCCATACTGAGATTCACTTTTCTTGATGCTTCGTACTGAAGGGCAAGATATGCTATCTCTCTTTTTTTTTCCTTAAATAAAAAACTAGCCTTGATTACAAAAGTTTGGCTATTTTTGTTTGAATTTGAAGCTACAGAGACTATTGCAAAAGCGCTTATGCGTATCATAGAATGGAAATCCTTATTGCGGCCAAAATCCTTTTCTACTGACTATTCCACTGACCATTTAAAGAATTTGATGCACATAAATTTATTTTTTCACTATAAACCATTTAGTTATTATTATTTAGAGGTGCTAAATATATTTCTGAAATTTAATTCAAAAAAATAATGCTTTTTATTTATTATGAAATCTTTATGAAATTACTGTTATTATTATTATTATTTTGATCATACGCAATACTTGCTTAGATAATTCGAATATTGTTTTTTTTATTTAGTTGAAAAGTATTTGTTTGTGATATTTATTAAGAACAAACTTAGGAACAATGACTGTTTAAAGAATAATTTATGAAGCATCGTAAAAAACGAAAACAAATAGAAGTTTCGTGACACTGCTAAAACAATAGCAGTTTGCAATGTTGCTGTCGAGACACTAAAGTAGTCACAAAAGTGGCAAAATTACCCTAAACTTATAGAAAATTTGAAAAACATTTAGTTATGTATTCAAAAGATTGCTTATAGGCAACAAAAAAAAATTACACTCTTATTCAAATTGACGTTACGTAAATTTTGGTATTAAAAGCATTTTAAATTGTACAAACAGTTTTTTGTGATAATAATTTTAATTTTTTAATTATAATATTGAAGTATTTATAAACTTTCATTTTTCCAATTTCAGAGATGGGTAATTGCTTAAAAGCTAAATCTTGCTGAATAAGTACGGGAATAACTAAGTACGGAACTGAAAGACAAATCTTCTAAATACAGTTTTTTAAAAAGAAAGAGTTCTTCACAAACAGCTGTTCTTAGTATTTGCATAGAAGAATTTCTTCATCACAAATATGTTAAGTTAAATAATAAAGTTACACTTGCGTCTTTATTACGATAGGGAAAGGACGTTTTTTTAAGACCCCCTCCCCTCCCCCCACTCAACATTAAACCCCCTTTCTTTCCTCTATTCCCCCTCCTCCCCTCCTACCTAACATAACTCAAATCTAAAAAAAAAAATTCAATAGCATTTGGCCTTAAAAATTAGAAAGTAATTATTTCAGTCACCTATAAAACTGAAAACTTTTAGTGTAAACAGGCTTCAAAAATCGTCAACCTAGTAAATCTCGATATGTCGAAAATAAGGTTTTGAAAATAAGGTTTATCCTCGCCTAAGTATAAAACTTATAGATGGCTTGCGAATCTTTAAATTCTTGTTTTAAAAAAAAAAGATGTGCGCGCATACTTGTATGCAGAAATTACAAATATTCGGAAATTTTCCAGTAAAAACATTGTGGTACTTGTATGTTTTGTTAGGAAGTGTTTTCACTGTTTTATTTTTTAACAAGAGTTAAAATATATCACAAAGTTGCTATATAGCTAGTTATTCGAAAAGATATGAAAACTAATGTGGATTTAAATTTTATAGAGTTTCTTTTCAAAAATCAATTTTTACATGTTGAATAAACAGTTTTAAAAACATACCTTTTACATAATAGTATAACTATCTGGAGGCAAAGTAATATAGACAGCTTTCTACTGTTCATATACATATGAACAGAGAAATTTGATGTATAAAATGTTTCCCATTATTTATATGACTGTGTGGATCACTCAATTTATTAGATAAAACCATAGATAATATGATAATGCATTTGTTCGTCTTAATATGGCTGTAGTTAATTAATGTAAATGTATATTATCAGGGTGGCCAGCAAATAGTCATGTACATTTTTTATGAATTTTCCCTGACTCTTATAAAATTGATCTGATTTCCCAATGAATCAATCAAAATTCCTTGACTTTTGCAAAGTTTAATTAATTCTCTAAGTTTTGCAGGATGTCCAGCAATCTGCTTTTCTATAAAGTAATTTATAGAGAAGCATTTTTTGCAGATAAAAAATTTAAGTATATTTGAAGGAGGGTAATAGTTTTAATTTGTCTTTTTTTTTTAATTCATTTAAATTTTTATAATGGTATAATTTTTCCAAAACTCGGTCTTTTGAATATGCTGCAAACATTCCTAAGTTTTCTATTAATTTGTCACTACTTATGGTTACAATTAGCAATTATTAAGAATAAGAAATTTAACAAAAAGAAATGCGAAAAACACTTGTTTTGAGTTTTTATATCATGAATCTTATAAATGTATATATACTTATAACTTATAAAGTGTCATGCAAATGCCACTTTCCATACTTTTGAAGTAAATTTGTCATACAAGCTATACAGAATACTGGTAAACTGACATACTGAAATTCTTTTAAACTGACATTTTGTTTTTTTATTTATATAAAAGGTTTTGTAAAGTCTGATTTGTACTTTTAATTTAAAATTCTAATTTGGAACGTATATTCTGTTATCACTTTCGCTAAACAGCGTACATTCAAATTTGGACGTACATTTTACGTTCAAATTTGGACGTACACCAATATTTCCAATATTAACCAAACATTATTTTTTTTTTTTTCTCTCCATTTTTTGCCATATAAAAATATAAATACATCAAATATTTCCAATATACAGATGGCAGGGGCAAGAAGAAGACCCAATTTGTCTTATCGCTAAGCCCCGAGATTGATTTCGTAAAAATAAATAATTTCGTATAGAGTATATAAATGTTACCAATATATATAAAATAAGACTTTATTTTAAAAAAGATAAAACAAAAACAAAAAGTTACAGGGTCATAAAGAATTTTTTTTTTTTTTTTTTTTTTTTTAAATTTAAAAATTAAAAAAATTTTTTTTTATAAAGTAATAAAATAATCAATAAAAAGTAAAATAACAAATTCCTAGAAATAAATATTAAATAAATAAGTATATAAAGAGTAATATAAATTTGCACAAAGTAAAACTTGCAATAAAAAAAAATTTTAAAAAAAAAGGTTTTTAACAACCTTTTTTTTTTTTTTTTTTAGTTAATTAAGATTAAATACTAAAATTATTAATAAAACAATTGAGAAGAAATTGAACCTTTCCGATTAAAAATAATTTTTATGTATTTAAGCATGCTTCAACCAAATCCATAAAAGGGTTGACAAAGATAAACTTTAAACTAAATTGAAAAAATTTATCTGTGTCACCCGAAAAAGTCAAGCACTCCATCACTAACTAGGAGCATTTGCTTCAATTTTACTTTAAATTCGTCAAGGGTTTCAAGTTTATTAGAAAGGATTTTATTCCATACTTTTGGTCCTCTAATGGATAATGAAAACTCAGTTGTGGCATTAAAACTTTTGGGCTGAATATAGGTGTTGTTTGAGTATATGGTTAAGTATCTATGTTTATTTTTTTTGAATAACGAATTAAAAATGTTTAGTGTTGTTCTTTTATTAACTTTATACATGAAAATTAAAAGATGAAAAATATTTATTTGGTAGACATTGAGTATATTCAGCATTATTCATATTATTCAGCATTATAAATAGTTCTTTGGAGTGAGTAAACTGGCCTACATTAGATATTAAAGTGTAAACTTAAAGTGCACGTTCTGGACTTCTTTGGTAAATACACAAAAGGTACCGGTGCCCGCAGGGATACTTATGAGGCTAATTATCAATCGTCGATTTTTTATTTGAGCACAAAAAAAGGCATTCTTGAGACAATTACTAAAATTTTCAAAACAGAAAAGTTTGAGATTAATAGAACACAAATAAATACACTGGCTTTTTCTTCAACACAAAAAAAAAAAAAAAAAACCTGATCAAAGTATCTTTAATACTTAATTGTTGATTTGCATAACAATATAATATTTTTAATGTAATATTAATTCAAACAATGTAACAATGTAAGATTTTTGAGATCTATTAAGTTACGGAAATATATTAAAAAGTTAATAAAAATATTACCCGATACGTTGGTCATGTCCGCACAATAATTATTGTTACACACACTCCATAACCCTGAATGCATGGAATAAAAACTCAATGATAGCACCAACCAATAGTTTCCTACGGTCGACAATATAGCAAATCCTATGCCAACACAAATTAGCACGCAAGTTACAATATTTAATATAGCCATCTTATCACCTTTTTGCAAGAATGATGAGTTTAAATTCTTTATGCGTTGTTTAGTTTTTAAGTGGCGTGTATCAATCTACTTTGATTGTGTATTTGAACTCTGACATCAAGTGAGTATTTTTATTGATTTTTATTAACAAAATCTATCACTTCCTGATAACATTTGTATTTTTAAAAAGGTATTAATATAAAATCATTCTATAAGTATAAACTAATTCTTTTATTTAATTCGAAAACTAATCCGATAAAAATAACTTTGTTTTGGTTTCGATACGATAGTTCAATATTTTACGGTAAAAGTCATTAACAGATATTGCGTCACTATGTGACTTTTTGTTGACCATATTTTATCTAATTAAATGTGATTTATGTGACTAAAACAACAAAAATACATTCAGTATTGGTTTTTGAATCCAGTAAATGTTTTACATTAGCCACATAAAGAAGTAATGTTTACCCTGAATCGCTCACTTTTATATAGCATTGCGATAACAAGTAGAGCAACGACGAGCATCGAATAATATACTCATAAAGAAAAAAAAATAAACTCATATTATGAAGAATAATAAATATCTACACAATATCAGAAAATTTAAAAAAAACAACCTGACTAGTACAATAATAGTTTGCAATAATAAGAATATAACATTATAAATAATTTGATTCTCATTAAATTTTTAATAATTAAACTAATAAGGTAAAGTTTATACTTTAATTATAATATTATATGATTTGGTCTCGATATAACTGATATTATATGATTTAATTCATATATTATATGATAATCTTACTCCCAATCTTTCTTGGAAACCATATATCAAATCAGTTGCAAAATTAGCATCTGCTAAAGTTGCATCTCTTTATCGAGCTCGTCACTTTCTTAATTCGGATTCTATTCTCCATCTCTATAAATCTCAAATCCGGCCTTGTAACTTTTGCCATATCTGGGGCGGTTCTTCTAATGATGCCCTTTCTCTTTTAGACAAGGCACAAAAACGCATTGCAAACATAGTTGGACCTGCTCTTGCAGCCAACCTCCAACCATTATCACATTGTTGTTATGCTGCTTCTCTTTCTCTTTTCTACAAATACTTTCAGTAACTTCCAACTTTAATTAGTGGCTGCTTGCAGCCTTGGTGGAAACGAAGATGTTTAAAAAAAAAAAATAAAAAAAAAAAAAATTATATCAAAAACAAAACAGTGTAATTTTTAACAGGATTAGTTATTTTTTATCAGGATATATATATATGTATATATATATATATATATATATATATATATATATATATATATATATATATATATTATATATATATATACTTATATATATATATATATATATATATATATATATATATATATATATATATATATATATATATATATATATATATATATATATATATGTAAATTATGTTAGTGTATTTTACAAATAGAGTGCTTAATGTTCTTAAAGAACAGAGCAATAATTAATTAGTAAAAAACACTTATCTAACTTTTATCTTCGACTTGAAGTTTCACCATTGCTGGATCATCAGGAAGAGAACTCTTCCTGATGATCCAGCAATGGTGAAACTTCAAGTCGAAGATAAAAGTTAAATAAGTGTTTTTTACTAATTATATATATATATATATATATATATATATATATATATATATATATATATATATATATATATATATATATATAAATATATATATATATATACCCATAAACTTAAAGAGTTTAATAATATCTAATCGTATAAAAAACTTCTTTTATGGACTTCTAATAACTATAATTGTAAAATGATTTTTTATCTACAGTATTTTTGTTTTCTTCTGACTATTTTTGTCTTCTTTTTGCCCCGGCCATGAAAATATTTATTTATATATTTTGGTATTGTAGCATTATTTAAACGGCGAAATATATACATACATAAAAAAAAAGGATTACCAAGTTACTGTATCGGATACCTTGGTATCCTAGACAGTAACTTGGTATGTTATGTTTTACATTTTTGTTGTTATGACTTTGACATATTTGACGGTTGACAAAACTAAAAGTTATACTCTTAAATCAAATCATTCTAGTTAAAGTTGAATAAAAAATTAAAGCATTTATCTTTAAAACAAAATGCACTAAAAAATGAGAATGCCTACTTTTGCTACTTTAACGATTAAGGAAAGTTTGTGTACCTAGGTAGGATATTTGCAATGCCCTAAACTCAAGGCCTCAGACTTTTCTAATGGTGATACTGATATGATCATATCTCTATACTATTTTCTTTGTATTATTATAAGTATAAAGACTTAAACTACAAAATTAAAATACAAATTTTATTACTCAAAAAAAATATATTTTTTATTTAAACACTCTCCTAGGTACAGCATTACCTTTATGTACAAAGAAAAAAGATCATATTTTACTTTCGCGAAGATATTTGAAATAATTTATCTATTTGAGTTATTTACAATATATTATATCGTACTTTAATTATGAATACTTTATTTTCAGTAAAGATTATTGATTATTGAGTATTTGCAATAGGGTACCGCTGCAATTTAATAAACTTTGCAAAGCTTTCTCTGATCGAAATGCGGACAATACAAAATGCAAATAAACTTAATTCTAATTCAAAAGAAAATGTGTTCAAAAGCGCAATAAAACAATGTTTATTCTCATCATATTTTAATGGATTTATTCTCATCATATTTTTGCTACCTTGAATGTTTGCTAGCTGGTGTGATTTAAAAGAAATAGGAATAATTAAAGATTCGATGACAAACTTGGAAAAAAGATTATAAGAAAAATAAAGCTTTCGAAATTACATATTCAATTCGTTTACATCCTGTAGAATTTCTTGTCGAAATGAATGATAATGATATTAGCATAGATGCAAATAATATTATATCAATATAACAAAAAAACTCTGTTACAGTTCTGCTATAAATAAAGAATGCAGTATTGTTGATTTTAATACTGGAAATAGCCATGATTTTATTGTTGATTTTCTATATCACTTTTAGTCCTTTATTATATGAATATGAAAAATGTGATTTTATCGCTTTAATGAATATTATTTTCTTCTTGAATGACTTTCTCGGACAAGCAAATTATCAACTTTCATATTTCAGATCAAGGAGTGCAAGGGTTAAAACATGATCCTTATAGTTATCTTAAAAAAAGCAAAAGAATATATCAAATTTTATATCAGTTTAGCATTAGTGATGTGGCTTTATTTCAGAAGTGTAAAATTATCGAGTTTAATGACTTAAGTTTAACAACCAAGATTGTTTCTTGTTTTTAAAAGAATTTATAATTCAAGACTTGCTTTAACAGAAACAAGCAATTATTTATTTTGCACTATTTTTAAGAGTGTGGAAAGCAGTGTTGATAAACGACGTGAATATTCTCGCCTCCACTTTTCTTCCGCAACAGACAGCGGCTGTCTAACAATCATTTTTTAGCGACAAAATTTTCTTTATTCCGCCTCTAGTGGCTTCCGCCTTTCTATTGGCGGCCGCAGTCAGAGCTTCTTTTTGCTGGCAAAATGTTTTGGAAGCCGACGCCAGTAGAAAGGCGGAAGCCAATGGTAGCCGCCTCCAGAAGATATTTTGTAGACAAAAAAATTTGGAAGCCGCGTCCAATAGCTTCTGCCTCCCAACTGGCTGCGGCCGCCAAATTGGAGGCGGAAATATTTGCCTCCCGCCAGGCGGACGTAATGAAAATTATTGCACGTTAGTCTTTAAGTTATTGAGCAGATAAAATATGAACTAAAAACAAATGTTAAATATTTGACATCAAAGTTTTGTTTTATATGACTTATTGACTATTTAAAAAATTTTTTTAAAAATATTATAATTTTGTCAGAGCAGTTTTTTTTTAGGGTATCGAATAAATTTTTAACTTTCAAAAGTTTCAAACTTTTAATCACTTAAAACTTTAAAACGTGAAAGAATAGATAAGTCTATACTTTTAAACGTTTTAAAAGTATCGAATAAAATATAAATAATATTTATAAAAGTATATATATTTAAAATTTACAAATTTCATTATTTTTTTTGTTGTAATTTGACAAAACTATTAGCGCAATACAGCGTGGTTGCAAATTTTGTATAAACATTAGCAGATAATTTTTCAATAATTTTTACACTATCCAATTATTAAAAATAAGTATTTAACATAATAGCAAATGATAAAATAGATAAAAGTTTTAGCATGTTGACTTTCTAAAAAACTTTGATCAAAATCAGTCAATTTAATTATTATATATTTTTTTTTTTTGTCATAAAAATTTATTCGCGAATGGCATAGAAGTAAACTTTCCAACTTTTAACTTTAGTTTTGAGTAATAAAACTACTAATTTATTCTACTTAATTTATTTGTTTAAAAAAAATAGAACTTTTTTAAATACTCAAAACTTTTGTAAATAATCATATAAAATGAAACTTGACGTCAATTGTTTTACATTTGTTTCTAGTTAATGTTTAATTGATTTAAAGCAAACGAGCAATTATTTTTTATTATTTCCGCCGGCGAGGGGCAAGTTTTTCCGCCTCCAATTCGGCTGCCGCAGCCAGTTAGGAGCCAAAAGCCATTGGAAGCGACTTCCAACTGATTCTACCTCCACAATTTTTTCTTGAGGCGGCAACCAAACGCCTAATGGCGTTGGCCTCCAAAACATTTTGCCTTCAAAAAATAACTCTGGCTGTGGCTGCCAATAGAAGGGCAAAAGCTACTTGAGACGGAAAAAAGAACATTTTTCCGCTAGAAATTGAATGGAGGCCGCCGTCAATAGCTTTCGCCTCCCTAAAAAGTCGGCTTTTCGGTAGAAAGTTACTTTGCCGCAGGGCGGCATTGTCAACTCTGGTGGAAAGTATAGTAAAGAAGAAGCCATACAATAAAAAAGAATTGTAAAAACCACGAGTTTACTTTGAACAATTCAATGCACATATTTAATTAGATTCAAATTAAAACAAACAATTCAATCGAAAAATCGGATAATTTTATGGAATAACGCTTTTATTTAGTGGCACTAGATTCTTGAATAGTCTATGCTACTTTATAATTGGTAAACTTTTAACAATACTTGTGCGCTTGAACATCTTTATAAAATTTAAATTTTGTTTTAACAAGTTTAACTGTTTATTTATTTTGTTATTTCCTTCGCTAATTGCAATTTTTTGACATTTTTTTCTATGTATGTATAAGGATTCATATGTGCAATCCTTATACAAGTAAATATACAAAAAAAAACAAAGTAAATTGAAAAGATTAAAAACCATCTTGAAGAAATTTTTCAGAGTTAAAATTTAAGCTTTTCTTAAAAATTATGATTAAAACTTATTCATAAACATTTTTTAAAGATGTAGTTATTTAATTTGGTCGCAACTTTTAAAAAGAAATTTATATTCTTATTAACTAAATATATTTTTAATAATTTTATTTTTAAAAACTCGTTTAACATCAATGTTTAGAGGGCAAGGTAATATTTTTCTGACCTTGTAAAATTCTTTTTCTTAAGCGTTTACTCTCAGGTTAATATACCCAACCTGAGCGAATTGAAATTAAATAAAATCAATCGTTTATAAAATTTCACTTATTGCCAAAGAAAACTGTCTATTGATAATAATAAAAACTTAGAGTAATCAGGCTTCAAAATGCCAAATTTAAACTAGATGATCAAAATGAAAACTTTCATCGTACTCAGCTTATAAAAATCCGCAAACACAAAGCAAGAACGCAAATAGTAATTAAGAGTTTGTATTAGAGACTAAATTATTTGTATTGATGTTGTCGTACATTTTTGAGTTGTTTGTCCGCATTTTGATCCCAAAATCCTTAGTTTTAATTGATGCAGTGTATGCGTGACGAAAGCAAAGCGGTACCTTATTAAAGTAGTATATGATATATTATAAATACCTTAGTTAAACAATATAGTACTATGTCATAAATATATTTGTGATATATATCATAAATGTGTGATATATATCATAAATATCTTTTGTGAAAACATCTTAGCGATATTATAAGATCCTAATGTTTAAGACTTTTATTTCATAATATCGCTAAAATATTGATAACTTACTAAAATAATAAACTCTTAGTAATATTGTAATATCTTAACTGTCAGTAAAATATTTATAATTAAAGGCAAAATACAAAGACAACGTAACTATTTTTAATAATATAAAGATAATAATAATTAATAAATTCAATGACAAAATTTAAAAAAATTTACCTTATTTGTTTACATTGATAATTGCGATACATTTTAGCTTTAAAGTAATTGCGCTCTTATCAAGTACCTTAAAATGAGGTGACTTTTTTTTTTAATTTTAAATATTTTTTTTTTAATTTAATTATGAATAACTAATATGTTGATATAAACTAGAGTTGTTAACCAGAATGTTTCGTACAATTCCGGAAAAATAAAATTCTTTCGGAAGGATATTGAGAATAAGGAATTTTCTTTTTTCGTACCGAATTTTACGAAACAAAAAAAACCGCCGATGTTCATTTCGCAAATGCTTCTTACGAAATGTTGTCTTCCGCAAGTTGAATTACGAAACAAAACTATTTTGCAACATACGAAAATAGGGCTTACGGAAGTCGCACTTGCGAAATGAGCTATTTCGCTAAACGACGTTTCGTTTAGCGAAATAGCTCAAAACAAAATTTTGTTGGCCAAACTGATATAATTGTAAAAATTAAATTTTTTATATACCAAAATGTTTAATAATAAAATTTTATTTTCAGTATTGCAACATATGAACATTTTAAGGTTTTATTTTTTGAAATAATGATAAAAAACCAAATTTCTTTCGAAACGAAACTCTTTCGCACTGAAACTTGCGAAACAACTTCATTACGGAAAAACACTTACGAAACGCGGCATATTAAAAATATTTAAATACGTTTTATGAATCAAATACGTACGATTAGCTAGGTAACTAAAATACTAATTATTATAATAATTATTGATATGTTTCAGTTAGTAAATTTTTATAAATAAACCTAGACTTTCATAAGATATACTAAAAATGTCTTTCAATGAACAAGAGTTAAATAGTGAACATAACTTGAACAACATAAACTTTCCCATTTTGAGGGAAAAAAGAAAATTTAGAGCATGTAAGTCATTTGTTTGGGATCATGTAGATTTGCCTCAAATAGTAAATCGGAAAAAAAAAAGGGTCGTTATCGAACAAATTTTTAATGTAAACTTGTCGTTAGCTTAACTCAAAGGCAGTTTTTCTCCTGTTCCTTTCTTTATATTCATTACTTACCCGAAGTTGTGAGAGAGCAGTTAATTAGCCCCTGAGTCAGTAAGTTAATGGAAAAAAAGAAACGGTTTTATACGAATAAAATTGCGTGATTGGGAAACAACGCTGACGTTGAAATCAAAAAAAGATATAGGTCATGTAGTCAATCCTAAAAAATAACTACTCCATAAAGTACGTACGCTTTAAATTTGATCCTCCCCTCCCCCGCAATTTTCAACATCCTAACGTTATTGGAACTATACAACCGCTGAAAGTTTTAAAGCTCTGGCGAT
>NC_088933.1:15240000-15340000 GCF_038396675.1 Hydra vulgaris
CTTTGAGTTAAGCTAACGACAAGTTTACATTAAAAATTTGTTCGATAACGACCCTTTTTTTTTTCCGATTTACTATTTGAGGCAAATCTACATGATCCCAAACAAATGACTTACATGCTCTAAATTTTCTTTTTTCCCTCAAAATGGGAAAGTTTATGTTGTTCAAGTTATGTTCACTATTTAACTCTTGTTCATTGAAAGACATTTTTAGTATATCTTATGAAAGTCTAGGTTTATTTATAAAAATTTACTAACTGAAACATATCAATAATTATTATAATAATTAGTATTTTAGTTACCTAGCTAATCGTACGTATTTGATTCATAAAACGTATTTAAATATTTTTAATATGCCGCGTTTCGTAAGTGTTTTTCCGTAATGAAGTTGTTTCGCAAGTTTCAGTGCGAAAGAGTTTCGTTTCGAAAGAAATTTGGTTTTTTATCATTATTTCAAAAAATAAAACCTTAAAATGTTCATATGTTGCAATACTGAAAATAAAATTTTATTATTAAACATTTTGGTATATAAAAAATTTAATTTTTACAATTATATCAGTTTGGCCAACAAAATTTTGTTTTGAGCTATTTCGCTAAACGAAACGTCGTTTAGCGAAATAGCTCATTTCGCAAGTGCGACTTCCGTAAGCCCTATTTTCGTATGTTGCAAAATAGTTTTGTTTCGTAATTCAACTTGCGGAAGACAACATTTCGTAAGAAGCATTTGCGAAATGAACATCGGCGGTTTTTTTTGTTTCGTAAAATTCGGTACGAAAAAAGAAAATTCCTTATTCTCAATATCCTTCCGAAAGAATTTTATTTTTCCGGAATTGTACGAAACATTCCGGTTAACAACTCTAATATAAACTGTCCTTGGTGTGCATGATGTCAAAGAAATATGGAAATTAAAATTAAAAAAAAAAGAATTATATTCTTTACCCTTTTATTTTAATTTTAACAGTAAGTTAAAGTGACCCCTAAAGTAATGGCCACTTTTGCCACCTAAAAGCAATATAACTACATCAACTGATTTTCATAGGGGGTATATGATCATCTCTTCCGGCTTCAAATAAATGTTGTATGACAGAATCAATAACAAGAGAACCATTCCACAGTGACATCTTCATTTGTAAATATTCTTTTAAAAAGTTTATCTATCACCTTTTTACAATCGGGTTGGTAAAATCTAGTTTTTCTGAAGCCTGCCTTCATACTTTCACAACCAGCTTGTTCGATATTTTTATGAGATATTAAAGCAATGCTGGAAACTGGTCATTTGGAAGAGAAGGAGTTTTACGACCTTTGCCACTTTCCTTTCAAGTTGTTATTTTTTTCCCATTAAGGTTTCATTGTTCGAAAATATGCAACATCCAATTGCCGCATTAAATGTGTGTAGTTAAGTGGAATCGCAATAAACCTGATGTTGTTTTTTTCACACAAGGACAGTAAATATGTATTTATATGTGACGACAAATTGTCTCCAATTAGAAAATGTTTTCCAGATGTTTTTTTTAGATTAGGCAACAATAAAGATTCAAAACTGTAAATCTAAAAAATAACTGAAGTCAAACCATCTACTCTTTGAACGGTTACAACGTGCTCCTTTAAGTCCATTTTCTGTCCAAGTTGTCTACATCGAATCTGGTTTGTATACAATATATGAAGAAAGGATTCTGCATTATTACAACACATCAAAGATGTAGCAGATTTTGTTGATTTAATTTTCCTCTCAGGATATTTTTTTCCTCGTATTGTTATTAATAGTTTATTACCAGGGTCATTGGTTAAACTAGTTTCGTCTTAATTCCAAATGTTTGATGGAGGGGGGTTAGCTAGGTCAGGAGTAATATTATCAAAATAATTACTAATAATAACAGTGTATACATCTGCCTTATTATTTTTTAATGTAACTTGCAAATCTAACATTTAATAGTTTATTTCGCTAAAAGAAAGATTTTACTCATTCAACACCAGGCATATTTCTTGAAAATTGTTTAATAAAAATTCCTTTACAGTCTGCATAAGACTTTACAACACTGCGTAAATTATAACAGTCAACTGGGAATTTAAAAGAAAACATAATCATGGCATAGTTTGAAAAAATTTGCTTCTTCAATTTCTCAAAACATTGTGTGACGGACAGTTTTGTATTTTGTAATCCTTTAAGTTGATTCTTTATTGTTGATAGAGGAATTTTAAAGGTCAAGCTCTGTTTGTGTTAAGTTACCACGTCTTACTCCTTTTAAAAGTTGGGTTAATATTTACTGCGTGCGTGAATTATAACCACGACTCCCAGCAACACGTTTAAATGTTCTTGGCATGTTTTTGTCTTAACATAAAAATGATCTTTTATTAGTATTTTATACTATAAATAAAAATTGAAAATTTAATCAATAGTTTATATTTATAGACCACACTTTTTGAAAAAATAATTCAAAAATATAACATTTAAAACAAAACAATTATATTTTTTCACTTAGTTTCAGGTCACCCCAAGTTGTGACCGAGGCCACCCCATAAATTTTAGTTAAAAAAAATTTCCTTATTAGAAGTGTTATAAATTTGGCAAATATTATACAATATTCATCCTATATAAATTTACAATTAGTTATACATCCTAACCCACTCAATTATTAAAAGCAGTTTCAACCAACTCACAAATTTGCAGCATATAAATTTAACAATTTTTGTAGAAAAAAAGTTGTATAAATAGTTCCGCAAACTGCATTTAATCTAAGTAATAAATAAACAGAGAAACTTCACTTTCGTGATAAACTTAAATTTTTTTATAAATACCAAAAGGCCGGATGAATAAAAAAAGCAATTGCTTTCATTCAGTAATTAGTCAGCTTTACGTAAATAAAGACTTGAAAAAGTTTTTATTAAACTTTTACTCGCGTAAAGTTGAACAATTACGAAGCGCTTTAATTACAAAGTGGAGTAAATTGCTCAGATATATTATAGATAATAAATTAAATTAAAATAGATAATAATTTAGTTTTACATAAATAAAAATTTGAGCTAGTTGCTAGTAGGGGTAGTGAAAAGGTCTCAAAAATTATATATAAAAAAGAAAAGTTTCTTTATCTATTAAAAAACCTAAAGGAAAAAACATTATAACATCCAAAGTTCGTGTTTAGACATTATACGCTGATAAAATTATACTGTTTTCAAATAAAAAATTTCAAATAATTTGTAAATCGCCTTAACTACACAAAGTGGCTTATATTTTACTCACGTAAAGTTGAATAATTACTTTAAAAACGCAAAGTAAAAGAAATCGCTTTTTTTTATTCACCCGGCCAATTACTTATATAAAACAAAAATTAAAGCTCGGATTTTAATCACCAAAATAAAATGGTCTACTTTATATTCAATGCTAAATCAAAGACATTTTAATTGCGCAAAACTTATAAATCAAGCCTAAAAATGACGGGGAGGGATTTCCGAAATTTCTTTTCTGCACAATATAAATAAGACAAGAGTAGTTTTTTCCACTTATTAATCAAAACCATTTAACAGTCATCTTCAGTTGGGGTTTAAATAAACTTTAGTTATATATACAAATATTACACGGTAATACAATAAAAGTTACAATTTTATTATTTACGACAAAATAAGGCAATAGCAAAAAAAAAAAAAAAAATGAATAGTTATTAAATTTTTTAATAAAAGGTTTAATAACGTCTAATATATTGGTAACTATTATAAGAAAAGTGATAAAACAAAATATTACTTTTCATATAATAGTTACCATTTCATTAGTCGTTAACCTTTTGTTAAAGAAGTTAATAACTATTCAATTGTTTTTTTTTGCTACTGCGTATTTTGCTGTAATTAATAAAAAATTGTAATTTATATTTTATTACCATATAATATTTGTATATATAATTTATTAAGTTATTATTTTTAAACCCTTAAAGGACGGATGGGTATTTTACCACAGAAGAGTTTATTTTTAATTACCACATCAACAATTTTTGTCTATTAAAACTGCCACTTCAGAACATCTTTTATTATCATTTAAGGACGTTTTTAGTGTAAAACTATTTTGTTTTACTAAAAAAGTCACAATAATATTGATAGTTGAAATTTTAGTTACATTAAAGACGTAAATGATAAAATTTGCATGGGGTATAAAAATAGCCCACGCAAATTTTATCATTTTTTATCAATGTAAAATTTTTTAGTTAGTAAATTAATAAATATAAATTATGTTAGGTTTAGCACCTGCTTTTGTTTAAGTTATTTTTTAATAGGTATGGGGTACTACTTATCTCTTTTATGAGTAAATTATACCATAAATCCATTTTATATAAAATCACTGTTACAACAATTGAGTGCTCATGTTGCATATGTTTTATTTTTTTATCAAAAATACTTATACTATTGATACAAAATAGTAATACCTAAAATATTTGTTAGATATTTTTCACATATTTTGTTTGAAAAACACTGAAATTATTTTTTTACAATAAATATAATTTATATAATGTCGCCCAAAAAAAATACTGCAATCGAGGCTAATAATATTATTTTTGGTTTAAATTAATTATCTTCAAATGATAATTCAGCTGAAGAAAACCTTACAGACGATGAAGAAGATAATTACAGCTGACGATGAATATGATGCTATCTTCTGAGAAAAAAGTAATGAAGAAGTTGTTCAGGAAAATCACAAGGTGTGCAGCTCAGGTTTTCGGTCAAAGTGTGGATACTGCCTTTAAACTTTTTATGACACCAGAAGTTATTATAATTATTGTCAACTGTTCTTATGCTGAAACTCTTAAAATAAGACTAGAAAAATGAGTTGACGCGACAGCAAATGAGCTTTATGAGTTCTTCTCCTTGCTAGAGTGTTCCATTCTAAAAACCAAAGCATAAAAGAGCTTTGAAGTAGATGGCATACAAACATTTTTGGCTTCAATGCAAAGAGATCGATTTGTTGACTTTCAACGATGCATTCGATTTGATGAAAGAGAAAAAGGAAATAAAACGGTTTATTGACAAACTTGCACCTTTAAGAAATGTAATGGAAATTTTTATTAATAAATGTAAGAGAAACTACAATCCAAGTGTATATCTTACTGTTGATGAGCAACTAATTACATTTAGGGGACATTGTACATTTAAGATGTTTATATCTTCTAAGCCAGGTCAGAATGGGACGCAGATAAGGATATTAAGTGATGCTGAAACCTCTTATTTCATAAACTTGCAACCTTATGTTGGTAGAGTAAATGGAGTACGTTATGTTGGTACACGAATGGTTCTTGAACTAACTGATCACTTAAATGGAAGTGGTAGACACATAACAGCTAATAGTTTTTTAAAAACATTCATCTTGCACGTTCATTGCCAGGACGTAAAATGATATACACTGGCGCCATTAAAAAAAATAAAGGAGATATATCAAATAAGTTATTGCCAGCCTTACATTGACCAGTTTACTCTAGCATTTCTGGTTTTCAAAATGACTCTACTATAGTTTCTTAAGTACTTAAGAGAAAAAAAGCTGCAATATTATCAACCTTCCATCACAGTAATAAGATTGACCATAATGAACCAAAAAAAACAATATAATGTTCTAAATTACAACAAATACAAACGTGGAGTTGACCCGTTCGATCAGGTTGTCTGGTACTACTCAAGTCGCCGAAAGAGTAAAACATTTACAATGTTTTGTAATATTTTGGATATTGCAGCATACAATGCTTTGATTTTATTCTTTTTAATTCCAAATTATAAAAACGGGACTTTTCATTGAAGAAGAGAATTTTTTTAAAAATTATCAAAAATTCTAATTAAAAAATTTGATGCAAATGACAATCTTCTACAAATAGCTGCAAATAATTATCTTTGCCAAGTAGTTGCACAAAATAACCTAATAAATCAAAGTCAACCAATTCAAGAGCAGCATATAGAATGATGCTATATGTGTCCTCGTGTTCATGACAAAAAAACCTGTCTGCAATGTGCATCATGTAGCCATTTTGTTTGCAAGACTCATAAAAAATTTTTTTGCAATAGCCTCAACTTGGTCCCCTCAAATTGAGAGAGCGGGGGTTATTCTTTACATGATCTTTATGATCATGTAAAGAATAACCCCCCGTATATATATATATATATATATATATATATATATATATATATATATATATAATATATATATATATATATATATATATATATATGTATATATATAACAAGTATATATATAACCAGTGTATATATATAACCACTATACTAACCAGTTAATAAAGTTTAAAAACAATTCACAAAAAACATGGCGTTTAAATGACGTCATTTGTAAAAAAAGTATAAATTGTAACAGCCTTCCGAAAATACTCATTATAAATAACAGCGAAATTGTTAATGAATCTTTAATTGCTCAATCGTTTAATCATGCATTTGTTAATTCAGGCGTAAATTTAGCATCAAAAATTAAAGTTAATAAATCTGATTTTAAATCATACCTAACCGCTAATAATGCCATAATGGAAAGTAATAAATTAACGGAAAAAGAATTATTAAATGCTGCCTCTAATTTAAAACCAAACAAAGGTCTAGGCGTTGACGATGTTTGCAGTAATGTAATAATAAAATCAATTTCTCATTTAAAATCTCCGCTCATGCATATTTTTACTTTGTCTCTTGAACAAGGAATCTTTCCTGATAAACTTAAACTTGCAAGGGTAGTACCAGTCTTTAAATCTGGAGATGATACCAGCATTTCCAATTACAGACCAATCTCAATACTACCACGTCTTTCAAAACTATTAGAATACACTATGCATCATAGACTATTTACTTTTCTTGAAAATAACAACCTTTTTTATAGTAAACAATTTGGATTTAAAAAAAGTCATTCCACAGATCAAGCAATTATTCATCTTGTTCAAAATATTTTTAAGGCTTTTGATGGAAATAAATATACGTTAGGTGTATTTATTGATCTTAGCAAAGCGTTTGACACTGTTGATCATTATATTCTATTAAATAAACTAGAAAATTACGGGAAGCACTCAAATTTTAAATGGTTTCAAAGCTATTTGTCAAATAGGAAATTCATTTAGCTGCGGAAAAACTGATAATATGAATATAAAATGTGGTGCTCCACAAGGGTCAATTTTAGGACCACTCTTATTTTTAATTTATATTAATGATTTAAGCAAATCTTGTAAGTTACTAGACACTATTTTGTTTGCGGATAATACAAATTTGTTTCACGCTTTTCACGATATTAAAATGTTGATTAATTCAGTAAAAACATGAAACTCATAAAACTCACAGAATAGCTTAGTGCAAATAAATTATCAATTAATTTAGATAAAACAAAATATTCTTTTTTCCATCGCTTTCATGAACGCGATAAAATCCATTTAGAATTTCCAAAACTTTATATTGGCAGTCAATTTATAAAAAGAAAACAATCATTAAAATTTTTAGGAGTACTCCTTGACGAAAACGTTACTTGGACAAATCATATACATTATCTTGAAAGTAAAATCTCAAGAAATATTGGCCTACTTTATAAATCAAGGCCATTTTTAAATCAAACTAGTTTAAAATTGTTGTATTTTTCCTTTATTCATAGTTATCTGAACTACGCAAAGATTGCTTGGTGTAGCACAAATATAAACAAAATTAAAAATCTTTTTAATAAACAAAAACATGCAATGAGAATAATATGTAATGTTGGCCGTTTTACTCACTCCAAAGAACTATTTATAATGCTGAATATACTCAATGTCTACCAAATAAATATTTTTCATCTTTTAATTTTCATGTATAAAGTTAATAAAAGAACAACACTAAACATTTTTAATTCGTTATTCAAAAAAAATAAACATAGATACTTAACCATATACTCAAACAACACCTATATTCAGCCCAAAAATTTTAATGCCACAACTGAGTTTTCATTATCCATTAGAGGACCAAAAGTATGGAATAAAATCCTTTCTAATAAACTTGAAACCCTTGACGAATTTAAAGTAAAATTGAAGCAAATGCTCCTAGTTAGTGATGGAGTGCTTGACTTTTTCGGGTGACACAGATAAATTTTTTCAATTTAGTTTAAAGTTTATCTTTGTCAACCTTTTTATGGATTTGGTTCAAGCATGCTTAAGTACATAAAAATTATTTTTAATTGGAAAGGTTCAATTTCTTCTCAATTCTGTGTTTTATAAATAATTTTAGTATTTAATCTTAATTAATTAAAAAAAAAAAAAAAAAAAGTTGTTTAAAACCTTTTTTTTTAATTTTATTTTTTATTGCAAGTTTTACTTTGTGCAAGTTTATATTAATCTCTATATACTTGTTTATTTAGTATTTATTTCTAGGAATTTGTTATTTTACTTTTTATTGATTATTTTATTACTAAATAAGAATTTTTTTTTTTTTAATTTTTAAATTTTGTTTTTTTTTTTTTTTAAAAAAAAATTCTTTATGACCCTGTAACTTTTTGTTTTTGTTTTATCCTTTTAAAAATAAAGTCTTTTTTTATATATATTGGTAACATTTATATATTTTATACGAAATTATTTATTTTTTTACGAAATCATTCTCGGGGTTTGGTAATAAGACAAATTGGGTCTTCTTCGTGACCCGGCCATCTGTATATTAAAAATATTTGTTGTATTTATATTTTTATATGGCAAAAAATGGAGAGAGAGAAATATATATATATATATATATATATATATATATATATATATATATATATATATATATATATATATATATATATATATATATATATATATATTAGGGGTAGTCATTTTGAGGGAATTTTTGAAAACGAAGTACATATCCAGCTAAAGTTGGAGCAAATATGCTAAAACTTAGTCAAAAAATTTTTTAGGTCAATCGGGTGACTTTTAAGTCCTCCTCAAGACTGAAGTTGTTAAGAAATTGTTCTTCAAAAAAGAAAAAATAGGGTGTGTTTAGGGTGTTTGAGGGGGATTTAAATGAAAAAATTATTTCCATTTTTTTTTGTTTGTTTGTTATTTGTTATCTATATTTTCATTTTAAAAGGGTATGTCATCATTTTTTTTTATATATTCTCGGTTAAAACGATATTTAAGAAATCAAAAAATGAAAAGTTTAAGTTACGCAAGTGGTTATGAAATCAGCAAATTATGTTATCAACCAAAAAAACTAACTCTTTTGAACTAAACAAGTAATTTACCATTTAATAAAAACCTTTACAAATACTATCAAGACAAAAATTATGCATTAATTGAAATAAGTATTTTAAAATGAACAACAATTTCCTAAGTCTATAATTTCCTCTTCTTTAGTTTAGAGAGTGACATCAGGCTTTCTGATAGTTTTTTTGTTGCAATATTACTTTTTCCCACACCAAAAACTTTGAAAGTTGACCTTACTTTGTCGACGGTTAAAAGTCTGTTCTGCTTGTCATCTTCATTTTCGTATCTTTGCACAAACTGCTGCATCATTCCAATTGCTCGCTCAGAATGATCATTGACAACAATTAACATTTTGGCAAAGTTTTTAAAATTCTTAAACGAAGACTGGGTGTGCCAATATTGGGGTAAAAGTGACAACCAGTCTCTCACTCTCTGATTATCCAACCCTATCATTGAAAAAAATTAAATATGAAAACTCATTAACCAAAAGAGAGAGAGTTGGTACCTTCATATTATTTATGATATTAATCTCGTCTATTCGTTCTTTGCTTCTATGTTTAAAAAAATCTGGATCCGGCATTTGAAAGGAAAGCAAAGCATCTGCAATGGCTGTTTTTTTATCCATAGAAATATTTTTATCCAAAAGAGCCAAGGGAATAATTGTTGAATCAAGATAACATGTATGCTTATAAAGAGATGCTAACACAGCGTCTACTGCCTCCGGATTGGAGCAAACTTTCTTATACTCATTCATCTGAAAGATTGCATCAAGATCAGACGCAGGAGATTGAATTGTTTTATGTGCTTGAAGGTACCACCTTGTGTAAAAATATACTATGAACTCGCAGATGAGTTTTAAATCTTCGCGAAGATTATCATTTTCTTGCACAAATGTCAGTTGCTTGCACAAAAGCTGAAGTTTAAGATAGTATAAACTCTTGCCTAAAAACCTAGCATGATGAACAGCTCCAGTTTTCTTTAGCTTGAAATGTGCAGAAGGGGATAAATACTGCATGGTTAGTTCAGCCAACTCTCTTCGGTCATTCCTCATATTGTGTTTTTTAGTAATATAGGTCTCACAGTAATCTAAAGTTTTCCTTGCAGCTTCCTTCAAAACTGTTCCTTCAACGGTTTTCCAATCAAAAGAGGTCAGGTTATTTTTGTCGTATTTGAATTTAGGGTTTTCAAACATATGTTTGAACTTTACGAATAAGGGATTTTCAGGCCCTACGCTATTCTCTTTTATCACTGCTTCACAGAAATGAACCATTCTAAGCTCAATGATATGATGCCTACATGCTAGTAGAAGAAGGTATATGTCTACCTCTTTTGCAATCCTAATAAGTGATCCTTTCTTAGAACCAGGTACTCCAAGAAGATGCGACACCCCCTCAATATTAAAGAGCACAGCTAATCTTTCATTCTTCAATCTTTTTTCCTGATTCGTTTCAAACAAAGTCTTTCCGTCAAAATGAATTATACAGGGATAACGGCTTTTTTCCAAGGCCTTCTTTATATCTAATTTAGCAATTTCTGCAGTATCCTTAGCAGTTTTTTTCATCTTCCTTAATGCAGTTGAAGCACTGGCTTTGCATTTTGCGATATCAAATCCACAATCTTGAAGAATTGCTCCAGTTACTTTTTGTAAGACATTCAGGGAGATATCATTTGCTGTAGCTATGATAGATACATTTCCATAAAAAATATTCATAGGGACTTTGGCAGTAATGTTACAATCATCTGCTCTTCTATGATGCCAAACTTCGGGTTCAAATTCTGAATCAGAATCAGCGCTAGTGTCAGTGAAACTCAAGTCTAATTCTGAGGTAGCGTCAATCTTAGGAGATTCGTCTTCTAGCCTTGTCCTCTTCCTCACACCTTCAGAAACCTAAAATTTACTTTAACATGGTATATGTGTATTAACAAATAATGTATGTTAAATTAGCAAATTTTAATAAAAAGGTCAAATTAACCCACTAAAAACAACATAAAACCTTTTTGCTAAATTTTCTATCTTCTGATCCCAAACTAAAATGTCTCGGTCCTTCCTGGTCTTCCAAAAAAGTTAAATCATCGTGTTTATCTTTATCTGAGCGTTTTTTATCCTTCCTAATTTGGTTCTTTAAATCTGTAGAACCAATCCAAAACAGCTTTTTCAAAAATGAAATAAACTCCCCTTAATTAACCTTGTCTCTAGCTGATCCTCTGTATTTATTTCTACTCAAATCTGAATACTTCTTGTCCATCTTCATTAGGTTCTTGATAATATTTTTATCTGACATTACTTGAAATCCCGCTTTAAGCCATGGTCTTTTAATTAAGCCTAAAATGCATTCACAATCATCTACTTCATATCTCTTGTAACCCTGAATCTTGTTAGGAGGGCATGATAAAATTTTTGATTTCTTAACATTATGAGGAAGAAGTGATCTTCGGTAGGCAATGTGTTGAAGAATATCCATTCCAGTAAAAAAATCAATATTCTAATTTTTAACAAAAAGTTTAAAATTCAAAACAATTTTTTTAAATTAGATATGTATATGTAATAGCTGGTTTAGCCTCATTTATGATAAAAAGTTTGCTTTTGCTTGATCTGAGAAACCTTCTCTTCCTAATATCTTTTACAATTTTTTTTTCCATTTTTGTATTCAATCTAAATAGATTTAATGGTTTGTAATTAGTTAAAAACTTCAATACAATTTTACTTTATATTGCAATTCGATTAATAACAATCAAGTAAATACGAAACTTATTTACAAAAATAAAACAACGTAACGCAATTTCACGTACAATTTGTTTATAAAAACGCTTAAAGACTTAAAACATACAGTGCAGGATCTTCAGCACATTTTCTTCTGCATTATTTTATTAGAATTTTTTAATTGTTGCCGATTTTCGTAACCATGCGTAACATAAAATTTTCATTTTTTCCTTTCGTATATATCGTTTTAACCAAGAATATGTAAAAAACATGATGACATACCCTTTTAAAATGAAAATATAGATAACAAGTAACAAAAAAAAAAAAAAATGAAGATAACTTTTTCATTTAAGTCCCCCTCAAACACCCTGAACACACCCTATTTTTTTTTCAAAGCAACTTTAGTCTGGAGGGGGACTTAAAAGTCACCCGATTGACCTAAAAAATTTTTTGACTAAGTTTTAGCATATTTGCTCCAACTTTAGCTGGGTATGTACTTCGTTTTCAAAAATTCCCTCAAAATGACTACCCCTAATATATATATATATATATATATATATATATATATATATATATATATATATATATATATATATATATATATATATATATATATTAATGTAATATTTGTATTATATAGTAATGTAATATTTTACGAGCTGATGATGCTGGTATCCATAACCCAGTGAAAATTTCTCAAAATAAAATAAATTATTGTTTGTATTAAGAGAATTCGTATTGTTTGATGTTTTCTTATTAATATATATATATATATATATATATATATATATATATATATATATATATATATATATATATATATATATATCTATATATATATATATATATATATATATATATATATATATATATATATATATATATATATATATATATATATATATATATATATATATATATATATATATTTATATATTATCGTATTTTTTTATTTTTTATCATATTTTTACTAAGTATATTAACAAAATTTTATTCAATTTTTGAACGAAAAACCATCGTGATATTCCAAGACCCCTCTTGATCGTCTATAAAATGATCAACTGAGCTAGTCATGGCCACTCCTGAAGACTTAATGTTCCCAGTTTCAAACTCTGTGACCGCAATTACCTATGCAGCATTTGATATAGATGTTATCTATATGAAAAACATCAAGACATCTCAAGACCACCCTTGACCACTACTAAAATGACAATTTGAGCGGAAATAACCAATTCTAAGGATCAAATATGCCCAAAATTAAATTCCCTGGCTGCAGTTACCCATATTTAGATATACAACATTTCCATCTAATTTAAAAACCCTGACCACCCTTGACAAGCCCTATCACAACCACTTGTGTGGTCATGACCACTCATATAAATAAAAAACCTCTATAAACATGTTTCATATGTTTTTATATAACCCATAAATAGTTTTGCCATTTTTAGACAATTCTGGCCTACTGTGCACTGCACAGTGGGCCAAGGTCGACATAAAATGGAAAAAAATCATAACTCCTTTATTTTGAAAGTTTTCAAATTGAAATTTTTATCAGTGACCCTAGTCATCATAAAGATCATTTTAAAAAAATTATTTTTTTTGCAGATGCTAGCATCATAAATACCCTATTAGAAAAGGGTGCACAGGACGTTAGGGATTTTAGAAGTAATTTTTAGCTGTTTTTAGAAACAGTTTTTCTCAGATTCGAAGCATTAATTAATTAAAATGTTTGTTACGTGTTGGACCCCTTCTTATAAACAAAGAAACGTTTGTTTATTAGATATTTTATCAGAAATCAGATTAAAAAAAAAAACTTAAAATTAAAAAAAAATTTCAACAAAAGTTTAATATAATCTCTGTTAAGTTCAAGTTCTTTAATAAATATTGAACTCCTTCTTAGTGAGCTAATAATTGGATCGGAAATGCACAATAATGTTCGCATTTCATCTTCATTAGTGAGTTTTCTTGAATACTTTCTTGTATAGTGATTTCTATAATTTATAACGTCTATATTTCGACATTCCTGAGCAGAAGAATTTCTACAATTCAAGAATTTCGACATTCCTGAGCAGAGAAAGAAGACCTACTGGTACTGGTTTATCTCTTACAACTTGAGAACTGTGAACCAAAATTTTATGTACGATTAAAGGCATTGGAAATCATGGGTACAAAAAAAATCAGAGCTCTGCTCTTTCTTTGATATATTTTAAAACACAAAAGTATTACGTAGCAACGTTTTATGAGATTTTTATCTAAGCCAAGTATTTAGCAGACACCTTATAGTTTTGGAACACTTTTTGCACTCTGTTTCCATCATTTGTTGTATCTGAACCGCTGCTTTTTTGTACAACTAAATAAAACTTAAGCAATCTTTCACCTGAAAAAAGATAAGTTGAACAGTAACCTTTTTTTTGTAACAATTTCTTAATCATCCTCTCCCCTAGCTTGCCACTTTCCTAATTCAATTCTACAACTTAAATGAAGGCAGCATTCAAAGCATCTAATCCATGCATGTAATGTGCTTAAACCAAGCTCTGTGGAAACTGTATAAAAGATTTTTGAAAAAGCAACTTTTAGTTTTTTTATAGTTCATATTTAAAGTGGTAGTCCAAAAATACTACATACTTGAAAAAAAATAACTTAAATGCGAATCTAAATAGCCTAAATTGTGAAAATGTACCTAAATTGTGAGATGTAGCAGGAGAAGCCAAGCCCGAGTTTTGGCCCTTGTCTAGTAGGGTGTATCGAAAAACAACTATTTTTGAATTTGAAATTGTAATAGAGCGGAGAAGTTGCATAATGCTATAAAAAGTAATTGTGCCAAATTTTTTCGCATATTTTTTAGTTTTTTAGTTCGCGCTAGGGTTTTATTTTTCTTAGAAAAACACGTTTTGTGACCATTTTTACAAAATAAAAATAACAAATTCTATGCGTATACTAAAGTTCTATTAGAGCTTAAACATTACACAATGATCAGGTTAGAAATGGTTACAATTTTTAAAAAAATTTTTCAATCTCTTCAGTTGCCGCTACAATTTTTACTAAAAAACACTGTTTTATGAGTTTCTGGTAAACAAGCTTTGCAGATCATAATGTACAATTAAAGTTATTTGGAAAATGTTTTTGAAAAATGTCTAAAACTTAGCTGTAATAAGTTTAACTCTGATCCATTTAGATCTATCTCAAACTGTCTTTTTGTGTTGAATAAATGTATTATTTTTTGAGATGCAAGTCTTGCTTGAATGAAGCCGTCTCTATTAGCCAATCCGCAAACTTGATATGAAGCTTTGGTTACAAGTTTAATGTATCTCTCTACTCCTTGATTATGGTATGGTAAATGCTGCACATCTGGAAGATAAACATTTGTTAACATTTCAATTAGATTTTCATCTGAAATGTGAGTGGCAATCGGAGATTCATTTAGTTCACATTTTTTCCAATCAATTAGATCTATATAGTCTTTTGCTTTAAAATTGATTTCTGGTATAGAGAACTTTGGAACTTTGTTCTTTTTCATCGATCTTGCTTTCATTATTTGTTGTAATGTCAGTTTCTCACATTTGGGCAAGTATCCGATATCATAGCAAGAAGCATGTTTTCTGGATGCGCAAAAAAACCATTCCTTTGTATAACTGGATCAATGATACTTTTTATTTCACTACTGACATAACTGGATAAACTGATCGTTAGCCATAAATGTCTAGCACCTTCCGTGCGTGAGGGATCATATCTTATATTGAACCACATTTGGCAGTAAACTTTAATAACAAACTCAACCATTTCTCTTAGCCTGTGTGACGGTTTGCTATATCCAACATAATACCTCAATATTCTATTTGCAGTGGTCACCTACCTGGCATGGTTAAGTTTCCCAGGATTTCGGTTAGCCAAAGCGTTTGGAAAAAAATGCGTAGATATTGCTTTGCAAATATGAAGTAAGTATTTTTGGTCAGAACTTAGAGATTTTTTGTCTATTTTTAGCAATGTTACATTAACAGGAATGTACTTGACTACTGGCAAGGTATCAAACAAACTTAAATTCTCTTCCGATTGGTCCAGAGTATCCATTAGGTCCTAATGTAGGTCTATCTAGTTTTTGAATTAGATGCCTTAGAGGCAGTTTATTAGCATATGTTTGACAGATAAACCAGTGGACAGGTCTTTTTAGTTTTAACTGGAACAAAGCAATAACACCATTAAGAAATTCGGTATTGACAGCTGTTCCGTCACAGCCTTTGACAACTAATTTAAATCTATCAATGTTGTTTAAAGTTTAAAATGTTTTTTATGCTTTAATGTATTTTATGTCTTAATGCTGTACCCATGCCCTTATGCAGTCTCTACATGCCATAGACTTTGAACCTGGTACTTCTACTAAAACTACATGATCTTCTTTGATAGTTTTTCGTATATTTTTCTCCTTGTTTGTATCTATAACTAATGTTGTATCTTTTCTCCCATCAAAATACAAACCTTTTAACATTTGAATATTTTCATGACCCAAATGTTGCATTTTAAGTCTGTTTTTCTTTCGTTCTTTTTGAATCTTGTTTTTATCAGTTGGTTTAGATTGGTCTCCTTTTGAAATTATGTTCATATCTTCCAGAACAGCACATGCTATAAATGCAGCACCTCTGCTTGAAACACCCACTCTCTCGCAGGTTTGTGCTAAGGATAGTAACGGTGATCTCATTTGTTCAGTTTTAATTTTTCTGTTCCATTTTTGCTTGCGGCTTTCAGCTGTGTCTAAACAATCAGCATCTGATTCTGAGTCAGTATTCCAAATCAAAGTGTCATCAGAGTCAGAATCTTGAGATATAGAATAAAAAATTGAATTTTGAATGCGGCTTGATGATATTGCTTGAGCTTCAACACCTGTAATAGCTCAAGACTGTGTTGATGGATTAGTATGGGACTGATGGATTAGTATGGGACTGATGGATTAGTATGGGACTACTTACTCTGTTTTTTCTTGCTTCTTTTCACCGTAATCTTATAGTACTTTGAATATCGAGTTCCTCCATATACATATTCCTCATAAATCTCTAATCGCTGAGAAAATCATGTTCTTCCTCTGATACCTTCTTTACTTTTTAACTCAGATACATTTAGAAAAATCAAGGCATTTGCTGCAACGTTAAATAGAGTATTTTTTGCATGCTTTTGAAAATTTATTATTTTGGACTTCAACTTGTCTGTATGTTTTGTTTTGTTAACGGACTTCATAATAATTCTATACTTTTGATATACCTCCACAAATTTTCTGTTTTGTGCGCCAAATTTTCCCATATTTCTTTCCAACTAGGTTATTTTCCACCACCTTCCACTTTCATTTTCTGCATTGAGAAAAGACAACTTAGCATGACATGTTTGTATGTTGACAAGATATTTTCGCGTAATTCTGCTGGTGAAACCGAAGAAAAAACCCAAGAAAAGTAGACTTTTTCGTTGTTGTCACTGCATTAGAAGCATTTTTGCCATTAAAATTATTAATGATTTCAATTTATTCTAATAATAAACAGATGTAAATTGGTTAAACTAAAGAATTAAAACCTGTGCTTTTCTCTATCTAAATATTTATTAAATGTTTTGATTATAGACATAATTTGATGTAAATAGTACTGATGGTGATGGTAATAAATGACGTAATTAGTGACATTTTACATACTTTAACGTCATTTAAAAATTTAAATTTAGTTGATTACATTTTAATTACTTCTATTCCATTATCGTGACAGTGACGACAAGTAAAAGCATCAACAACATAATTAAAATTACTTTGTTTTAAGGAAAAGTCAGGGTTGTTATCTGTCAAATATGTCTGAGACATATTTTCTGCCGACATAAAATATGTCAGACATATTTTCTTTCGACATATTTTGACATAATTTTATGTCTGAATTATGTTCTGCTGACATAAAATATGTCAGACATATTTTCTATCGACATATTTTGACATAATTTTATGTCTGAATTATTTTCTGCTGACATAAAATATGTCAGACATATTTTCTGTCGACATATTTTGACATAATTTTATGTCTAAATTATTTTCTGCTGACATAAAATATGTCAGACATATTTTTTATTGACATATTTTGACATAATTTTATGTCTGAATTATTTTCTGCTGACATAAAATATGTCAGATATATTTTCTATCAACATATTTTGACATAATTTTATATCTGAATTATTTGGTGCTTGATATTCTTAAAGAAAAAATCAATCTAGCAAATTTATTGCGCATTTCAACTTAATTTACAGAGTTAAGTGAAAATAGTTTAACAAATTTGTTGCTTTTTTGCAATCAATTATGCTTCATAAAACTTTTACTTTAAACCCTGTAAGCAAACATCAGTTGTTTCATAAAGCTCTTTTTCTGCCTTTTTTAGCGATGTATCATTTGATTGTATTGACTAATATTGGGATTTATTGACTTATTTATTGATTATGACTTATTTATTGATTATGACTAATTTTGACATTGATAGTATTGACTAATTTTGACATTTGATAGAATTGACTAATATTGACTAGTATTGAGGCATCATTTGATAGTATTTGATAGTATTGATTAGTATTGGCGCTTTCCCTTATTAGAATGTAAAGACCATCTCAAGCTCAGTTTTTATTACTGAAAGTGGTTTTTATTAGTATGACTAAACTTAAAATTACTTCTTTGATTAAAATAATAATAAAAAAAAAACTTCAGTTATTTTTAATTATTAGTTGATCCTGAAAAAGATTTCATTATGAAAAATTGAATTCAAAAGATTCTATGGAAAAAACGGTTCACAGAATTTCAAAAAATTCGTGCCAAATTAAATAATTCAGACATAAAAATATGTCAAAATATGTCGATGGAAAATATGTCTGACATATTTTATGTCAGCAGATAATAATTCAGACATAAAATTATGTCAAAATTCATTTAAGCTTAAGAATTTGAAATATTTCCCAAAAGTTATATTCAGCTCATTAAATTCATATTAAGAAGACTAACCGGTTATAGTTTATAACCAATTACGAATAATATACTTTTAGTTTTAATAGTTATGATTTATTTAACAATAAAATAATTGACAATTGCATTATAACAGCATAATTAACTGCCATAAACTTGCATAAAATGTTTTGAGTGAAATATATATTGGAATAATTATTTTTTTCGTTTTCCTTACGATTTAAAGTCAAAAATTGGGAATATAATTTATTGAATGAATCAACTATTAGTTAAAAATAACTAAAAATGTTTTTTTTTAAATATTATTTTAATCAAGCGAATAATTTTAAGTTTAGTCATATTAATTAAAACCATTTTCAGTAATAAAAACTCAGCTTGAGATGGTTTTAACATTCTATTAAGGGAAATTGCCAATACTAATCCATACTAATCAATACTATCAAATACTATCAAATACTATCAAATGATGCATCAATACTAGTCGATACTCTCAAATGATACATCGCTAAAAATACTTTGTCAATACTATCAAATGATACATCGCTAAAAAGGGCAGAAAAAGACCTTTATGTAACAAAAGATATTTGTTTATAGGATTTAAAATAAAAGTTTTATGAAGCATAACACAGGTCAACAAAAACTAAATTTTTTTCTGGTGCCAATAAAACAATTTGTTTTTTATGTAGGATTTCTTATTTTGGTTTCAAATATGCAACTCATTTTTTACCATCACGTCAAGTTGTAAAGATATTTGGGTTCAAATCTTTAGAATTTGGGGTAAGGTCCCTAATATTGTCGAAAAAAAGTTGTTCAAAAGTATGTCAACCTGAGTCTCAAAAGAAGCGTATTTTCATAGAGATTTTAAAGATGTTATTCGTTTGTAATAAAAAATAAGTATTTTTTGTATTATTGCTGAAAAACATTTTGTTGACATTTTTTTAAGAGTCTTTACCATTTTTTTAAATAATTTTTTTGCCAAAAAATTTTAAGGAAAAATTTTTATATTTTTTAAATCTCTATACTATCTTCTAAAATACGCTTTTTTTGAGACCCAAGTTGACATACTTTTGACAATATTAGGGACTTTACCCCAAATATTAAAGATCTGAACCCAAATATCTTTACAACTTGACGTGATGGTAAAAAATGAGTTGCATATTTGAAATCAAAATGTGAAATGCAATCCAAAAAACAAATTGTTTGCTTGGCACCAGAAAAAAATTTTTTTGTGTGTTGACCTTCAATTATAATTGATTGCAAAAAAGCATCAAATTTGTTAAACTATTTTTACTTAACTCTGTAAATTAAGTTGAAAATGCACAATAAATTTGTTAGATTGATTTTTTCTTCAAGAATATCAAACAGCAAATAATTCAGATATAAAATTATGTCAAATTATGTCGATAGAAAAAATGTCTGACATATTTTATGTCAGCAGAAAATAATTCAGACATAAAATTATGTCAAAATAAGTCGATAGAAAATATGTCTGACATATTTTATGTCAGCAGAAAATAATTCAGACATAAAAATATGTCAAAATATGTCAATGGAAAATATGTCTGACATATTTTATGTCAGCAGAAAATATTTCAGACATAAAAAAATGTCAAAATATGTCAATGGAAAATATGTCTGACATATTTTATGTCAGCAGAAAATAATTCAGACATAAAATTATGTCTATATATATCAATCGAAAATATGTGGGACATATTTTATGACGGCAGAAAATATGTCTGAAAATATGTCGACAGATCTGCCAGACATATTATGTCGTAACAACTCTGGGAAAAGTTGTGTTTTTTCTTATAAACTCAGCCCTCTAGCGGCAACTAAAGAAATTAAAATATTTTCTCAAAAATTGTAACCTTTTCTAACTTAGTCATTGTGTAATGTTTAAACTCAATTTCAACTCTAGTATATGCATAGAATAAGTTATTTTAAATTTGTAAAAAAGGTCAGAAAACGTGTTTTAGTAAGAAAAATAAAACCCTAGCGCGAACTGAAGACATAAAAAGTATACAAAAAAATTTGGCACAATTACTTTTTATAGCGTTATGCAACTTTTCTGCTCTTTTACAATTTTGAATTCAAAAAAATTTGTTTTTCGATACACCCTAGTGTCTAGATTATCTGTTTCCAAACATGCACCGCTTGTTTGTAGTTCTTTTTCTAACCAGACTTTGTAATGCAACTTAAATCTATCCTTGTGTCTGTTTACTTTATTCCATTTTTGTTAAATTGTTTAGTAAATAATTTAAAGTCTATGTCAGCGATCCCCGTAACTTTATAAGCATCAGGGTCGGTAACTGGTTTGATTAAGTTGTTTTCCTAAACATGAAACAATTTTCGAGTAATTTGTTTACTTTTCATAATGATCAGTACAATGAAATTTTAATTTAAAAATAAAATTGTAGTTTTTTAATGTTTTTATTTGTATTCGTATTTTAGTTATTAAAAACATAAATAAAAAACCACATTACTTAATTAAGTGGAATAGCATTTAAAACTTATTGTTTCTTGTAGTTTTCGTTATTGCAAATAATTATTTATAGTTCATACATAAGTATGAACTATAAATAATTATTTGCAACAACGCTAATAATTTGCTGTTAAGTACTTAACAGCAATGTGCTTTAAACAATTGAAAATGACAAACGAGTCGTATGTTTAAAACCTGCTAAAGTTGCTAAAAATATCTTGCACAATAAAAAGATTCTGTAAAAAAGTTATTCCTATAGTGGGAAAACGTGGACGAAAAAAGACCTTGAGCTTTTTATGGTAACTTTTTATTATATTTTTTAATACTTTTAATGCCATGTTTCAAGTTAAGAAAAACTTATAAAGTACAAGACTATTTTTGTTTCTTAAGTTTTCTATAATAAAGCATGTAGGGAAACACGGGGCAAGATGACGAACGTTTCGAAAAACGCCTGTATCTTAGTCAATATCTGTCCCAAAAATTAAAACTTCATTAAAAAGTGATAAAAAATCATTCCGCGTCACTGATGTATCAAAAAGCCACTCTAAAAGTAGAAAATAGCAAAGGAAAAACTTATTAAACGATGTTAACTCAAATCGTCATCTTGCCCCGCATACGGGGCGAGATGACGATTTGAGTTAACAAAGTTTAAAACTTTAAGAAAAGAAAACTCTATGAAGCTATAAACGCCTCAAAAACCATCATCACGAATTCTTTTTTATTAAAAAAATAATACAAATAAAGGTGTAACTTTTAAAACTATTAAATTATACATTTATATCGGTCAATCCAAAAAAAACAGTAACAACCTAGTAATCAGTTTGTAGCAAACTCCAACGCAACAAAATAAAACTATTGTCAAACAAATATTGTATTTCGTAATAAAATAATGACTGAACAATACAAGAATAGCAAACAGTACAAGTAAACTTCCGTTTAATATAGATTACGGACAAGCCATCTTGCCCCGGTCATCTTGCCCCATGCTAATACAATCTTTAAAATGAATTAGAATCAGTACATAATCAAATTATCATAGCCTAATACTTCTTGTATGGCTTCCAGTTTAATCAAATGAAATAAAAATTTCTCGCTTACCTTTAGCTGGTGATGTAGCGATGTAATAAATTAAGTAAAACGAGGATAAAAAGTTTTTTTCTCAATGTCGGAAAAACTTTTTTAATACTTAACTTTCGTCACAAAAATAATATTTAAAAAGAAACCATTGATAAATCTAGTAAAATTAATCTACTTCCCTTTCAGCTAAAGTCAACTGTTATATTTAGTTTTGCTTAAGAGATAATTGTAGGTCGTCATCTCGCCCCATTCGTCATCTTACCCCATGTTCCCCTATTCGGATAATGAGACTATAAAATTTTATTTAACTTTAAGAAAACTGCGCTTACGAGGTGAAACTTAATTTTGTGAGTATTTTCTCTGTTTGTTTTTTTAAAAAAAACGTTTTTTAAATGAACGAGCTTGAAAACTTACTTAGAAATCCTAAAACAAAAACAAAAATATTTAAACGTCAGATTATTTTATTGTTGGGTTTTTACTTTTAAAATTTTGCAAAAAAATAAAGTTTCCACAAATACTCATTTTTGGTATTTAAGCCAATCTCTGGCCCACTGTGCACTGCTGTGGCTTTCCATACAAACAGTATAAATATAAGATAAAAGAGGTTAACAAACTTAAAAAGATTAAAAAAATTAAGCAAAAGATCAGACAATAAAAATAAGTTTGAAAACAACATAGCGGAAATATAAAATGTGAGTAAAAGAAACAACCTACACTTTAATGGATTTAATGAAAATGAAAATGTAACTTGATAAGTTTTGTAATGAAAAAAAAACAATCAATTAGCGTACTCTACTTTTTAAAATACTAAAAAAAAGTTTTGAAAAACCTAATTTTTTTTTTCATAATAATAATACTTTATTGTATGTTTAACATATATTTGAAGCTTAAACTAATTAAAACCATTATTTTTGATTTCTTTGTTTTTCGCCCTATTAATTTTTCTGTGAAAGAACAAATTATTATAATAATGACAATTATAGTATATTATATATATATATATATATATATATATATATATATATATATATATATATATATATATATATATATATATATATTTAAACAACTTTAAAAAGTATTCTACACAATAGAGTGCTCAATGTTCTTAAAAGAACAGAGCAATTATATTAGTAGTAGAAAATCACTTAACAAAATTTTTTTCCATTTAACACTGTGTTTCATCAACAAAGATTCATCAGAAATGGATGATCAAATTAATAAAACTTCAATTTATACCAAAAATTAAATTACAGGAAGTTGCAAATGTCTTAACTACTGTAAATTTTCACACATTTGTGGAATTTGCTGACACTATTATAAAAAGAATTCTTTAGAAATGATTACTTATGGTATTTTTTTAAAAAGGGTAGTTAATGTAAATATTATTTGAACTCATTTATTTTTATAGTTTTTTAGGAGAAACTTGTTTTCGTGCCTACATTTAGAAATTAATTCCGATCTTTTGTTTAATAAGCATTCTTGATTTGCATGTGTAATTATTTCAAATTTTTCTTGTAGGCATAGTATGCATTTTTTGAAAATATTGTTATATGCAGGCGCTGTTTTAAGGATAGACCAATTCAGTATAAAATCATCAATATTTTTTTCTTTTAATTCCCGTATATATTTTGACAGCATGGTGTCTTTTGAATACTTTTTATTCTTGAAAGATTGCTTATGATTGGCAAAACGTTTTTTCCATTCACCCTTTGTTATGCCAATATATTGTTTATCAGGTACATTTTTAGAGGAAACAACACATTTATATACCACTTTTTTTGATTTTTTTGATTGATTGTTTCCTCTAAAAATGTACCTGATAAACAATATATTGGCATAACAGAGGGTGAATGGAAAAAACACCCTAGCAGTACCATAAAATACGAGTTTTTAACCAACCGACCATTTTTATACTTATCTATTTCACGCCGATCATTTCCATAATTAATCCTTATTAACTTCGATGTTTCTTTAGTAAAATAGCTCAATTTTTTTATTGTTAAATTAAAATTTTAAAGTTTTTTCATATGATACATATATTATACAGGATCGTTCAATATACGCCCGCACAATGCCATAAATTTAAAAAGTAATTTCTTTTATAATAAAAGCAATTAAAAGTTAAATTATTTATGTTAGGTGAAAACCAGATTAAAATTTCAAAGGTTTGCAGCTTAAAATAAAATTGTTTAAGGAGGGTTTGAATTTATTAAATTGAAGAAAATTTTCGGACGAAAATGGACCAACTTTTAAACATGCTCAATAAATATTCTTATAAAATATGGAAAACATAATATAATTTAAAATATACAATTTTATAAAAAAGATATAAATTAACCGCACGATTAACACTTTTGAACTATAAATTGTTTGAAACAAAATTTTGAACTACCAGAAAAAATTTTCAAAAAGTGTTGCTGCTTCTATTTGCTTTTGTACCTATAGGGTCAGTTCAAACATGACGTACTTAAACTAAAATGCGACTCCCCCTCTTACCCTCGATGCTTATTTAATTAGTTTGAACCCATAATATAATGAATAGCGGAATATTCTAGTAAGAGCGGACAAAATTAAACATAAACAAAACAATCAAATAAACAAAATCGAATAAACAAAATAATTAAAACAAATATTATTCAGTAGGTATTTAGTGGTGAAACCAATTTTAAACATGAAGAACAAAGACATTTTTGATTACTTAATTAAAGGAAAGGATAAGAATAAATATGACAGTTTATTTAGTAAGATAGCAAAACCGAAATCTGTATATTGATTTCTCATCGATAGATTTTGGTTTTTTAAAAGAAATGGAATGAGCCAGTTACACAAAAAGGAACACTTGTTAGAGTTTAAGTTGTTACAAAAATGGTTAAATATGGAATTTTTGAAAATGAATCTCAACAGCTAGGATGAAAAATGTACAAAGAGATGCAGCTTCAAAATTGTTTAAAAATCTCTTAACAAGGTCTAAGAAAAGAAGATCGTCAGAGATTACTGAAAAATTAGGTGTAGAAAAATTTGGAATAGAGAAAGATATTAAAGTTGAACGAGCCCATCGAGTGGGCTCGCTGAAGTAGAACGAGCTAAAGCAACTGTTCTAAAACTTCGTGATTATGAAAATAAAAAGGTAATCTTAGAAAAAGCAATGAAATTAAAAGGGAGCAATATCTTTATAAATAAAAATTATAGTTTTACGACTCAAAAAATACGAAAAGAACTTTTTGAGCAGGCCAAGCTTCATCGACAAAATGGTCATTACGCTAAATTCGTGTACAATAAAGTTATTGTTAGTGAATTTAAAGAAAACATCCACAAAGTAATTGTTAATTCGACGCATGGAAATGAAGAAATTGACCGCAGCGTAGCTGGTTGTTTGACGCAGAGAAAAGAGTAAGATTTTTTAAAGTTTTACTTAATTCATTGTTTTTATCTATGGATATATTTTTTGATCTTTTTAATTATTCGTTAAAAATCGTTTTGCATTTTGAAAATTTAAAATCTTTTGAGGGTAACATTTTAAATAACCTGTCTGAAGAAAATAAAAATATTTTTCATAAAGCCCAAATGAACTTCATTGACACCATATATTGATCCTTTTGATTTTAAAATAACGATCATTGTTCTTTTTCAGTTTTGCATATAAACATTAGAAGCATGCAGCAAAATTTTGAGAAACTAAAAGAATTTTTAAATATTATAAATTACACGTTCGACCTCATAGCTCTTTCAGAGATGTGGCATGATTTTGAAAATTCTCCTGAATTAAATCCTACTTTTAATTTGCCATCTTATAAACTTATAAGATGGCAAATTAAAACAAGAGGAAGTGGAAAAAAAGGTGAAGGATTAGGGGTTTATGTCTCAAAAAATTATGATTTTTTGGTAAAAAAAACATGCTATGCTTCTCAAACGATAGTTATGAAAGCCTTTTCATTGAAATTATAAACAAAAAATTTCGAAATATTTTAATTGGATGCGTTTATCGTCTACCAAGTAATAAAATCAAATCATTTCAAATTTTATCAAATATACAATTGAAAAAATAAATAAAGAAAATAAAATTTTATGCGTTATTGGAGACATGAACCTTGATGCTCTAACTTATTCAAAGTCTCCGAAAACAAAGTACTTTTTTGATATGCTTCTTTAATTTAATGTCTCGTCAGCAATTAGTAAGCCAACACGAATTTCAAAAACTTCGGCAACGGCAATAGACAATATTTTAAATAATAATTACCTGGAAATGGAATTTGAAACCGGGATATTTATGACTGATATTAGCGATCACTTCCCAATATTTATAAAAGTAAGAAATTTAAAAACCATGTCTGATTGTGAACCAAAAGTTATAAATTTGAAAAAACGCAATCTTAAAACAAGTAATACTAATGAATTATCAAGTAGACTAAAACAAGAAACGTGGTCCAACGTGTATAGTTGTCATGACTATAACGAAGCTTTTAATAATTTTTTAGATATACTCCTAGATTGCTTTAATGAAACCTGTCCTGAAGAGAACATACAAATTAAGACAAAAGCAGTTGTCAATCTGTGGATGGATAAATCACTGATAAAATGCTCAAAAAAGAAGCAAAAACTCTATAATAAAATTAAAAAAATAAATAAAAACACTGAAAATGAAATAAACTGCAAAAATTATAAATATTTTTACCAAAATCTTATCAAAAATGCTAAAAATAAAAAACACAGTAATCAAATCATTAAATGCAAATCTAATAATAAGAAAATGTGGTCCATCATTAATGAGATAATGGGAAGGAAAAAAATAAATTCAACTTCTTTACCATAAAGAATTAATCTTAACAACACTGACATATTCTGTAAAAAACAAATCTCGGAAGTATTTAGCTAATATTTTATAAATTTGGTCTTAATCTTGCTAATAAAATAAGTCCAACATCTGATTCATTTAAATCTAATACCCGCAAATAACGCAATCATATATGATAATGAATTCAACTATAAAGAATTCGAAGAAGTCTTTTCCTCTTTTAAAAAAAAAAGAAAGCACCAGGGTTTGATGAAATAATTAGCGGTTTAGTTATCTTCAATAAAATCAGTCTAAGCAAACCTCTGATCCATATACTTAAGCTCTCAATAACATCGTGGATTTTCCCCAATGTACTTAAATTAGCAAAAGTAATTCCTATTTTTAGATGTAATGAACATTCAGACATAGCCAATTATAGATCTATATCAATACTTTCTGAATTTTCAAAATTTTTTGACCGTGTAATTTATAATAGAATCTATAATCATTTTACTAAAAATAAATTATTTTACCCAAACCAGTTTGGATTTCAAAAACTGGTTTGGGTAAAATTTGATTAACTAATTCAATGATTGCATGCTCAACAGAGCATGCAATCATTGAATTAGTTAATCAAATAACTGATGGTTTTAAACAAAACAAATTTACTCTAGGAGTATTTATTGACTTATCAAAAGCTTTTGACACAGTTGACCATTGCAACCTATTAGATAAACTAAAGCACTATGGTATAATTAATAAAACTTATAATTGGATTATAATTTTGTTTTACTATATTTAAAACTTCATGTTTATTTTTTTATGTTTTAAAGTAGTTTCCATCAGTTTTTTCCTATAATATGACATAGAAAAGTGGGTTTAAAGCTTACGATTTGCGTCAATTTGATTAAAAAATCAAAATTAATTTTTTTCTTTTGTGGAAAAAATTCACGTACGCTGCCAATTTTTACGACAGAACAAACATAATATTGAGTTTGTAATCATTTATTTGATATCTTTCAGCTGCCATTCTTCTTTTTAAGTCAGATTATTTTGTTTCAAAGATATTTAAGAAATATATAACTTCACATTTACGGGGAAAATGAAACAACGCTAGTTACTGAAAAAGATCATCAAAGTAAACGTCGGTGCTACTGCAGTTTCTCCCCCTTCCCATTTTTTTATTTTATTGCTGATTATGATAGAGAATTTTATGCTGATTAAGAATCGTATAAAAACGTAGGTCTGAAATTCAACAGAAAGTGCATCATTTTCTGACTCATCTCTGGCCCAAACCCTAGCCCTGTCCTAATTCATGTACGTTTAATCGCGCCAATCCCTATTTGTCAGTCGATGTATGTACATTCAATTGCGCCAATCCCTATTTTTCAGTCGATGCATGTACATTTAATTGCGCCAATCCCTATTTGTCAGTCCATTTATGTACATTTAAAAAGCAAAATCTTAAATTAATTATTAAAAAAATTAAATAAAAATATATAAAATATATTCTTAAAAACATTTAAATTAATTATAATTTAATTTTGAAGACAACAAAAATCGGGTCGCGTAATTACAAAAAAGATTTTCTAAACGATTGATTTCAAAATGTAAAAATTGATGTAAAATGTTTTTAAAAAATTGCGAATATTGGAGTTTTTTAGTGTAATTTTTTAAACTTCGACAGCGATTTAGAGCACTTTCTGTTAATTTGCAGACCTATGTTTTTATACGATTCCTAATCAGCATAAAATTCTCTATCATAATCAGCAATAAAAAAGGGTGAGGGGGGGTGGAGAAACTGCAGTTTTCCCTAAACTACTATTTCTGACAATCGCGTAAAAGATAGCTAGTTAGATAGAATTATAAACTTAATAAATCGTCAAAGTTTTTAGTTTACAAAACGTTTACAATAGCAAGTTTATAAACTTGCTATCACCATTTTATAAAAGAATTTTATGTAAAGGTAAAACATAATTTTATTAGAAACTTTAAAAGAATATAGCACAACTTTGTTGTCATTTAGTGACCAAAAATTTTTAAATGAGAAACTACATGAAAAAAACTAATCAAGCTAACTGGTACGAAGACAAGAAAAATGCTACTACAGCAGTAAAGTTGAAGCAGATTTCTTTAAGAGAAGCTTGTAAAAACTTTAGTGTGCCAAAAGATTCACTACATCGGAGTGTTAAAAAGGCTTCACTTGAAAGTAGTTTCGATGTAAAAGTGGGATAGTCATTTCAGTCACCCCTTGGAATTTATTTAAATTTTACCCAGTGGTATCTATTGATGAAAAATGCAAAATTTGAGCTCCGAAATCCAAACGGGTCAAAAATTATGATGTTTTGAAATTCAATCTAAAACGATCTTTTTTTTACGAGGTCCGCCATAATGGATTTTGTAGTTGTTCTTATAATTGAATAATTTAAGATCTAGTGGTAGAATGTGGCTAAGAATTGGTACCTGACCATTTTTGAGGGTGATGAATTCAAATATGTAGATAAAATAGAGAAATTTAAGTTTTTTGATAGCTATTTTTTATTTTAAAATGGCCAGTCAAATTTTTAGTTCCGTTACCATGAGTTGCGCTTTCATTAATTCCCGGAGTTGCCCAAGTCTCATGGATTCGATTTTTTTTTCAAATAAAGTAGGTGATCCTAGGCTATCTTTTATAAAAAAGATAGTTTTGGTTTTTTAAAGCATAATAAAGATGTCATTTTAAAATTTAGACAAAAAAATTTCTTTATTTGGCCTCTATTCTCTGTTATAGCGATACTTTTTGTGAGAATAATTTAAGTTCTAGTTGAGAAATATGACTAAAAATTGGTACCTGACCTTTTTTAAAGGTGTTGAATACATAGATGAAGAGAAATTAACCCAATTCCTAATATTTTAGAATATTTTTTGAATTTTAAAATGTCAACAGTCCTTTTTTTTTCATGTAATCCTAATTTGCATTTCACTTATTTCTGGAGTTGTTTTACTCTCATTGTGAAATAAGATGTTTTGAAAAAGTTTAGGTCTTTGAAAGAAAATAAAAAGTTATATTGCTTTGCATAACTTGCATATTTATGATCAATATTTTCAAAAGTATACATGGAAATATAATTTACTATACAACACATTGAAAAAATGATTTCTTTTTTTACTATTCTAATAATTGGGTATTATTTTAAAATATTAGTTGCATGCTAAAATTTTAGGTTACATGCTCAAATGTAGTGTTAAAAAATAAGAAACTAAAATGCAAACTTTTTCGAAAAATATTAAAAACCTGCTTTATTGAAAAAATCTCAAAAATAAAAATGAAAAGGAATAACCAAATATTACTAAAATTAAAGTTTATATCATTTAAATAATGAAAGTAAAATATTAATCAACTTTCACTGAAAAGATAAAACTTGTTCAAATAGAGTTTCATTTTCTTTTTAGATATAGCACTGACGCCCAGAAGATGTTGAAGGTGTTTTAACAACAGAAATGACATTCATTCTTGGCACCCAGCAATTATCATCCCGCTTTAGCCAGTAGTACAACCGACTTGGATAATGTGAATGCATAAACTTTACCATAAAATCATTATTCTCTTTATCAACTTTAGAAACCATACCAAGTCAATAAAAATTGTCGTATTTGCAAAATAGATATTGTGACATCATAACATTGTCAATTTTATTAATTTCATATTTTTGTTTTTTGAGGAAGTCAAATGTTAGAGCAAAATTATCATCATCGGATACCCTTTTCATTTTTATAATTGAATAAGAAGATGGTACAAGTTGATGGAAACTTTTTGTCCCAGGAATAGTGAATGCTATTAAAATTCTATCAGTAAGTTTGTTTCTTACTTGCTCCATTTCTTCAGCAGTGACGTACACAAACGTAATCCCACTGATTAACTTTTGACAGTATTTAAACATTGCTTGAGAAGACAAAATATGACCTGTGGTTGGACTCTGCAAGCTAGCCGTTGCCACAAGCCTTTTAACTGTGCCACTTATTCCATTTCATGGAGACTTGCCATGGCTTGTTGCAAAGAAGATCCAAATGCAACGAACAAAAAAATCTTGAGCGTGGTCAATAAATAATTGTAAAAATGTTTGCAGTATTTATAGCCATTTTTTTTTTTGTTGTGACATAAATTGTAAAAATTTTTGCAGTTTTTCCAGCCATCAGAAAAATAATGAATTTTTGTAATTGTGGGACAAAGATGAGTTTTTATATGATTAATGGTTTTTATGCATAACTTCACCGATAAATCCTACATCATGATTCAAATCATCTGAAATTACACAAAAAGAAGATTTATCCAATTTTACTTTCTTGTAGTAGATGGCAACTGGATGAAAAGAACATTGACTCTTGCTCCATGGTAACTCCTTATCTCGTCTTACTACAAAAGAGTAATTCTCTTCAAAATCTGCCAGTACAATAGCCTCATTAATACTAACTGCTTCTTTGAGATGCTCTAGTTAGCTAGATTGTGATTTTGCATTAAATGAATGAGAAGTAATATTATCAAGTTTTTCACATAGGAGCTCGATGAATTGATTAAATGGAAGTTTTATTGTTAATAGTTCAGTTCTATCTGTTGTTCTCCACTGTTTAAAATCCACTGACTGATCATTATTATCACTGTTATATTGCTCTTTTGGATAATCATTTTGTGTGAGATACTACTGGAAATAATTTTGGGCAGCTTGTATGCCAGGACAACCATTGCATCGGTGAATCATGCAAACTATAGATTTTCTGCTGCAAACAATCTTTTTAATGATTTCATGGTGAGATATTTTAAGGCCTATAGCACTTAATATTAATTTAACATTTTGGTGTATTATACACACACAAACAGAATATATACCTTTTGGACCAGTAAGGATGCACCATTTTGGCCGAAGACTGTGACATTTAGAAAATCCAATTTTGTGACCTGGGTACTTTGTCTTATATGCCGCATAGAGCTCCTTTAAGTTACACAAAATCAATTTTTTTGACATGTATTTTTTTTCCCTAACACTTACACAGACCTTTTTACCTGGCATTTGCCTTGAGTACTCATCGTCACAGTTATAGAACTTGTAAAGCTTTTTTACATGTTATAGAACTTGTAAAAAAGCTTTACAAGTTCTATAACATCTTTACTGATTCAATGCCGTTCAACCACATCAGGGTATGCTATAATACCTTTTTGGTCGTGTAAAAACTTTGCGTTTTGAATTTTGTGTTTGGAAACTGAAAACTCTTTTGCTGCTTTTCTGATAGACCAAGTTTTGGGGTTAATGTCAAATTTGAAGTTGCTGCCTTCTGTTAGAAACCTTAAGTTTTTATTTCATGCATTCTACAAGGAAGTCTAGATCGCCAGCTTTGGTTTGAATTTCCTTTAGAACTTCATTTTTTGGTGCAACAAGATCGGATTCGGTTACATCCAGAGCAATTGCAAACTTCTTAATAACTGCTTCTTCAACTTGTTTTATCTTTCTCTTTCCAAGTGAAGGCTTGGTAGAGGTTTTGGGTAAATGAACTTTTAGAGGAGACACTTTAAGTTTGCATAAAGTACTGTTGAGCAATGATCTTGTTGATTCCAGTATAATTTCTTTTTCCATATTATCTTCAGTTAATTTTATCTCCAACTCGTTCTCTTCTGATTCTTCACTTGATGCTAATTTATGTCTGCATTGTGGACAAAGTTTTTCACCTGGAACTACGAATTTGCTTTTACTGCATAGGTACTTTGCTGTATCCAAGTTGATTTCACAAAGCCTACGTAAAAAAAGGGAAGAACTCTTTTAATATGTATAAAAATTTTAAAAAAACCTTAAAAAGTTTAAAGTTGTATGATATTTAACAGTGCACTTTCAGAAGTCAGCTAAAAGGTTAAATATAGCTAAAATAGAATTTTGCTGTTAATAATTTGATTATTGTAACTCACAACGTTTTCACAAAACTAAAATTTATGATTACTATAAATACCTTTTATAACTGTGTTATGAGTATTAAATGGATTGCAGCACCGTGTTAATTTAGTTGTATAACGCTTCAAAAAACATGTTTATGATGGGGACAAGTTGTTGGTTTGACATTTATTATTGAGAGCTTAGTCCTCCACATTAATTGTTCTCTTTTATATTCAGGAATATCTTCAAAAGGTTTAATTCCCAGCAACGATGTATATGATGTGAGATGACATTTACTTACTAGGTTGATTTCAATGGAACACTGTTGGCTGTTTGCCATGACTAAGAAACTGAATTACCAAAAAAGATTTAATAATTATTTAATCTAAAATTAAAATAATTTTTTTTTATTGAAATTTGTTATTGTTAACTGTTGTTTCAAAACTATACTACGACGACATAACTGACGTCATCGCAGCAAACACACATCACAGCGTTGTAATTTGAATGTAATTGTGTTGGTCAATATGTACCACCCATGATGATATTTAAGTGCAAAAAAAGAAATTATTACTTACAGGTAATGCTCCAGTTAGAACTATTTAAGGGTGCTCAGAAAATGGCTGGGTTAATATTGATTTATTTCTTAAATATATACAACATTATGTTAAACATGTACGATGCACCTTGATTAACAAAGTTTTACTTATATTTGACGGTAATCGTTTTCATACCAAAAGCTTAAAACTTATAAACTATGCTCATGACAATGGATTGTTTTTGCTATCGCTAGCACCACATACAACTCATAAACATCAACCATTGGACCGTGGATTTTTTAAGCCTTGAAAACCTTTTTTAATCAAGCATGTATGAGATGGATGCGAAACCATTCAAGTAGACGAATACAAACAGAAAATCTCTGAGAAATTTTTTACGAAGCATATTTAAGAGCTGCTAATATGGAAAATGCTAATTCAAGTTTTAGAGCAACTGGAACTGTCCCTTTTATTAGAAAAAGAATATCCAAGGACATCTTTGAGTGATAATAATAATAAAATCAGAAATTCTCTTTGAACGCGATAACAAAAAAGAAAGTGAAATTTTAGAGCAGCCAGAGTTGACTACATTAGAATTAATAAGTCATGAAAAAATTAAAGCCAATTGAAAGCTTTTCAGAGACCACTGTTACTTCATCAGTTTCTTTTGAAGACATACTTCAAATTCCAAAACTTTAGAAAAAAACAATAGAAAAAAAAAAGAACAATAAGAAAAAAAATTTACTGGAAAATAACAATGACAATAAATTAAACAAAAAAAAATATAAAAAAAACAAAATAAAAATAAAATTAAAGAAATGCTTGATTGAAAAAAATGTAAACAATGAAGAGGAATGGTTTTTTCCAGTTTGTCAAGGGAAATGGTGCAATGGTATCCAAATTGACTGGATAGCTTGTTCTGTATGTATTGTTTGGGTATACAAAGACTGCATACTAAACGATGTTTGCTTTTTTATGTGAATAGATTTTATTCAAATTTTTTGACTAACATAAAAATTTGCATATGCATTTTTTATTGAAATTTTTTTTTTAATTCCTATCATGTTTTTTGATTTAAAAGGAAAATTACTTTTTTATGCAATTAGATTTGGTATTTTATTCAAATATTTGACAAATATGAGACGTTGTGTTTAATATACATTTTTTCAATTAATATTGTGCTTTACTTCCTATTATGTTTTTTATTTTAGATAATATTTGGTTTATTATTTAGGTTCATGTTAATTGTATAGTTTTTTCTTAGTGTAAGAAATGGGTAGATAACCTGGCTATTACTTTAGGCATACATAAAACCGTTTGCTATTATTAAGTATGTTGTATATCGTAAGTGGCCCTAACTGTATCCAGTTTCGCGGCAGGGAAAATGAACCCAGTACGCGTCTATTCACAATGCGCGTTAATTGAATACAAAACTTGATGCTTCTTAATACTAACAAAGACATAATTGATAAAAAACGGTTGTTGAAAATAGGCGTCAGTGTAACAACGGAAAATCAGCTTTTAATTAAATTAAGAACCAATTCTCTGATTTGAAAAATGCCCAAGTTATTTCTTAAATAAGAGGGGAAAAAAATATTTTTTTAAACGTTTTTTGAAATTTTAACTGAGAACTTATTATAATAGCAAATCTTTATTAATTTGATTCTTTAGTAATCAACATTATTATAGTTGGTATAGTATAATACTAGAATAGTTAAATTTAATAATAATAAAAAAAAATTTGTAGGCGCTTTTTTCTACTTATCCCTTCTCCCCCCACCCCCTGTCCTCCAAAAAATAAATAAAAAAATACGTGTTCGCGCCAACCCTGAATGTATGATGAGAGATTAAATAATCTAGCCATTTTGTCAGTAGAATCTGAAACTTTTAACATTATTTTTTGATGACTTTTTAAAACAATTTCCACACACTTTTCTATTTATTAATTGTTAATGTGCAAACTATGTTAAAATATAACTTATATTCTATGTTTCAAATATGTATACAGTAATTTGGCAATTTTATTATGCATTATAACAAAAAAAAAAAAAAAAAACTCAAGCAAAAATAAAAAAGATTCAATAACGAAATTTGTCATAAAAAGATAGGACGGCAGAATAGTTAGCCTATAGAAAGTTATATCGTAAATCTGCCAATCTGCAAATATGTAGATTAATGATTTTAAAAAAGGGTTTTATATTTTAAATATCTTCATGATCATTTCATAATTGCCTGTCATTTTTGAAAAGGTGGGAAAACGCTCATTTTGATAGTTGGAATATAACCTATTGTTTACTCAGTTTATCATTATATTCCAAATCATCTATATCTTAAACGAAACAGAAAATAGAATTTCTTTCATTTCTTTTATCTTTATGTAAGACAAAAAATAGCAAACTTTTTTGATTTTTTTTTTAATTCTTTAAAACATGAAAAAACGACTTAAACTATTGTAACGGTATACGATGAAAAAGGCCAATGGTTAACGCCGATGGTTAAATATATGTATATAAAGGTAATAAATCAATATTAGGTATGTAATTTGCATATTTAAGTTGCAACTATGCACCAGTTGTGGTTTCGACTATTAGCTAATGTCAATGCCTCGACCAATGGCACTTAATCGGCTAAACTATCGGCCAATTAATCGGCCAGTTATTGGCCGATAGTTGAGCTGATTAATTAGGATTGGCCAAGACATCGATATTAGCTAATCGGCCAAACCACTACTGATGCATTGACACAACTTATTTATGGAAATTACATACATTATAATAATATATTACCGTTATATACATACATTAAACCTTATTATTAGCCACAATTGGCCTTTTTTATCGAGACACCACTAGTTAATATAATTCAAACTAAAGGTGAATACTAAAAAATAATAATGCAATTAAATAAGAGCAAAATATTTTGTGCCAATATGGCTATATCTTTTTTAGGCAAAAAAATGTGTTTAATACATACTCAATTAAAGAATTTAAAAAAAAACTTAAATTATAAAATAACTTTGAAAAACTCAAGTTTTACAATAAAAAGAATAAAGTATTTTTTAAAACTTTTTATGTTGACTCAGTTTCCACCATTATCGCAAAACAAATAAATGCAGAGATGATAGAAATTGCAAATGAACACCATCCGATAATGTAAGACCAACTGTATTTTATAAGACTACTTTTATTAACTTCATTTGTGAACACACTTAATCCTATTGCCAAGAATATAGCTATAACAAAATAATCACATAAATAAAAATCGAAACTCTAAAACAAAGTTGTGAAAAAAATAGAACATCCATAAAAAAGATTTTAAACTACTTATTTTTTAAACTAAATACTATATTAAATATATATTATATATACACTAAAAATACATAAAATTAAATAATTATATGTATATATACTTTTTTTAATTGACAATTTGCTATAACAAAGTGGACTTAAATTGAACTAAAATTTGCTGCAAGTTAAAAAAAAAGATAATTAAGCTTAGGACCATTATACCTGACAAATACTGGATGCCTAAACTTTGTAATTTGCAATTGAAATTTTAAAAAGGGTCTAATACCTATTTAGTATTTTTTTTACATATTTTTTATAAACTAATTAGTATCCTTATAGATCTGCTCTCAAAACAAGTTTTTATCTCAAAAAAAGCTCAACTGGGATTTCAACAAAAAATTGTTCGTCAAAAAGCAGCAAAAAAATGAAAATACTGTTAAAAGCTTCTATTAAAATTTGCCTTTTTTTTTGCGCAAAAGAAAAAAAGTTTTTCAAATAGGAAAATTGTAAAGGAATGTCTATCACTTTATGCCGAAAACACTGAAGACTTAAGCATAAAGAAATCATTGCATATCAACCATAAAGAAATCACAAAATATTTATATGAAATACAAGAAGAAATGGCCTCTGTTGTAGCAAAACAAATCATTGCTACTTCCTCGATTTCAAAACACTTTTCAATATATATTGATAAAAGTTGCGATTTAACTGACAATCCTCAATTATTAATTACATAAGATGTGCCAAAAATAACTTTGATGTTGTCCGAGAACCTCTGGGCTTCGGTGAGCTTCAAACATCAACAGTTGGATCTAATATTTTTGAAACACTGAAAATTAAAACGTTAATGGTCACAATCTAAACTGGGATAAACTGGACAGTATTTACACTGAAGGAGTACCTTCAATGGTTGGGAAGCACAGTGGATGTGTTACTTTTCTTGAAAAATATTTACAAAAGAAAACTTTTTAAATACAATTTTTTAATTCACCAAGAAGTGCTCTGCTCAAAAGGTTTGAAATTTGACCATGTCATTAAAATCGCTGTTATTTGCATTAACAAAATAAGAGCAAGAGGACTTCATAGACGAGAAAATTGTTCATTTTTTGAAAGTGAAACACATGAAAACTTTTATTACGTTGTTCTTTTCGATAGTTATCAAAAGACTAAATGCTAAGTTTTCTGAAATAAAAATAAAGTTTTACAAATTTTGGAAGTCAAAAAGCGAACTACTATTAGAATGTGACTTTCTTAAAAACGAAGACCAGTTATGTTACTATTACTACTTTTTTATTGGATGTAACAAATTACCTAAATATCTTAAACACAAACTTGCACGGTAAATATTTTATTTCCAACATTATTTAATTAAATTAATGCTTTTAAGGCCAAGTTAAACTTATTTACAGATAGTTTATAACAGCAAAATCTTTACCTAATTCCGACACTTGAAAATTGTTACATTAAAAATAAGATCACCAATGTTGCAATTCAAAAATACAAGCTGCCATTTTGACACTTTTACAATCATTTGAAACTCGCTATGCAGATTTTAAAGGGGAAGCAAAAATTATTTTGGTCTCTATTAAATCCATTCACAATATTAGATGATGACCTTTGCAATTATACACCAAAATTGCAGTCGGAAATCCCAAAAAGTCTGCCCACCCCTTTAATCATACCTAAAATAATGCTAATATAAAAGCCTTTTTATCATAAACGATAACAAAAACCGTTAAAAAGGTAATCTAAAGTTGACGTCAATAGAGTTTCAAAAGTCGCTGTTATTGGCTGAAAAAAAGAGAGAGTTTAGTAAACCAAAATTTTCTTCTATGACTTAACAGCAACAAAAACATTTTTGTAACTTCTTCTCATGTTACAACAAGTTCTGAGATTTTCTCAGTAAACTCTTGCAGAGAGGAGTAGAAACAGTTGCGAGGCGTTTTTCCTTAGAAGATATCACACAAACCTGTAAGTTATTTTGCATGCTTTAGATGCTTTTTTTAGAACAGCTCATAAATTTGTCTTTCTTTTTTTGTCATTTTTTGACTGAAATTAGTGGATTTCAGTTATTTGATTTCAATCTAAAAAGTGTTTTTGTTACTTAGTTTTGGATAGAAAAGAACATGTTAGTTTGCATAACAGTTTTTAAAAATACTTGAACATGAAACCGTGCAGCTCATTTAAAAATTAAAACTACAGACTCTTTATTCATATGGAATTACTAGGGTCAAATATTGATACAAAGTTGTAATTTTATTGACGATAACCATTATTACTGTAGCAAATATTTTTTATGGAAAAACAAAAAGTTGAGTCTTTTGCTGGAGGGCATTTATCAAAAAATTGCAAGGTTAGGATTTCTACACTTTGCAGTAATGTAAAAAGTAATTTGTTCCTTGCTCTATATATTAACAGACAAAGCGACTGTTGAACTGAAAAAATATTAACTCAGTAGTTCTTTCATCAAAGTATGATGTGAGTCGCGATCTTGTTCTTTGGTTTTCTTCAGATCTACCACCGTTCTCTCATGTTGATAATAAGGGATTTAAAAATATTTTTGAAAACAATATTGGTTTAAAAAATCCCACAGGATCTGCAAAGTCAAGTTGTTTTACCTAATATTTACAAAATTTTAAGGTAATCTGTATTAGGAAATTTAAAAGATATTGATGCGGTAACAATTTTATTTGACGGTTACAAAAAATTAGTTATACGGGGTTAAAGTGTTCCATTGATAATTATAACTGGGATAAAAAATGTTTACAATTTCGTGTTTGCCTTTAAAAAATCATATACTACTGTGATCAAAAAGTAAGGTGAATTTTTAATTTAAACTTCCCGCCTTGTTCGAATCGTCCAATCTTTTTTATTTTTAAGTTGGTAGGAATGTCATTAACATTTGCGCCAAATTACATGTCAAACTCATAATTATTATTTTTTGTTTACGCTTGTTTCTGAAGTATCAAAAGTGCATTCGGCGATTTTCACGATGTCTAATTTTGTTGAGCAAAGAAGTGCTATTAAATTTTGTTTGCGGAATGATATTTCTGCTGCTGAAACGTATCGAATGTTGCAAAAGGCCTTCGGTGAAGAGACTATGTCTCAAAAAAATGTTTACAAGTGGTACAAAGACTTCAAAGAAGGCCGAGAACGTGTTGATGACTTGGAACGCTCCGGACGACCATCGACTTCGATTGATGATCGCCACATCAACAAAATCAAAGAATTGGTATCAGGGCCGGCGATTCGGGTTTCGAAGTGCCTTCTCTCCCCCCCCCCCCCCTTTATTTGTCGGCCCTGGGTATGCTTGTATTATCTAGGTAATGCTGCGGTTAAGCGGCCTAAAATAATTTTATTTTTTTGCTTGTTGCACTCTTGTCAGAGGAGACTTTTTAAACTTTAGGAATATTAAGTGAAATAATAAAAGAAAGATTGCTGCCCCATGCCAAACCCTTAGTCGATGTAACAGCACTTCCGCTTATAGCAGCAGGCTATAAGATAGTCGATGTATGTACTGAAGCCAATAAATATTCCTTATCTTTATATTAAAAAGTCATTACTATGAGCAAGTCTTCACGCGAGAGCGCAACAAGCAAAAAAATAAAATTATTTTAGGCCACTTAACTGCAGCTTTACCGTTATCTAGATGTTCATATTACACGAATCTACTTTATATGTTTCATTATATAATTATCATATATTATATTTTATAATTATTTTATATATTATTATTATATTATTAAACATTATGATATTTAAATATTTTATAATATTATATATAAGTTATTATATTCCTTAAATTAAGGTAAGATAAGATTTGTTAACTATTTTTGAAGAGATATTTATGTTCAATCGTAATAAAAACTTTTTTTATTTCCTCTACGTCATTATCAACTATTTGTGTTAAAGTTTACAAAAAACATAGCATGGCACTTGATTTAAATATAATATCGAAACAAAAATGCCTAATTTTTTTTTTTCAAAAAGTCCTATACGTCTCTGGTTCAAATTTCATCAAATCGGTGTTTATATCGCAAATCAGTGTTTATTTATTCAGTCAATATTTTTAACTGCATTTGAAGGAATCATTTCTGTAACACATTTTCATTCTCAGACAAAAATGAGTCAAGCACTAAATAAAATTATACAATTAAAAAAATATATTATTACAATTTTTTTTTTTGAGTACAATGTTATTTTTCAAAAGTTGGTTGTTTTGACTTAAGGAATTTTCGAAATGATCTTTTCAGTTAAGAAAATCTTCTAAATAATCGTAAAGATAAAGGTAGCAATTTGGATACGAGGGCAGCTAGCTTAATAAGCTAAAGACCCACGGGCCATTTTAGCAAGCGTTATATCGTAATAAGATCACTGTCTAAAAAATTTTGATAAGTTGCTATCATGATAGCAATGATAATGGATAATGAATCATATATGATTCATTACCTTGGTAATGAACAAAATATCTACAAATTTTTAGCTGGTTACAACCAGTTATAGATTTGTAGATATTTTGTAGCTAACTACAAAGTGTTATGTAGCTAGCGACACATTGCTACAAAATTGCAATGTTTAAAGTTCAATTCTCATAATTATAATAGACACGAAAAATCGAATTTTTAAAGATGTTAAACACATTAGAAAAAAAAAATTAGAAAAAGTATTGCTTGAAAATCTCTGTAAAGCTAGCTAGCTTTATAGCGATTTGCAAGATTTATAGCAACTAGCAAGCGACTAGCTAGCTAGTCGCTTGCTAGTTGCTAGCTCATTTCCCACGGAGTAGAAAAAGAAATTCCATTAGGATAGCAAATTTAAAAAAATCTTTAAAAATATTTATTAACATGCAGTTTCTGACGTCAAAGTAATTATGTAAAGAAAAACTTATCAAACTATTACAAAAGCGAGATCACTATTTAGATCAAAAGATATTATTAAGTTTATAAAAACGCCTTATCAAAACAAAGCATGTGAATGTTTAATGGATTTATGGAAAGAAGCATTGCAAAGCAAATTTGTCGAGAAAATATTGAATAGAGACATTTCTTACAATAAGTAAAACGTTTAGGCTCTATAATCATTATTTTCAAATGCAAAACAGTTTATAGTTTTATTTTGTATTTACTTTTACCTGTTGCAAGAAGAAATGCACCAGAGATTTTGTGATTTTTTATTTTCTTTGAATAACTTAACAAGCTTAACACAAAAGCAATAAAGTATGACATGCAACCAATAATCATAAATGCTCTGGTAACGTGTAAGTAATCTAAAATGAAAAATATTTGTGATTACTTATTATAATAAACAATTTCACAATCAATATAATTAACTATTTACATGGTTGTTTCATTATTTTTTACAGAGTAGTAATGCATCCGTTAACAATTTAGTTGTATGCTCTTTCTCGTCGTATTAACACATATAAACAATCAGTTGTTAACAAGAATTGAAAATTCTAAAAATTTATATTTTGTACTTATGTCAAATAAGGATGGGAACAAAAAACCCTAAAATTTTGGCCACAATTACAACAAGAAAGCAACAATTTGATAAAATATTTTTTCTATTTTTGTTTTAAATAAAATTATATTTATCGATAAATTTTAAATTTCATAAAATAATCTCTTATCGTTCAAAAATTATGATCTTATCAAAATTGCAACCTCATCAAATTGAGAGGAGTTCAAATTTTGTATAGTCATAACTTTTAAGACTATCACTAAGAGATTATTATGTGAAAACTAGAACTTATCAATGAATGAAAACTTCTTTTAGAATAATACAAAAAATATTTTTTAACTTGTTTAGGGCAGTTGTGGTCAAAATGTTAGGGTTTTTTTGTTTCCAGACTCCAATTATTGTAATTTTTGGCAAAGCATACTTATTTGGCATAAGTATAAACATAAATTTCTCAATAATATTTCATAATAATATTTCAAAATATTCTGGTTCCGTTAAATAATATTTCAAAAAATTCTGGGTCCATTAAATAATATCTCAAAAAATTCTAGGTCCGTTAAATAATATCTCAAAAAATTCTGGGTCCGTTAAATAAGTTAGAAAGTTTATAAAAAGAAGTTAAAAAAGTGTTTATTTTTTTTTACTAATTTATTATTGCTCTGCATCTGTATTCACTTATCTTCGTTAAACTAACAAAGAATTTAAGTGATCATTAAAAAAAGATGCAAGGGGACAATTTCAAAAGTTAAGTTTGATTTGCTCCGCTAGTAGTTTTCGTGCTGTTTTTTTCATTGTATCTAAACGTTGCAATGGTAACTAGGAGTGATTTTGTTAATTTCGTAAATCGCACGCGAAGATTTTTAAATAATGATTGCTGCATAATTTTTTAAAGTAAATTAAAACACGCTACAATACAAAAGACTCTCAGAAATTATATGTACTTTAAACTTATATTTATTTTTTTAGACTTTATGCTTATCTTCTAATGACTCTATTTTAATCAATTTTTGAGAATGAATCAAAACCGAATATTTTTGTTGTGACACATCACGATCTTCTTTATTGCACCAAATTGGATGTTTTGTTCTCCTAGCATATAAATATCGAAACCACCATGAATGAGTTGTGTCACTATGTAGCGAGCACGTTAAAGAGATGCAACCTTAGCAGATACTAGTTTTGAAATAGATTTGATATATAGTTTCCAAGAAAGACCGGAAATAAGAGCTAATAATAGAAGATGAAGGGCAGCTGACTCATTGATTACATTACCGTTCATAAATATAGGAAGATCTAGATTGTTGCAATAACAACTAGCCGAAAAAAATTTATTTTTATCTGAGTTAAAGTTCACCAGCTACTTAGAACCCCATGCTGTAGCATAAGCAAAATTTTTTTCAAGCTTAAATGCCCCTTTCAAGCAATCAGAGAGTGTTGGTAATATTAGTATCATCAGCAAACAATGCCACCTTAGATGCGAAAATATCTGGTAGTTCATGTTAATTAATTAGTATAGGCTAAGGATAGAACCTTGAAAAACCCCTGAAGTTACAGGATATGAAGAAGAGTTCTGTCCATCGAGGACAACTTTTGTAATACGATTGGTAACGAATGATTCAATAATCTTAAAGATGTTACCTGACATACCGTAAGAAAAGAGTTTATGGAAAAGAACAGCATGCCAAAATTTATCAAAAACAAAAAAATTTAGTTCCGATAAAATAAATATAGCGTAGTGTAAACATAAAATACATCGATGAGTTAACTTAAAATACAACTTTTCGACAGTGAAAAATACAACGAACGTAAAATGCAAAGTTGAATCAACGTAAAATATTACGCAGTGCCCACTTAAAATATAACGTTGTTTTTTGGTTGTTGGTGACGTCGCATTTGCAACCAAAATGATATAAAAACAACGTTGGCGGTCGATGTTGGGCCAACGCAACGCTCAACTTTATTCTAACATTTTATTAACGTTTGTGTCACACAGCCATGGAATTACCATTAAGGTAAAAAAAATTTCCTTAGAAATTTTTTCTGCAAGGTCTTAGGTATATGCATGGACATGATTTTTACAAATTTTGAAAAATATTTTGCGACGTCCGAGAAAGTTAAAACTATTTTAGTGTTTTCATTAGAATCGTTTTTAAAAACAATTTTTTTCGGCTTTATTTTGCAAAAAATGTTCCGGACTATTTAAAATTTAAAATTTTTATTTTTATCTTCATTAACAACATAAAAATCAGACCCATATACAAAAAACAATGCAATGTGATCTTAACCATTAGTTACCCAGAGATAATTTTAAAATAGAAAAATATTTAAAAAGTTCATTGTAAATTTATTTTTTCTACTTTTACATTAGATTATATATTCACATTAAAGTTTTAAAGCTATTCTTTATATTAATAAACTATGGATTAGAACATAACATTTTTAAATAAGAAGTTTTATATTTTTCTATATTTACAAGTTACAAAATTTGACTCGTTTATCACTATCAACTTTTAGAGATGCCTTAAGCAATACCTAATTACACAATTCTTTAGTTTTTTACTTTATTCTGGATGACTCAAATTTTGTTTGTAAGCACCTGTTTCCCATAGCCTGCTGAAATCTGAATAAACTGATTCGGATGCTTGCTCACTCCGAAACCCAAGACATCTTGGGTTTTGGAGTAAGTAAAATTTTTTTGTAGAGTTGGAGGAAGTCTTTGTTGGGTAGTATTATGCGTATCAGCCTAATTGTCAATAAACTCAGGTATGTGCTTGATGACAGCATGAATTTTAGGTGTAGTTGAAATACCAAAGGCTTTGTACGCTCTTTCAAACAAAAGTATAGAATCTCTATAAGAGGAAATTAGGACATTCCCAAAGCATGACTGTCTAACTGCATTAAATATTTTAAATGCAGAAATAAGTTTTTTTCCTTCATTTCCAACTTTTGCATTTGCAAGCAATTCTTCTAGGACCCAACATTGTTTAGTAGATGCCTACATTGGTTTCAATTGAATTCTCCTCCATGGATTGGTGACCTGTAGATGCTTAGTTTGTTTGACCAGTCAGTAGCTTTCAAAGAACAACAATTGGTTTTGCTAAGGATAGTTATCAAATGATCAAATAGCCTGCTGATAATTCCTACAACAATATGCAACTCTAGAATTTGCTTCAAATTCTCGAAAGATTTTTTCACAAATTAACAATTGCTAGGATCATGAGTTTTTTTACTCCTGAGTCACAAAAGGCTGAGAAGATGTACCTTTTGAATAAGAAAACTTATGCTTTGTTTGTTCCTTTTGGATATCCAATATATTCATACAAACCTTGAGAAACCCACCAACTCCATGAATGCCTACTTTGATCATATAATCATCTGGTGGAAGGTCTCGATGGTCAAGGATGTGTTTAACCAAACCAAAAATGTCATTGCAAAAAATAACTGAGCCCTGAGTTTTTTCACTTTGTTCATCACCATTGGAAGCATCAAAGTCCATTATTGTAGAATTGTAAAAAAAATCAAGTGTTTTGTCTCGTTGACTTAATTTTCGAACCAAACCTGATTCAATTGATTGCAACCACTCCAAGTTCTGAAAAAGTAGCCGCTTTGTGAGTTTTTTTCAAAGAGAGACCTAAAGTAGATTGCAATCTACTAATTAACTCAGCAGATACATGATTCAAACGGAAACATGCTCTTGATTTTTGAGAATTGACACTTTTTGTGATTGTTAAATCCCTCCCTCTTGTTGCTAAAATAGCAATTGAGTCTTCATCTTCAGATGCTGCAAGTATCATTTTGATCACATCAAAAGAAATAATTTTTGCTACACGGGGAACTTGGTCAATAACTGACTGAAGATTTTCCCTTGCATCTCAAACTGTACAACGGTTTGGATATGCTATTCTACAACCAACGGGCTGCCAACAGCGCTGACACACTTTAACTAGCCCACGAGGTGGTAAAAAATCTTCGGCTGCTACTGGAGCTTTCCTACTTGGAAAGGAACAGCCTTAGCTGATCCTTGGCTCATTCCAATTGGATCAAAACCTCTCAAATAAGAAAACAGCAAAAAGAATTTGATCTTGTCAGAGTCGTAAAAAAACTTTGGAAAAATCAAAAGGGCCATGTAGATCATTATTTGTTTTCTCCCCCTTTTCAATCTTAAGAAGAATTAATCTACATTTAGCACATATAGCAGAAGGTAAATGCTCTTCATTGGGATTATAGTTCTTAATGAAATATTTCTGATTTCTTGGAAGTATCGAGTCTCTTCTAGCTGCCACCATATCTGATTCTTTTTGAAAGCAAACCAGACATACTTTAGCACAATTTTCTGTGTGGGATAAAGTCTTATTAGGCATTGTGTAGTTTTTTCGCAGATATACACCATTAAATTAAGATAATGTCTTTTCCTTACTCAACGAGAACTTGTTTCTTACAAAATTATAATCACAATTTATACTAAATCACATACCTCGAATATGACAATTTCAATCCACATAATTATATTTACAATTGGCCGAGTGAATAAAAATAAGCAATTGCTTTTATTCAGTAATTAGTCAGCTTTACGTGAAGAAAAACATTAGGAGTTTTGCTCAAATTTTTATTCACGTAAAGTTAAGCAATTTAATCAGTAATTGGTCAGCTTTACTTAAATAAAAACTTAAGCAAAATTTTACAGTTTTTATTTACGTAAAGCTGACCAATTACTGTGTAAAAGAATTTGCTTTTTTTTATTCACCCGGCCTAATTTCACATTAACAATATAAACACTAGGGTTATGACTTTTTTTAACCCCATGCTCCTGTAGTGTAGTTTGATGAATTTTTGCCTTAAAAGCACGAAATGAACTATTATTTGCATATCTTTTAAATAAGTTCACCCCGCCATTGAAAAATCGATTTTGACATAAGTACTACTATGTATTTCTAGTGGACACAAGACTTGTTTATAACGTCTAAAACACGAATTAAAACACATTGATACATATTTTAGGCGTTTAAAATACGCCTTGTGTCCACTGGGTTACATAGTAATACTTATGTCAAAATCGATTTTTCAATGGCGGGGTGAACTTTTTTCAAAAGATATGCAAATAATAGTTCATTTCGTGCTTTTTAGGTAAAAGTTTATCAAACTACAGTACAGGAGCAGGGTGTTGAAAAAAATTCATAACCCAAATAAACACATTAGAAATTACACACAAAACCGTACAAACATATTAACAATAACTATCAAGTATAAACGCACTTTAACTACAAACCACTTGATGCCACGGAACACTTTCAACATTTAGCTTACATTGCGACAATAGATTTGGACAACAAATATATATGCGTTACTGCAAGTCTTGATTTTCACAGAAATGACAAATGCAAAATTATGAACGTTAAAAACACAAAGGTTGACTTTTTTTTCTTCATAAAACCATAAATTTTTATAAATATTGCTTTTCTCTTGAATGGAAACCAAAAAACTATTTTACTTTAAAGTTTTATCAATTTATAACCTTTGTTTTAAAAATAAAGGAAATAAATATTTTCTGTATTTTAGGAATTCGACCAAAACGTTGAAATGGTCATAACTTTCTCGGACGTCGCAAAATATTTTTAAAAATTTGTGTGAATCATCTCCATGTATATACCTATATACCTAGCACAAAAATTTTCAGAGGAAATATTTTTTGACCTTGATGGTAATTCCATGTCTATGTGGTGTGCTAGCTGTGTAATGTCTTTATGGTAAATTTATGGTAGAAATTTCAAAAAGAAAATCCATAATTATAAATCTAAATTATAAAAAAATATATAAATAAGTTGCGTCTAAACAAAAGTTACTAGTAGCAACAAAAAAAGTCCATCCTTGGCTTTTAAAAAAAATTAAGTTAAAAAATAACGATAATAAAGTTGTTTAAACTTTTATCCATACGCATATAAGGTAATGTCGATTTATTGGTTTATTGGTGATCTTTCTCAACAAGAAAATTGAATTAAGGTTTTTTTTATAACTTTTGTCCAAGTATTCATAACCTGTTAAATGTATATAATCTACATACTTTCTCTCCAATTAAGAAAATTAAATTTAAAAAATTATGATCAAAAAATTAATCATAATATCACAAAAAAGTCATAACCTTCCTATTTGTGACACCATGCTACTAAAATTACCTAACATGTTGCTAAGACTGCCAAAAACTTTCCGTTTAAAATAAAATCAAAAGTTTGTAACTTTGTATTTTTTATAACTAAAATAAAAAGGAACAAAAAAATGTTGTTTTACTTAGAATATTTGTTGAAACTTTTATAATTAAATTATTTCTTTTTGCCAAATATTGACTTATTTTTGATTTCCTACTCTTGGTTATTTTCACGAGTCAAATCAACACTGCTATCATAAACCTTAAAAAATTGTTCTGCAAAACTTTTATGCATTTATTTTTTATTTAAAAAGAATAAATGCATTGTTTGATTAGAATATGAGAAATAACATTTACTAAAAGTACTAAAAGATGACAAATAATATCAGACAAAGGGTGACGTGGCTATATTGATTCTTCTCTCTATATAGTTATTACAGACCAGATTTTTCCGACACCCTTTCACTATTGCATACTTCTAACAGATTCACACAAAATCTACCACCGCTCATTTATCTATACTTACTAAAACGCACAGCAGGATTTTGGTTGTTTTTTTTAACATTTATGTCAAAAGCTAATAGCGATAATTTTGTCGCTAATGAAAACAAATAATATTTTGTAGTAAATTAATACGAAGTGAAGTCTCCCTTAGATTTAATTACACTTTCACTCAACTTATATTTAAAAAATACTAATTTTATTTTTAAAATAAATAATTTTCGGCATTTCTTAGGTGTGATTACTCAATCACCAAACCTCTTGTACACAAGCCCAAACTTCATCCTTATTTTTAGGTGAAGTAGAAAGGTTGTAGACCCGTTGTAAAACTATTACACATAAGAGTGGATTAAGATCAGGGCTTTGTGCTGGCCAGTTAACGACTTCAATTTTTTTTCGTAAAGGAATTTAATGGTCTTATCAACCTTATTTGAGGGTTTTTGTCTTGCATAAACATTGTGTTACGTACAGTTCTGCCCCATTTTCGAAGGTGTAAAATCTTGGTGGTTTACGTTTTTTTATCTGTCCGAATCCAGTCATAAAAGTTATTAAAAGTTGGGTTTGCATGAAGTTTAACATAATTTAAACAAGATTGACGGTAACGAGAAACCAACACTGAATTCTTGATCTTCTTTTTGGATTAAAAAACAATTGTTTTAAGCTCTCAATTGGCTGCTTGAACTGAAGCATGAGTCCGATAGCTATTATTATTAAATTTGGAACTCCTTTTGCAGTTTTAGATTCTCCAGAAGCATCTAGACAAGCAATTGTTCTTTGGTTTTTTAGTGTAAAAATTTTCTTTTGACCACTTTAGTCTCATTTATTCGGAAATCACAGCACAATTTAATTTTATTTGTGAGATTATGAGTATGAGATTATATATATGAGATTATAAGACTTTTAAAACTCAGCAGCTATTTCACGATTTTTGCGATTTAATCCTTTCGACAATATTTTTTTCCTGCTCAAGATTTATTTTCTTCATGTTCTTAGAACATTTTTTTTAATGTTATGTAAACAAAATTCAATTTTAAATTCTTTGAAAAACTAATCTTTGGAAAGTTAATATGAGAAAGTTGGGTAGTCATGGAAATAAATTGCTTATTTCTCAAACGCTAACAAAAAAACTAAGTGTCAAATAATTTTTATGAAAGTAGAAACAATTATTTATTGATTTAAAAGCAAAAAATAGTTATAGTGCACTTAAATAAAATACTAAACATTAAAGAAATAAAGTTAGAAAACGTTTAAAAAAATTGGAGGGTAACCCAGACATTAAACAGGAGGTTTAAATCGAAACGGTAATAACAATATTCACAAAATGTTAATTGTTAAGCTAAACCGTGAAATCATTGGAGTTGGTTGCAATGCTCATATTTTATCAAACGCCATAAACACTGCATCTGGTTGTTTATCTATTGATTTATCTATTTTTTTAAATGTTTACCAATAATTTTTTTAAAGTAATGATATTGAAGTTTACAAAAGGGTATACAACTTCTTTTTATTTTAATTTTCTGTATTTAAAAAAAAAGTCTCCTTCAAGATTTTTTTAAGATTTTTTGTTACTACTTTCAATTAGAAGTGAATTTTAAATTATAGGCTAGAAGCAGATATTAGTTTAGAAAATGGAAATGTTAATTGGCAAGTTAATCTTTGCAGAAATAAAAGAGAAAGGCTTAGGCGAGATAAATCAATAATTGAAAAAATGCTAGATGTGCTCTTCGGCAAGCAGAAAATAATTTGAAGCAAAATGAGGAGAGCGTGGTTAGGCAAGTTAAAAATAATTGTCACAGAAATGAAAGAGATAGGCTTAGCAGTCTTCTCCGTTTGAAATTTAATACAAACGCACAAAAAAGAGCTGGCAGGATGTTCTTTTTTAAGTTAGCCTGCGCGATTTAAAAAATTTATTTTTTTCTACTACTTAAAAATAGCTAATAGAATGCTTTGAATAAATACTAGATAAAATAATTAAATAAAAAAAAGACAGGTAAAAAAAAGCATTTTTTATAAAAGTTATGCAAATGAACAAAAAAAATTTTGTTTTAATTTAAAACAAAACGCTTGATTTTTTTGGCAAGCGCTTTTTTATGTGCTCGCCAAAATTTTTGAAGGCGTGAGAGTAACTGCGAAAAGACTTGAGCGCAATATGCTGGCTTAACGGAGAAGACTGGCTTAGGCGAGATAAATAAACAGTCAACAAAATGCTAGATATGCTGCTAGAAACAAAAGAATGCATTGTATAGCAAGAGGTAATACTATTCCAGATTATAATTTATTAGAAGAATTAAATTTGTTAGCATTGGGGTGCTAAGAAATTTCCTGATGAAACACATTTTTTGTTGCCATAATGGAAAGCATTTTTGCAAAATTTATTTAAAGAAAATTATAATGACAGTCTATCTTTTACTTCATATACAGCAAATGTAGTTCAACCCTTGAATCATGGGCCTTTTTTTTCTTTTTTCTTTTTTCATTTTGTAATGTTTTGTGATGAAAGACATTTGGCTTACCTTTAAAATTTTTTAGACAGTAGCGCTAGTACTGATTGTTGTTAACAATTTTGTTTTATTTTTTATTTTTTGTTTTTTTTCATATTATTTTTATTTTATATTATTTTTATTTTATATTTTTCTTATGTTTTGGATATTCAAAACATTTTCCATACATACAAGTTTAGGTATATGCATTTGTAATATTTTTTTTTCCAGCTTTTTCTCTCAAAAAAAAATATTGAAATAATTTAGAAAGCAAAATTAATAGGAATATAAGGGAAAATATAGTTCTTGATTTTTTTCAGATATTTTACCCAAACAATTTTCCGGATTTTAAAAATATGACCTGAAAAATCTATGTATTTAATATTTTTCTGTATCTGTATGAATACTTTCTCTCAAAAAAAAAAAGTTTTGTTGAAAGTAGTTAAAAAAAAATTATTGCTTCTCCATCTTTTATTTTTTAAAGTGTTATGTTTCTTTTTAAAGGTATATATATATATATATATATATATATATATATATATATATATATATATATATATATATATATATATATATATATATATATATATATATATATATATATATATATATATATATATATTGTTATAATTGTTACATTTGAGCTTCAATTTTTTCATCGGGTAGTAGTAACAGTATCGAAAACAGCCAAACTAATTAATCTCGAAAAAGGACTTTCCAGAATAGCATCGAAATAGAGAATAACATCAAAATTGTAAAAAAAGGAATTGTATCGAAAATCTGAAAAGCAGAATAATCTCGAAACTGTGAAAAAAGGAATAGTATCGAAAAGGGACTTTTCAGAATAATCTCGAAAAAGAGAATACATCAAAATTGTTAAAAAAGAAATAATAACGAAAATCCAAAAAGCAGAATAATCTCGAAATAGTTCAAAAGAGAATAACTTCGAAAAGGGACTTACCGGAATAATATCGAAATTGTGAAAAAGAAATTCTATTGAAAATTCAAAAAACGGAACTAGATCGAAATTGTGAAAAAAGGAATAAAATCAAAATGGGACTTTCCGAAATAATATCGAAAATGTGAAACAAAGAATAGGTTCGAAAATTCCAAAAGCAGAATAAACAGAAGGCCAGTATTTTGCGGTTTTGAATTAAAGTGTAGTAATTATACTGTATTGCATAATTTATACAATATAAACTAAAAGTTCTATTAGTAGAACAAAAAATATTGAATGTTGTGTTGTTGGCTATTTATAAAACGATTTAGAACAAGACGTTTTGATTTTATTTACATTTAATGTCAACAAACTATAAAAAGTTACAAAATTTTTAGTCAAAATTAATAAAGATTTACGAACCATAAAAAGTTTAAAGGATAAAGTTATTTGTAAATATGCAAAATCATATGCCAACCAAGTCATCTGTAATATGTGCAAAAAAAATTCAAGTAAAAATACTTTAACAAAATACTTTAAAACAAGGAGAGCAGGATAAAAGATCCTGCCTAATAAAATAATTATAAAAGCTAATTAAAAAATCCTGATTAATAAAACAAGAAGAGCATGCTAAAAGATCCTTTTTAGTAAAAGATTATAAACAATACCCACTCTACCTCCAAATACCATGGAAAAATTACTATTACATGTAGTCGTCTGGTCATTCTGTTCCAGAATGTTTAACATTGTAAATACAAAAAATATTGGGCACACAATTTTAAATACATTGCTGGTATGGTATGTAGCTACCAAATGTTAAAAATAAATTATCATATTGTATTTTACAAGATTATTATTTAATAAAATTTCCATACCAGAAGTTATTGAGTTTATTATACAAGTTGCTGAGAGCTTAAATGAAAATATTTTACGAGTTGTCTATTGTCTTTACAAAACGTTTTGTAATAGTTATAAAAATTCCCTACATATTTATGTTGGAACACTTTCCTACTTACTTACAAAATCATGCAGAATCTGTTTGGTTTGGTTTGGTTTTTGAAGAACTTAAAAAAAATAAAGAAGAAATTAGAAAATACTGATAGATATGCATTATTTTAGTGCTATACTTCCATGCAACTATTCAAAGCACACACTATATCACCAATGAAAATTATTTGGAAAGATTTTTCATTGCTTTCTTCATTAAAAACACATTCTGGCTATATTGACACAATAGAATATGCAAAATTATTCAATATTTGCTCAAAATCAATATTGGCCCAAAATGTTGCAAGATAAATGTTTAATATTTGATGAAATGTATTTACAGAAATATTCAGAACTGAACTTTGAACTAAAAAAAACTTAAGTCTAAATTTTTTAAAAATCGTATACAATAGAAAATTGTTAAGAACATTCATTAAATAATGGGAACCAGGGATGCGGAGTACCAAAAAGGACTCCGGATTTGAAAGTCACAAAAAAATTACTTTATCCTAGTTTTTGGAATCCAGGAGCTCTAAAAATTTCAGACTTTTAGGTTAGTAAGTAGAAGATTTAAAGCCGGAGTCATTTTGGGACTCCGCATCCCTGATAAGAACATTCCGTGCATAATAAAAACTGCTTAATTATAAAAATTGATAGTAATTGATTGAGAAATGAAACATTGAAACTGTGACTATTTTTTAAACAGTGCTTTTGGTGTGCAAACTTATATATTATATTGATAAGTTCTCAAACGACATTTGGGAATATTGAGTTTCTTAAAAGTTTCTTAAATTTCAAGTTTTAAATCGAATTGAATTTCATTGCACGTGCAAATTAAACTGTTCATTTAACTGCTGTTCTCCATTGTAGATGATGCTAACTTCGCGTAAAGTTGATGCGATATTTAGGTGAAAAGTTAGGAAATATTCATCGAACTTTTAAATAAGTTTTTTATTGAAAAGTGACTAAGTATTAAAAGTTTCTTAAGATTCTCTCCTAGTACTGGTTTTTTATAAAATAAAAAAAAGTGTGATTAAAATGAGTTTTCGATCTTATTCGTTTTTATTGTTTTCGATATCGTTCCACATTTGTGAATTTCGATATAAAAACTTTTCGATATGATTCTGAAAATCACATTTTTGATCTTTATCGTTATATTGGGTTTCGGTCAGTTATTTATCGATATTAATCATTTTTTTGATCAGTTGATTTTCGATACTATTCCGCTTTCCCCTTTCATCTTTTTCATTAAAGTAAGATACACTGATTGGCATTGCTAATATTTTTATACAAGATAGTACATTGAAGTCTAGATTTTTTTTAAATAAAAAATAGTTGATTTTAATCAATATTGGTTTATTTTTATAATTTACTCTCAGTTTATTTCATATTCAGTTTGTATTTATTTTTTTGTCATACTAGTTTTTAACTTATATATACAGTTATCTATATAAACTTATACAAAGATATGGATTTCAATAAATCAGTTAAACTATAATCTTTAATCAGAAAAGTTCACAATTCCTACGACTTTTTTACTTTTATATTTTTAATTGTAACATTAGTAATATTAATCGTAGTAGTAATAAAATCAAAATTAATTGACATTGAAAAGAAAGATATGCTGCTCAACGAGCGGAAAGCATACTTGCCAGAATTTAGTGTCAGGAAGTGTTAAATTGATTTTACTCAAGACAAATCAAGTAAAATCAAATTAACTTAAGAACAAAACTAAGTATAAATTTTACTATTCATAACAATAATTAATAAGTCTTTAATTTGAATGATTTTAATCTTTATTATAAATCCAAACATATAATTATGTCCTTTTTTTAGTTGCATTTGTCATTACTTTAGTTTGCTTACTGTTAAAAAATGGTTTTAATTTAGTAAATTTATATAGTGTAAAGTTTACTCTATTAATGTTAACAGTTAAGGAGAAGCTGTCTTTATGTCGTTAACTATAAGCAATGACTAATATAACTACTGATATTTGCTGTTAGGGAGCCCAATTTAAAATATTATTTATAGATAAATTTATACGGGTTGCCTTCTGCTAGTTTAGAATTAATTTACTTTATTCAAAACTTATTTAAAACACTTTTTTCAACCAAAAGTACCTTTATTAAAATTTATTTATTAAAACAAAACTACAAAAAAAAAAATTTTCCAGATTAATTCTTTTTACTTGAGGTTATTTATTTTTCAACACCATAAAAACGTCACAATCATACTCAGATGTAAATCATACACAATTTTCATGTGCCTAATCTTTACATGTACCCAATCCTTACATATAAAGTACATAATTAATAATGGTTTCAGGGTTTACAAATAAACAAGTAGCATGCATTGTTTGCTTTTTTTAATCTACTTTTCTGTTGTTTTTTTTATTTATTAAGTGAGTATGAGTTGCTTAACATAAAGAAAAAAGGAAAAATTTCACTTTTTTGAGCTTTCCTTTTTCTAGAATTGATTATTTTTTGAGAAATTGTAGGAATTAGCAGATTTAGTAGCTGCATTAAAAATTAATGATTTTTTTAAAAGGATTGCTAAGATAAATGTTGTAGAAACAAAAATGCCAATGTACATTATTAATTTATAAATCATTGTTGCGTGATTAAGAATGTTGTTACTTATGATGGCTCATTTATTTCTAATAGGTCATTTATTATTGAAAAATTATTTATTAATGATGGCTCATTTACTTGCCTTGTTGTTGTTGTTGATGGTTTAACTGCGATAAATACATCTTTTATCATAGATGGTAAATAATTAAGATCAGAAAATATATTTTTATCTAATATAAATATTTTAGTATATTTAAATCCACTTTAAGCTATTTCATAGCGTGCAACTTTCGAAAACATACTGGATTTTATTCTAAAATTTGCTGGTACTTAACTAAATACTGTCTCAAAATGTTTTAAGACAGATCTGTCTAATGTTTGTAACTTTTGGGTGGTATGTAAGCTTTAAAATTCTGTCATGAAGTGTACTATGTGGTATCTGATATTTTAAAGATCCATTTCTAATACACGATTTTTAATACACGATTTTTCTTCAGCTTCCGTACTAGTTGCTTTTATAAATTTTCTTCTTACCTTTTCTTCTTTTTTCTATTACCCCTCTTCTTTTTTTTGTTTTTTTGTTTTTGTCTATTCAACTATCAAAATGAGGGCTATTTATATATTTTGTTATATATATTATATATAATAAAATAAACAGCTAAATAAAAATAGTATTTTTTCCAATAAATTTAAACGAAAAATAAGGAGGTTTTACTCTAATATTGCAAACAAAGAGAGCAACTATGCATAATAAGGGATCGGGGTGGTGTGGGGTGGGGTACAATAATAGAAAGCAAAAAGCTATGTAATGTACTAATAATAGTAATACTAATAATAATAATTTGATATTTAATACAATACATTATTATTATCTTTTTGTCAATAAACAAAGGGTAAATGATAAAAAAAAACACATTAATCGCATAATTTTTAATTTATAAATGGGATAAGGGTCGTCCGTAAATTACGTGACGCTTTAGGTGGGAAAGGTTAAGCGATTTTGTGACAATTTGTTTCGATGGGAGGGAGGGGGTCTCCGATTTTGTAACGCAACATTTTTTTTTCAGTTTTAAATCTAGAGAAGATTTTCTTTTAATTAAAAGAGTACCTGACCAAACCACAACCCTCAGTTGATGTATCTACATGTTGATTGTAACTGCGCCTAAATCTTTCTTAGTCGATGTGTACGCTCCCTTGACGGAATAGTTACAGCCTGTTAACAAACTGTTAAAGTTTTAACAGTCTATGTGGGGTACACGCTCTGCGCTTTGACTTTATATGGTCCAAGTGCAGAACTTTATTTATTTGATGCACAAAAGTGTGCAGCCACAAAAAATATGGCACAAACAAAAAAAAATAGAAAAATTTCGTCATCGATAAACCTCGAAACTCTAAGTTTATTAGCCGGAAGCGGAATCCACTTGGCCACGCTAACATGACAAATAATGAGAAAATTATATCTAAAATTAGAATGACGTTTAGGATAGCGATGTTAATTTATACAATTTTGCACGGAACTATTGGGGTGGAAAAAAAAAGCGATGCATCACGAGGAGGGAAGGGGAGGGGTCAAATATTGTCAAAAATTGTAAGACGTAATTTATGGGCGGCTTCAAAGTTGTCCAGAGTTAACCTAGAAATATACGTCCAGCACCACCCATTTATACCACAGTTCAAGTTACTATTTTTAAAACCAATCATAAAAGTATAAAACAGTTTTTTTTTATTTTTAATAAATATTGTTAATTAAATTTGTAACATAACTAAATAAAAGTTAAATGCATAAAATAAAAATTAGATACAATTATAAAATCATAATTGATGACACACAGCTATTCTGATGGTAAAAAACAATATATTGCACTACAATCCGATTGCTTTGAAATATTGGGGCGAAGTTGGAAGTAAAGATGTTTAAAAAAAAAATTTCTTTAAACATCTTCACTTCTAACAAGACTGCAAGAAACCACTATTAAAGTTTTAAGTTACTGAAAAACAAAAAATGAAGTTAATAAAGCAAGATAACAATTAACAAGCAAGATAAAAGATTGTTAATTGTATGAATCAAGAAAACAAGACGAAGAGAGCAAAATCCAAAGAACTTATGTTCGAGGGAAAAAAACTAGACTAAGGAACAGTCGCAGTTAAAAGGTGAGACTTAGTTGAATGATAAGTAATACGAAAATGAGTTTTTGTTGGTAGCACAAAAGACACTACCTCTTTAGAGCAGCGCCTACTATAGCATTTATAGAAAAGAAAAAGAGAAGCAACATTACGACAATGTGATAATTGTTGTAGGCTGGCAGCGAAAGCAGGTCCAACTATGTTTACAATGCATTTTTGCACTTTGTCTAAAAGAGAAAAGGCATGATTCAATGATATACTCCAGATATGGCAACAGCATTCTATGAAAGGATGGATTTGAGATTTATAGAGATAAAGAATAAAATCCGGAGTGAGAAAGTGGCTAGCGCGGTAAAGAGATGCAACCTTAGCAAATGCTAATTTTGAAATGGACTTGATAAATGGTTTCCAAGTAAGATCGGAAGTAAGAGTTAATCCTTGAAAACGAAGGGTAGATGACTCATCTAGTACATTACCGTTCATAAATATAGGAAAATCAAGATTATTGCAATAACGATTACCTGAAAAAAATTGAGTTTTATCTGAGTTAAAATTTACCCACCAACGAGAGCTCCATGCTGTAGTAGAAGTGAAACCCTTTTCAAGCTCAAATGCCCCCTTGAAACAATCAGAGAGTATTGGTTTCGTATCAAGACAAGAATAAATGGTAGTATCATCAGCAATACTAACTGTATTAGGTATACTAACTGATATTGAGTCAATAGCTGTTTACTAAACTCTTAATTTTTCATAGCTTTGTTGAGGCAGCTCCTCCCCCCTCCCCCGGCACTGTTGGCCCTGAAGGACAAAACCTTGAAAACCCCTGAAGTTACAAAAAACGAAGAAGAGTGCTGTCCATTGAGGACAACTTCTATGCAATGATTGGTAAAGAAGGATTCAATAATCTTAAAGATGCTATCTGATACACCGTAAAAATAGAAAGCTTTTAGAGAACCAACATGTCAAACTTTATTATAGGCTTTAGAAATATCGAGAGCGATAACCTTAACCTCTCAACATCTATCTGATGCACAATAAAATCTATCGGGTTTTATCGTTAACAAATCAGCAGTAGAACGAGAAGACCGAAATCCATATTGATGATCAGAAAGTTATTAGGTTTAAGATAAGAGATTAGGTGTTTGTTTATTTAAGACTCAAAAACCTTGCTTATGATAATGAGAAGACTAAATAGACGGTAATTAGACGAATCAGATGGTTCTCCACGATTTTTGTAAATAGAGATAACACGTGACACAAGCTGTAGAAGAGTCTAAGCACGAAAGCACTTTTGATATAGAAGGTAGGGTGAAACGAATGTCAAGCAATGGATTAACCTGTTTGTCGAGTATATTAAGTAGAAATCAATTATGTAATCAAGAGATAAGATTGATGAAAAGCAATCTTATTTCTTGATTATCTTAGCAAACTGTTCATGACGTAACGAAATTTGAACCATGCAAGAGAAATAGTATAACATATTTGCCCTTATTATAAATACTGTTAAAGATTCTGCAGAAGTCTCTGGAGTCTATTTTATGAGATGAAAAACGAGATTTTGTGACTTGAGAATAGATATTTTGCGTTTGCCTATAAATCACAAAAAGAAAGTTTTTTTGGACACTTAGAACCAAATAGCTTCTTTAGTTTTAGCTGTACATTAAGTTTTCTTTAGTTTTAAGTACATTAATCCTTTAATTTTTTTTTCTTTTAAAAAAATATTAAATGATTCTTTGTTCAAACTCGGTGACAAATTTACCGTCATATACCGTAGCTCAAAGAATCATTTTGTAATATTATTGTCAATAGTTTTTAAAACATACTACAGCTTGATAATTTGTAATTTTCACTAAAGCGAAACCATTCAGGTAAAAAAAATATGATTGCCTCAACAAGGCTAAGAAAAACTAAAAGTTTAATAAAAAGCTATTGAATCAGTTAGTATACCTATTACAGTGATTGTACCTTTTTACTGTAATTAAATGTCCTATTTTGTTGCAGTTTAATTGCTGCATACTTCAAACGAGCAGCATAATAGAGTATTTACATTGCAAAACAATGTAAATATTCCTAATGTTTACACTATATTTGAAGGTTAGATTAGAGTAATATGAGCACCTTTAGCAAAAATTGGAATATTTTTATTAATAATTATGCTGGATCCAAAATTTTTGTAAATAAACAATTTTTAGGGATCTCTACTCATGATCCACTTAGATATTTAGGCACCCAAAATTTTTTCTTAAAAACACAGAGGTTTTAAAAAAGTAGCAAAAGTGCTCATATAACCCAGACCACTTGGTAATAAGAGCACTTTAAAATAGCTCAAAAAATTAATATTAATTAAATAAAAAAAATATTAACCTGATATTTCTAACTAACTTTTGAAATGTAATGATTCGTTATAAACAAATCTTATCATTAAAAAATCAAATGTTAAGCCACTTTTTATTGAAACAATACTACATTTTTTTTCTGCCAGGAAAAAAAAATTGTTTTATTATATTTTCAATTTTATTAACTCAAACATACGAACAAAAAAATTCAAATATTTTTGAAATTAAATTACAGAAAAATATTTAGTAGTGTTGAAGTATTATAATTCTTTAATATCTTTTGTTTTTATTGAAAATCAATTAAAACCACTGCGATATTAGGACTTTAAGCACAGTATTGTTCAATTAGTTTCAGTATTATGCAATTAGTTGCATCAAACATTTTTTTTTGTTATTTGTTGTTTCATTCTACGTTTTCTCTCATTTAACTGTAATTAGAAATAAAAGTAAATTTGAAAAAAGTAAAAAGATAAAGATGGACACTACACCAAGAAAAAGATCAAAAATATAAACTTTACTTCAGTATTCTAATAAATCTCAACGGGAAATAGCTACATTATGTTCAGTTAACCAATCTACAGTAAGATGGGTCAAGAGGCATTACTTTGCAATAGGAAGCTTATCACTATTAAAACAAGGGAAATGTGGTCAAAAAACGAAAAACCTCAGTGAGAGATGACCGATATCTGATGCTGGAGAGTACTAAATATACAAAAAAGACAATTGAGCAACTAATAAATAATTTAGCAACGCATGATATCCATGTCTGCTCAAGTACTGTGCAGAGGAGGTTGATAGCTGTTAAAAAATTTGCTAGAAAACCTACTAAAAAACCATTACTTACAGATACCATAAAAGAAAAGCGTCTTTTGAGGGCACAGGAATACATAAAATGAATTAAAAAAAAATGAATAAGGGTACAATAAAAGTTGTAACTGCTAAGTTTGCATTTATTTTCTTTATTATATTTATGTAATCATGCTATTTTTAAAAACTAAAGATATTAAATTAAAGAGACTTGATAATTGTTAATTTATTTTCTCTAATAACAGTCTTGATAAATGTTAACTTTTTTAATGATTGGTTGCAGGTTTTATTTTTAGATGAATCACATTTCGAAGTGCAAGACCAGCAATCAAAGTTTTTTCGTCTTCCGATGGTGAGCATATAAGACCTGGACACGTTGAACAATATGCCAAGTATCCAGAAAAGTAAAATTTTTTGAGTTGTTTCTCTGCTGTTGGACCAGGAGCACTCTATCCAGTTACTAGCATAATGAACTCTGATACTTACATCGAGGTTCTTCAAACACATTTAATTCGAGAGATGTTAAAAGGGTTTCCAAATAGAAACGAAATACTGCAGCAGGGCTTCTCATGGAAGAATTTAATATTAAAACACTAAAATAGTCTGGCAAACTCCATAGATCTCAGTCCAATTGAGAATCTCTGGACAATTGTAAAAAAAAGACTGCGAAAATATGACTGCACAAATAAAACTAAGCTTACACCACTATCCTTCAGATTTGGTTTGAAGAATCCAAAACCTTTGTAAAGATTTGATATATTTTTTGCCGAATTGTGTGCAGAAAGTTATAGCATTACTAGGAGGACACACTAAATATTAGTGTATAACTTTTTATTATAATGGAGAGAAAAAACTTAAAAGTTCTAGGATTTTTATAGTTTTTGATTTTGATGCAAATAATTTGCAAAATAATCTGGGTAATTTCAATGAAAAATTCTAGGTAATTTGAGCATGCTTATGTCAAACAAAAATGGCCTTTTAAATAAACTCAAAACTAAATATTTCTATGCATTGTTTTTCAAACAAAAATGGAACGGATTTCTTGCTAACATACTTTTATTTATAAAAAATTAATTTCATTATTTTAGCATTAAAGTTTCGCGCCACAGATTTATTTATGCGTTATGATATTATTTTAACAACGCAAAAATTTCATAGCGTTTTAAGTAGATAATAGCCGCTAGTTACTGCATATAAATTTACTCTATATATATTGATTCCTATTATCACCACATAAAGTTGGTTCAAAGAATATAAAGCAACTTTAACTTCACTGCTTGCTCTTATCTAAGAAATCTTTATGTATGCTCATTAGGGTTATGACTTTTTTTCAACCTTATGCTCCTGAACTGTAGTTTGATGAACTTTTACCTTAAAAGCACGAAATGAACTATTATTTGAATATCTCATAGTTTACCAGTAAGAAAATTCAATTGTTAGAATGGCCAGCGCTCTTACCTGATTTAAATTCCATCGAAAACGTACGAGGCATCTTAGTAAGACTTGTTTATGCAGAAGGAAACGGTATTCGAATGTCGATGAATTGAAAAAGGCAATTGTTCATGTTTGGAAGAACATATTCCTTGCAGATCTTAGAAAACGTTCGGAAAGTATGCCAAATCGAATATCTGAAGTTATTCAGAATGGCGGCAATAAAACAACATGTTAATAATAAATTCAAATAGTAATACAAAGCATTATGGAACTTTGTAGAGTAAAATTTTTTTTTATTTTTTATTTTTTTTTTATTTTTTTATTTAAGGTGCCCCAAGAAGGCCTAACGGTCTTGTCACAGAGCACCGCGGAAATGCATTTAACCAGGAAGTTCACGCCTCCTTCCATACCGTGACGCGAAAATATGTCCAGAGCTCGTTTCGAACCTGGATCTCCTGCTTATTAAGCAAGCGTTCTAACCACTGCGCCACGGCCGCACAATGAGGTTATAATGAGGTTATAATTTGAAATGAGGTTATAATTTTGCACCATCATTTTTCTAAGATTTTCAAGTCAATTAACGAAATAAAACCAGATATATGTAAAGATCACAATGGGGCCAGTTCTTTTACGTTTAAAAGCACAAGATCTTGTCATTGTTATAAGCAATAGAGGGCAGTTAAGTTTTCTTAAAATATTTACGTTTTGTTTTGCAGAATTTTTTGCTAACTGATTGCCTCGTTCAGTTTATTCCAATAAAACAGAACACTGAAATAGGATTTCATATAGCTATATCAACAAATATCAAGGTGCTACTAAAATAGCTTCAGGTTTTGCTAAAACTATCCACAAATCTTTATTGGAATTAATTTAAATCTTAGTAACTACTTAGAAACGTCTGAGGTTATTTAATGTAGTGCATTGATATATGTTGATATAGTGATCTAAAATCCTTTATCAGTATTCTGTTTTATTGGAATAAACTGAAGCAGGCGATTAATTAGCGAAAAATTCAGCAAAACAAAACGTATTTACTCTAAGAAAATCTAACTATTATCTAACCATTTTAATAATATAAGAATAAAACAATTTTATTGCAAACACGACTCATCGCAATCACAAGAATTTGTGCTTTTCAACATAAGACAAAAAAAATATGCCTCTTGATGTTAAAAACATGTTTAATGCTTTTAACATTAATATTGCGTTTGAAACTTCTTATAGAATAAAATTATTATAAAACCTAATTTATTTTATCTGAATACAACTTCATACAAAGACTAAAATAAATATGTAAAAAAGGAAATATTAACAAACAAAAAAAAAATGATAATAGTAATAATAATGCATCTTAACTGATAGATAGAAATTAAAAATTATTTTGAATTAAAAATTTAACCACAAAATAAAAATTACTATATTTAAATAATTATATTTGACATGAAATAATGATTATGGAAAAATCTTATGCATGGTAAAACATACTTAATAAACTATTTATCAATTCGTGACTTTTCATATTAAGGGAATTCGTTAGCCGAATGAGAAAAAATTCAAAGAAGAAAATTTTGCGGATACTAGGAAATAATACAAATAAATACACTAGGTATCTCACTAATACAAAAAAATGACAGAAAGCTAAACCTTATGTTATATCTCTGATTTGCGCAAGTGTAAGATTGTTAATGTAACTATAATTCAAAAAGGTATAGGATTGTTAAATTGCGCACCTATTAAATTATAAAAATATATCATAAAGTTAATAAAACAATTTGTTAATAAAAAATTACCTAATTCATTTTTTATTTCCGTACAAATATCAAAAGCACAAGCAAACCATAACCCCGAATGAAACCATTGTAAATCAATCGATGATAGTCCCACCCAATAGTTTCCTATGATTGACAATATAGCAAATCCTTTTCCAACACAAATTAGCATGCAATATATAATATTTAAAAAAGCCATCTTAACACTTTTTTACAAGAATGATGAATTTAAATACTTGATGCGCTTTTTTGTTTTCAAGTGAAATGTATCTACTTACTTTGAGTGTGTATTTGAAACTGATATCAAGTGAGTCATTTTATTAACAAAATGCATCATTTCCTAATGATCTATTTTGCTGTGCAAATCGTTTATATCGAAACCAAAACAAATTTTTATTTTAAAGGATTAGTTTTCGAATTATTTTAAAAGAATAAATTTATAGTTATAGCCTTTCAGCAATACACGAGTTGCTGAAAGGCTTTAACTATAAATTTAAAATACATGTATTGCTGAAAGGCTTTAACTATAAGTTTAAAATACATGTATTGCTGAAAGGCTTTAACTATAAATTTAAAATACATGTATTGCTGAAAGGCTTTAACTATAAATTTCTTCAAATAATTCGAAAACTAATCTTTTAAAATTAAACTTTGTTTTGGTTCCGATATAAACGATCTGCACAGCAGAATAGAAATTTTCTATTTAAAAAAAAAATTATTATTTTGTGCATATGATTGAAATCGAAACCAAGACAAAGTAATTTTCTACAGGATTAGTGTTTAAATTATCTGAAGCAATAAATTTTTAGTTATTGTCTTTCAACAATACAGATATTATTAAAGAATGATAAAACTTTAAAAGCTCGGAACTTACCATGACCTTTATAATACGGGTCATGGTAAGTTCCGAGCATGGTAAGTCTTTTTCACGCAGATCATTTCTATAACTATTCTTTATACAATTGTTTTACTTTAATAATTTTTAGTGGTAGAAAACAAAAATTCTTTAAAACTTTTGTTTTTAGATAACTATTAATGTCCAACTTAATTAATTACCTAATTTAACTAATTACCTAACTTAATTAATTACCTAATCACATTAATAACATAAGTCGTGACATATGCGCAAAAAACCTCTCCGGCTGTTTTGATGTTTGTAGAAGTTTAAAGCATTTTTAAAAATCCTTTCCCTTTCGTTTGTTATATTACAAAATATTTTTATATAAGTTATGTAACAATAGAACTTTAAAAATGTTTTTTATTTGTACTTAAGAAAAATGAAAAAGATTTAAAAAAATTAAGTGTCAAAGCGACAGGATTTGAACCCCGATTTCGTGCTACAAAAACGCAACGAGCTAACCACTTCGACCATTAAGGCATACTAATTTTATAATTTTTAACACTATTTATTTAATAAAAGACTAAATAATGGAATAATTTTATAAAGAAAGAATAATTTTATAAAACAGCAAATTAAGAAGATATTGCCGCAATGCTATGTTCGAGTAAAAGTAAAACTGTAAAACTTTATACAATTTTTATTTTGAAGTTTACATATTTTGAAGTTTACGTATTTTGAAGTTTACATAAATTAGATATTTGCATAGATTTTCGTTCTTATATTCTTATAAAAAAATACAAAAGCAATTCTTTCTCGCCATTATTTCGAGTGCAATGGCTGCCGTGAGTAGCGTGTTAAACACTCACAAATGAGCATTACTGTTAAGTTGCTAATTAATAAATATAGGGGAGAGGTGCCTTAATTGAAACACTTAAGTGTTAGGGGAGAGGTGCCTTAATTAAAACACTTAAGTGTTAGGGGAGAGTAGCCTTAGTTGAAACACTTAAGGAATAAATATTTATTAACCAAAGATGGCTTAACTATGAAAACATTTATGATTTGATTAATACAAACAGACAACCCTACTATACTTTTAACCATAATTTGATATAATTTGTTGCACTGTTATTGGAAATAAATTTGCTTTTGCAAAGATACCATTTTGTTCTAATCAAAGTAACTTTGCTGTTGTTGTTTTTTAAAAAAACAACAACAGTAAAATCAACAAAAATTGATTACAAATGATTTTTATCTTAACAGTGAAAATTTAAGCAGTTCATTCAAATCTTATAATAGTATTAATATTAACCTGACAGACTGAAATTCTACAAACAAAAAGTTGTATAATAGCTTCAACTGTTATGACGTTCTCTTAATTCATTCATTAAAAATCACTAAATAAAGTAATATTTTTAGGGTTTATGGTTATTACTAAGTATTTTTAAATTGCGCTTGAACTATTTCCATAACCCTTTGATTTTATAACTAATTAAATAAGAAAAACTTCATAGTTCCAATCAAGGACACTTTGAAATATTTTGTTATATCACTGCAATATCATGCTTGCAGCAACTTATAAGATGATTTTATATTGTTATTTTGCATTTTAAATCCCATCGAATTAAACACAAAAAATCGTTTAACCTGTAGCAGTATAGTTGAAACAGCGTTATTAATATGGTGTGAACACAAAATTAGATCACCGAAAAAAAAGACATAAAAAAACTTTGAATCAATTCTACACATGCATTTTTTGAGGAATAACTTTCAAAATGTGTCAAAACGTATAAAATAATCTAGAAATAAGATATCCGGCCGGATAGCTTATCAGGGACACCCCTAGTATATATATATATATATATATATATATATATATATATATATATATATATATATATATGTATATATATATATATATATATATATATATATATATATATATATATATATATATATATATATATATATATATATATATATATATATATATATATATATATATATATATATATATATATATATATATATATATATATATATATATATATATATATATACTAGGGGTGTCCCTGATAAACTATCCGGCCGGATATCTTATTTCTAGATTATTTTATACGTTTTGACACATTTTGAAAGTAATCTCATGTTAAACGTACGTTTTGACACATTTTTAAATAATCTCATATTAATGGTTTCTAATCAATGTTGTTATTATTATTATTAAAATACTAATAAAATTATATGTGCGCAACCAATTCATCAGTTTATCATTCATTTATATTTGTTTTATCTCAACGTGGAGAAACCAACATTTCTCCACGTTGAGGTAGCCTTAATCCCTTTTTCTTATAAATAATGAAAACAATCTTTCCAAAATACAGTGGATGCAGATGGTGCTAGTAACTTAAGTGCTCATTCTTAAACAATTGTTTTAGATACAAATACAATGTTTAAGATACAAATACAATGTATAAGATACAAATATATTGTTTAAGATACAAATACAATTTTTAAGATACAAATACAAATATACAAGAGAGAAATTACAAGTGAAGATATCGTAAAAATAAATACATAAAAAATAAAGAAAGAAAGAACGCGGATACTCAAAGAAGGCCATTAGGTCTTGAAACCTAAAATTTATACAAAGTATAAAAGTCGTTATACAAATAAATGAAATCGTTAAGATTAAAAAATCCTTTTATAACTAGAAAATATAAATAAACAAAAAATATGCAAGTATTTGATTTAATAAATAAAAAGAATACGGACACACTCAGTAGACCATCAAGTCTTCATCAAGAACCGCTCGAAAATTTAAAAATCTCATAAAAATCAAATGCATACATACACGGTCAAGTGTATAAAGCACAAGAAAAATTTAACTGCATTTATATACATAATAAGTTTATATATATATACATATAACTTATATACATATACAGTATATATACATATACATTTATATACATATTCAGTTGCATCACTGCATAAAAAATAAAAAAGTAAATTAAAAATACAAAAATATATCATCAATAGACATACAGTATTGGACAATACATTTGCAACCAACATCGAACAATGCTAAAAAGTGTTCCTAATTTTACATGTCTTAAAAACGATACGAACTATACTACCACAGCAAACATTTCAGGAGTCTGGAGTCATAGCATGCCATGACATGAGCAATCATCTGACAGGTGACAGCACACAGGCAGAATTTCGTTGACTAGTGCCATTTTGCAGCGGAAAAAACAAGTGTAACTTTTTGGTTTGTTTCATTTTCTTTAGTCTGGTCCGTGTCAACGTCACAGAAGCATCCAGTAGCATCCAGAAATATCCAGAAACATTCAGAAGCATCCAGACGCATCCAGAAGCTTCCAGAAGCATCGAAAAGAAGCATCTAAAATCTTCTACAACAGGTTTACACACGTTCATTTTACTATATAAGAGACATGTAAATCGACATGTAGTTCAGTCAGTATATGGAAGTCAATCAGTCAGTATTATCAAGACAGTTTATCGAAGTGAGTTTTATCAAAGTTTTATCGAAGAACATCAATACAAGAAGTGAAATACAACAAGTGTTTCATTACATCAATACAGTCCACATCCAACCAAGACGTTGTGTTCCACAGAGCATTGTTGTATCATCACAAGGTAAATGTAACACGCCTTGAGAAGCGTGATTATTTATTTTTATTATTTTTATGACTTCAAGTGCAAAATGGCTCCCAAGAGTCTTGGATTGGAACTAAGAAAGAAAATTATTGGCGATTACGTAAGTGGAATGTCACAAAAAAGTATTTGTGATAAATATCGCGTGAAAAAATGGACCGTATCAAGACTATTTTCCAAATATCGTTCTACGGGGAAGTTGTCAGCAGATAACAAAGGTGGAAGACCGCGTTCCACCACTTCTAGAGAGGATTCTACGATTGTCAGATCCGTCAAGAAGGATCCCTGTATATCATCAGTCGAGATACAAAAGCAATTAGAGCTCCCTGAATCGGACCAAACAATCAGACGACGTGCTGTTGAAGCCGGATTATTTTCTCGACGCCCTGCAAAGAAACCGCTGATTTCACTAAAAAACCAGAAGAAATGACTCCTGTTTGCTACATCTCATACTGACTAGAATGTGCAGAAATGGCGAACTTTCCTGTTCAGTGATGAATCGAAGTTCAACATCATTGGAAGCGATGACATTTGCCGTGTTCGTCGACCGGCCAAAAAACGCCTCGATTTACGTTACTGCTATTAAACCGTGAAGCATGGTGGAGGCAATGTAATGGTCTGGGGGTGTTTTTCTGCTAACGGTCAAAGTCCAATACATCGAAACGATGGAATAATGGACCGTTTCATGTATAAAAATAATCTGAAAAATGTTATGTTACCTCATGCTGAATAGAATATGCCAATAAAATGGGTTTTTCAGCAAGACAACGATCCGAAACACACTGCAAAAGTAGTCAAGCAGTGGTTTCAAGACAATCACCTATCGGTGATGGATTGGCCGCCTCAATCTCCGGATCTCAACCCTATCGAGAACCTGTTGGAGATCGTCAACCGCAGAATTAATCGTGAAGGTGTTCGTAATAAGGATCAACTGTTTGAACAAATTCAAAAGGCCTGGGCAGCGACTCCACAAAGTTTCATTGATCACCTGATCGAATCTATGCCTCAAAGATGCAAGGCTGTGATCGAAAACAATAGATTCGCCACGAATGGTCAACATTTTGTCGAGTTGCACTTGTTTTGTCCAGAAGGAAATCAACTTTTTTTAATACTTTTGATTAATTTATTATTTTCGTGTACAAATAATGAACTTTGTGATGAATAAAACTTGAAGAGCCTTGTCTCTAAACAGTTACATAGTTATTTCTCTAAATTGAAAAAATGTGGCACTTTTATATAAAGGAACTAAATTAGCATTATTTGGTTGCACTCGTTTAGTCCGATACTGTAATAATTTCTATAAGCTTTTTTTTGAATGAGAGATAACTCCATTCCAAAAAAAAATCAAAATTTTTTAAAACTATTTTATTCCAAAGAGAAGCTCCACGAAATGAAATGATTGATTTTCCAAAATTAGTTTGAAACATGGGCGCCCGTACGATTTTTTGATGTTTCAGATAGGGCACTTTCACACATTAGACAAACTCCAAACTTAAGCATGTTCATACCTATGCCAAATAAGAAGTCTTTGCAAAAGTTTGGGATTGCGGAGGCCTGGGAACAAAAAAGCCCTAGAACGTTTGCCTCCCCTGCCCAAACGTGAGGGCGCTAATGTTGTAAAGTTTTCAACTTTACGATATTAAACTATATTTAAATTTATCGACAGATTTTAATTTTCGTAGAAAAATAATGTAAATTACAAAAGTTAAAAACAAATTTGGCATAGGTATAAACATACTAAAGTTTAGAGTTTGCACAAAGTGTGAAAGTGTCCAATCTGAAACATCAAAAAATTCTGCGGGCGCCCATAGTTTGAAAATATGATTGAGGAATTAAATTATCATTTCTTATGTTATATTTTTTTTTAACTTTTAAAGTAGGGGAGACCGGGGCTAGTTGCCCGCAGGGGTAAGTTGATGAACTTCGTTTATCTTCGGAGCCTTTCATCAGAAATTGACAAAAATTACACAGAACCTTCCTAATTGACTATTTCATCATTCACTATAGTATTGTCTGGATTCGCGCATGAGCACAATAGATATTAAGATTTATGTATTTTTAGGACAAAAGCGTAACTTTTGGAACATTCCTTTTTACTTTACAAAGAAAATAGTTAGTCGTAGGAAAAAAAATTGTTGTAAAAGTTCCTGTCACAAGTGGAGGAGTACATTTGAACATAAAACAAAGAATATTAAAAATATTTAATTGATATATATCAAGAATTTTCATTTCAAATAAGAGAGGCTTGGCATGAGTAAATCTATCTTTAAAATTAATTAAACGAGCAACAGGCTTTTGTTGACAATAAGACGACCTAAGTTTGGATTTATTAGCACTACACCAAGCAATATTTGCATTGTTTAAATAACAATGGATAAAGGAGTAATATAATTGAGTTAAATTACGTTTATTTAAAGCACTTCTAGCTTTATACAATATCCGTATACTTTTAGCAACTCTATTACACAAAAACTCTATGTGATATTTCCAATTAAGGTTTTCATTGATATAGAAACGCAAAAAATTTGTATTATTTGCTCTTTTTATTACAATTTTGTCAATAAAAAATAATGGTAAATTGCAAGGCAGAAGTTTATTTTTAGAAGCTGGATAAAAAAGTAACCAATAGTTTTTTCAACATTAAGTGAAAGCTTGTTTATTTTAAGCCATTTAGAAATTTTTGTTAATTTGGTATTCATATGTTGAAATAATGTTGTAATGTTGTTATCAGATAAAAAGAGGTTAGTGTCACCTGCAAACATAACAGCGATCAAGTTCGAAGCTTTATGTAAATCATTGATGTAAATGAGAATGAGAAGGGGCCCAAGTATAGAACCCTGGTTATATTTAATAGATTGGAGGGGTTAGTTAAATCACTACAAACAAACTGTTTACGGTTGCTTAAATAGCTTTTAAGCAACAGAGAAACATTTCCTTTAATTTCATAATATTCAAGAATTTTTAGGCAAATTTTACGATTAATTGCATCAAAAGCTTTTATCAAATCTTTACAACTCCCAATGTGAATTGAGAAGTTTCCAAAGATTCAGAAATATTGCGAATAATTTGGATTATTGCATATTCTGTTGAGATATTTTTTTAGGATCCGTATTGATTAACATTTAGTATATTATTTGACAAAAGGTGATTATAAAATACGTTATTTAAAATTCTCTATACAACTTTAGAAACAATAGACAAAACAGAAATTGGGCGGTAATGAGAAACATTGGTTGCATCACCAGCCAATTGGAGTCACTCAAGCTATTTTTAGAAAATCAGGAAAAACGCCATATTTTATTGAACAATGTAAAACATTAAATAGTACATTTTTTAAATGTAATAAATGGTAATGTTGTCATCGAGTCTTATGAACCCCTATAAGACTCGATGACAACATTACCATTTATATTATCATGGCCAGCTGATTAATTACACTTAAGCATTTTAAAAGATTGCTCAAAATCTTCGTAAGAAAATTTATAGGATGTTAAGATTGAAGTTATCGAAAAATCATACTCATCTATTTTATTAGTCACAACAGGAATTTTATTAGCTAGGCTAAGGCCAACACAAATAAAAAATGTTTTAAGTTTACTACTTATTACAGTTAAATCAGAGGAAAGTTTGTCATTAATTTTTATAGCTTCGGGCAGTGAGCACGGTTTTATATTCTGCATGCCAGTAAGTTCTCTAAGAATTTTCCGAGTGTGTTTACGACTATGCTTGCTCCTCTCGAGTAAATTTGAGTAGTGCAATTTTTAAAATTATTTTTTTCGTCTTAAATTTATTATCATAATTTTTATAAAGAATCTTACTTTCGTTTGTTTTGGTCTTTAAGTATTTGATATATAATTTTTGCTTAAATTTAGAGGATCTTCTAAGACCTTTTGTGATCCATGGTGACATTAAACTCTCGGTTTTTTTATTTTATGCACATTTCAGAAAGTTTATTTCATATATTTTATAAAAAGTTTTAAAAAAAGTGTCATAAATTTGATTAGCGTCTGTAGATACTTCAATTTAATTCCAATGAAGCAGAGATAGCTGCTCTTTAAAAGATTTTAAATTCGCTGCGGTAAAAAAGCGTTTTGAAAAACTTGTTTTCTGTTGGGACATTTTTTCCGAGGCAATTTTAATCGAGATAAAAATATGTAAGTTATCTGAGATCTCGCCTAAAATTATACATTTTTTTAGAGATTTATTAAAAATATCATTTGTTATGATATTGTGAATTAAAGTAGCTGAAGTTGAAGTTACTCTTGTTGGCTTAATAAATAAAGGTATTGTCCCATGTTCAATTGCTATGAGATTTATTAATTCCACAAATGGTGTGGTGTTGAAAACTATCAAATTTAATGTCACCTATAAAATAGGATAATTTATTTTTTTGACTGCTTTTTTTTAAAACGTCATTAATAAATATATTAAAACTTCCAATTTGACCCGAAGGTGGGCGGTAGCAACAACTTAAAAATTATATTTTTGTTTTTTGTGGTTATGATTTCAATTGTTAAAACCTCTTTGTCATTATCAGAATTGTTCATGCTAGGCCTCATTATATACCTCAAACATTCTTTAATATAACTTATTAAACCACCGCCTCGCTTTCTATTTTTACGCTCTATAGAAATTTTGTTAAAACCTGGTAGACAGTTATTTTCGTTAGAAATTACGTCAACAGAGCTACACCAAGTTTTCGACATTAAAGTTAAGCTAAAAAAACTATAAGATTCTATCATATTTATACATAAAATTTCAAAATTTTATGTATAATTTTATGTTAATTTTCAGTTTCAGAACTTTATTTTTATCTTTTAAAGTATTAACTTGATTCTCCAAATTTTCAATTTTATTGTTAAAAGTTTTGATATTTCTACAATCATAAAGTACTAAAATTTCTTTTAATAGACCAATTGTAAAATTTTTTGCCATTTTCGACTTCCTTGTTTAGTTGCAGTTCAAACACGTCCGTTCGCGTTAAATGTTCGCGGTGAAGTTCGCGGTGAATGTTTGCGGTGAATGTTCGCGGTGAATGTTTGGGGTGATTGATCGTAGTGAATGTTCGTGGTGAATGTTCGCGGTGAATGTTTGATTGATCAGAATTCAATACATTTTAAACTTCCTTGTGCAGTGAAAGAAGATTTTTTTTTCCTCTTTATTCAATTTACAATAAAAATTTTTTGCGCAATTATGCAGCGGAGTTGTGAAAAATGACATTTGACCAGATTTATTACACCCCCTGCTTATGTGCTTTCCACATGGAATGCAAATTGCTGTAAAATCACAGCTATCGTTAATTTTGAAAAACTTTTAAACAAAACTTGTCATTTAAAAGGTTTATCACTATAATATTTTATCATAACAAAGTATATTTTTTAAAGAATTAAATTGCATTATCCGGCCGGATTATTTTTAAGTATCCGGGTATTCGATATCCGGTTGGATAATTAAAAAATGCTATCTGAGACAACCCTAATATATACCAATATTACCAATAAATCACTTATATGTATGTATGTATGTATGTATATATATATATATATATATATATATATATATATATATATATATATATATTATATATATATATATATAAATATATATATACAATTTCGAACCTGGGTCTCCTGCTTATAAAGCAAGCGTTCTAACCACTGCGCCACGGCCGCACATACATACATATATATATATATATATATATATATATATATATATATATATATATATATATATATATATATATATATATATATATATATATATATATATATATATATATATATATATATATATGTATATATATATATATATATATAATTTTTGTCCCGGTTAACAACGTTTTTTTATGTGAAATAAAATGTCCTTTTTATACAAGTGATAAGTAGATATATATTCTAATTGAAAGCTTGCTGCCGTTTGTAGTGCTGCTACACTGACTGAGGGTTTGGTTAGGGTCAGCATCAAGGTCAGACTTAGATTTAGGGTTAGGTCAAGGTTTAAATATGGTTATATACCACTGTAATTAATTGTTTTTGTAAATAGATACAAAAAACATGATTTATAATCTATAGGGAAAAGTCCGGTAGCCCCGGGCGGCGGGTAACTACGGAAACTTAAAATTCAGTTTAAACTAAAGTAGCTATGTGAATTTAAGTACTATAATTTGAGTAAAAATATCGCATATGCAAGAAAAGGAAAAAGTCTCCCTGAAAAACGTTTCCCATAATAATTTCCCCGAGATAAAATCCTCCCAGAAGAAATCCATCTGGAAAAATCTCCACCCGGAAAAAATTCCCCAAAAAGAAAAAAATCCTTGCAAAAAAATAAATATTTCAACAACCAAGTGGGCACAAAAACGTTTTACAAACGTTTAGCAAACGTTAAACGGTCGCTTGAGCGACGATTGTATAAGTAAAACGTTGAAAAAACGTTTTAATAGGAATATTCTTATTTATTTATTTGCGGCACCTTTAAAAAACGTTTTCAAAACGTTTTATTTTTCGAGCTGTAAACGGCGCACTGAGCATGTCCAACTTTGCTTAAAAATGGAGTATTTTCATTTCCCTATGAACTTTTATGACTATAAAGTAAATTTTTTAAAGTAAAATATACATTCACAAATTCTAAAATAATTGAATGATAAATTTATTGTAATTTTACAAACTGAAAAAAACCTTCATAACAAGTAGTGCATCTAAAAAACAAAAGAGCTTTATTTCTTAAACTGTTTTTGCTTTTTCTTAGACATTTTGTGCTTCACCATACACAATACCTATAACACTGCCTAACAGTGATTTTGTTTCGGAACCAAAATTAGTTACTTCTTACGTATTTCCATCTGCTGAATTCAAAAATGACATTAAAAATGACAAAAAAGCAAAAATATTAAGGGTATAAATTTTCATTTTTTGATAAAAAAAATTTTTGTTTTTGACTATCCATAATGTTTTATTAAAAACTTGTGATATTAGTTATGTGTGTTTGCTAAAGTTTCTGGTCTAATCTACTCTTAGTTTTTTTTCGTTTTTATTTACTAGTGTAAAGGAAGTGTGTAAATTTAGTGGATAATTTTTGCTACATTTATGGTGAAATAACATTTTTTTCACAGAAAAGAACTATGACACCTCCTGTGAAAACTGCTTGCCAGCATTAGTTCGATATGAAGGTAGAAGACCAGAATAAGTCATGGGCTCCACATGTATGCTGTAGCTCTTGTTCGGTTACAACACTAGAATGGTTGAAAAATATAAAAAGATCTTTGGCTTTTGCTGTTCCTATGGTATAAAGAGCCTAAAAACCATACAGATGTTTGTTATTTCTCTTTGACCCCACCCATTAAGGCAGGTTTGTCAATGAAGAAAATAGGAACAGTTAAATATCCGAATCTTCCATCTACCATTCAACCTATTCCACATTCAAATAGTTTACCAGTTCATACTCCACCACAAAGTTGCGAGTTAGAAGCAGAAAATGAAGGCAGAAATGAAGTAGAAATAGAAGAAAACAAGCCTTCCACATCAAATTATCCTAATTTTGTGTTGAAAGATGATGTGCCACACATATTGAGTCAAGCAGAATTATGTGATCTTGTTCGAGATCTGGACTTGTCACAGAAAAAGGCTTTTACTGCACAATGGAAACCGTCTTTCTTCTGCTCCTATTGGCCATGCAATTCACATGAAAGAGACTTATATAAACATGAAAGTTCTCCTCAACTGAATTAACTACAATGAACACAAATGGAAAATTTGTTGTGATATACTTTTAGGTACGCAATTAGGGTATACTAAATACTGCTGCTTTTTGTGTATGTGGAACAGTAGAGACAGAAGTTCATATTATAAAAAAGAAGTCTGGCCTTCAAGAAATCTCAACACAGAAAAAAAAAAGTTATTGCTGAACCACCTGTGGATCCAAAAGATGTTTTTCTTCCACCATTACATATTAAGTTGAGTTTAATAAAAAATTTTGTCAAAGGTATGAACAAAGAAGGACAGGCTTTTAGGTATTTAAGAAACAAATTTCTAAAAATAAGTGATGCAAATGTTAAAGAGGGTATTTTTATTGGGCCACAAATACGTTAACTTAGAAGGAATCTGCATTTGAGGAAGTTTTGAAGGGGCAAGAAAAAAAAACTTAGAAAGCTCTTAAGGGAGTGATTTGTGGATTTTTAGGCAACAAAAGAGATGATGCTACATTCAAACGGTAACAGTACTTCTGCAAAAATACCATCAACTTGGATGTAACATGTCCCTCATGATTTATTTCCTCCACTCACACCTTAGACTTAGATATCAGGGTCGTAGGAATAAAGCTATGCTTGCAGATTACTGTTGGTTTGTGTGTAGGGATGCTACAGAACTAGTCTACAAAAGAAAAGCAAAAAGATCACGATCTTGTGACGATACCCCATAATCATCTTTATACCTATTAGCTTGATGATCATGATTTCTTTGTTTAAAACTGTTAGAATATATCTGTAATAAAAAAAACCAAATGTACTTTATATATTATTAGAATATGTAAATTATATGTCATATTGCTCTGTTGCAAATTAACTGAAATAAAAATTTATTGCTATTGTATATCTCAGAAACTAGAGCTAATAAAATATTTTCTTTGTCATTTTCTTTTTTCTCAGTTCAAAATAAGTATAATTTGAATAAAATTACTAAAGTTACAAAGAAAAAATTTTTTGTTGCCCAGTGTAATCAATAAACAAAACTAATAACTTCTTAAAAAAGTATTACTTTTTTTAATGATTTATTCTAACAAATAGTTCAAGAAAAACTTAAGCTTTTCAAACAATAGTTTAAAAAGATACTAAAAACAAAAATCTTGCATTACAGTTGATAAATTGAAATTAACTCACCCCAGAGTACTGTAGTCCAGGTTTTATGTACACCTTATCAGCTAAGAAAAAACAATATTTTTGAAATTCCTAAAACTCTTTAAATATCACCTATAAATAATTAGTATCTTTTAGTTTACCTACTTTTGTTATTCTTTGTAACTCTTTTACACCTGGCAAAACATGCTTCTCTACGAAATCAAAATATATTGATCAAGGTTTTGAATAAAGATGCAGTGCATCTAAAATGTTTCTAAAGAAAAAGGGGGTATTTTTTGCTTTATTTAACAAAGCTACTTGATGCCTAATATAACTTCCTTGCTTAGAATTTGTTTCATTATCAATAACATAACTAACTGCATTCTCCAGTTGAGAATTATATTTGATAATTCACATGTTTAAAAAAAAAGTTTAATTTTAAAAGTTGGCTATATTCATTAAATAAATATCTCCAGAATCTTCTAAAGCTAAATATATTAAAAACTTAGGTACTGGTCCACCATGTCAAGTAAGAAAAATAATAAGTAAGATTTTTATCATTTACGCTATTACCTGAAGTTGTATAAACTTTTTAATTTTTATTTTACTGTTTTTTTCTTTTCTATTTTTTTTTTAGCTCATTAAATTTCTTTTCTCTTTTACATACCTATATTAATATATTATTTATTACCTTATTATTAGTTTTGTTATTGTATATTTTATTATTGAGTGTTATTTATATTTGAATCGGTTCATGCTATAAGGGGAGTAGTCAACAACACATAGTTTTGAGTAAACTAAATAAAACTTTGCACAACCTTTTTTTTATTCAAAAAGATGTAATTTTGTGTGTATAAATTCTTTATTAACCCAGTTATTATGAAACGCACTTGATTTATGACATTTATAAAGCTTTCATATGAAAAGTAAACATTAAAGTTGTTTGCCTTTTCGCCTTTTAGCATAATTTGAAAAAAAGACAGTAACTGTGTTTAAAGAATAACGTTATTTACTAAAAACACCAAGAAATCAACATTTACATACACTCCTATATACAAAGAACTAATTTTAGAAATATTTGCTATCTTCAAATAAATCTCTATTGGTCTGAGATAAGCAATACAAGCAATGAAAACTTAGTCATCATTTTCAAATTAACGACTTTGTTTGTTGGCCTCATATAAATTTCAGCATAAAAGTCTTCAAACTCCCCTGGAATGTAGGGTCGTAGTTTTTTCGTGTCCGCCACTTTTACAATCGTTATTAGTAATTTCCCTGCAGGGTAAGCTTCTTTACTTAGAAAACATAAGTTTGGGCAACTCGTTGCTCTAAAGGAAAAGCTATGATTCATTATAGAATCAATGATAGGTTGGCCAATAACCTTAGATGGAAATTATTTTATATCATATGTGCAATGCATAAACTTGCTTACTAAAAAGTGCTTTCTGTCCTTTTTAACTTGCTTACCTTTGGTTTCATTGAAAGCACAACTTTTTTGGTAAAATTGACTTGAAGTTTTAAATTTCTGAGGAAATTTATCATTTTCGGAGAATGTCTTCACATACTTGGTCTAATATGTACATACTTTGTCTACTGGTCACATACTTGATCTACTGTGTACAGCCTATAGTGTCGGTTTATTTCTCGCTTTATTATGCTAAAATCCCTATCACACGGTAGAGTGCCCTCTTATTGGATAGAATTGCTTAATCTTTTCAAATTTCTTTAAATCAGTCATGGCTAAGAGTAGTTTAGATAATAAATTTTATTTTATCCCCAACAATTATCTGAGAATAAGTGGAGTTCGGTAAACTGCTTCTCTACCTTCATTAAATAGATAAATAAAAGGGAACACACTGCATCTGGTCCCTTGCCTGCTATGCCTCTGTGGTGAACAAAAATGTGTGTAATTTGTGTTCGTAACAATAAATGTAACTTTGTTACTTTTATTGCTATGAACACAAAAAACATTAACTGATTTGTATGTTCTGCATAAAGTAAGAAAACGATGATAAAATTTGATTATTGTTCATGTCATTGACGTCTTTTTGGATTCAATTATAAAATTTTTTCAATTTGCATTTAATTACATCAAGTTTAGATTGAGCACATCTCTTTGCTGCCTCATTGAGACGAGGACTTTTTAACTTTAAATTGAGTTTCAACTTTAAATCTTCACATGTGCAACATATGTCAATTTGCGGCCTTCCAATGGAAAGATTATAGTTTTCTTTAAAGTAGTTGAAAAACTTCGTTTCGCCAACTTTTATTAAAAAGTATTTTTCTTTAAACAGCCTATGCATAGCTTTAACATTAAAGTAACAATAAAGTTAAAAAAATTTAAGTTTAAAGTGGCATCAAGAAAGCATATAGGTTTTCCAAGATAATGGCTTTCCTTAGCTGGAAAGTTTTCATTGTGCTGTCTGATAAAAAGTTTGGTTTCTTTAGACAATGCTTCTTTCATGTGACGTCCTCTTTTATCCTCTGAGTTTTTTCCAATTATTTCAAAGCTCTCAATCTTTCAATTCGTTCTTTTGTAACAGCATGTAAACTTACAAAAGCTTGAAAATATAACTGAATTCGATCAGAACCCACCATTACGTGATAACTAAAAAAAGCACTTTTTGTTTAAAACCCTTTTCCTTCCTGGGCCGTATCTATTTTTTTGGGGGGAATCAATCAAGGATTTTAGGAACAAATCCAGCTCATTTTTAGTGTTGAAGGTATGGAAATGTTTAATTTTTCAATTAGATCTTCTTCGTTAATTTTCTCAAGACATTTGTTTCTCTTGCAGCTAAAAGAAACAAAAAATACTTTTATACTGCGTGTTATTAAAAACTTTATCAGTGAAAATGAAACTTTAAAACTTTTAGTAACATTGAATACAAAAATATTTACCTGCTGGGTAAGCCAATGTACTTTTGAGGTGAAGAATTTACTTGGTAGTCAACGAACTCTTTGCCTTAAATTCATGCAACTTTCATAATGTTTCTCTTCCAAAGATTCGGATCAGCTTTCCTTTTCTTTGTTGACATTTTCTTAAGAAAATTATCACTTTCTTTTCAATTTATTTCCATGTTTCACTTATGATAAGAGTAAGAACACAAAACATAAAGTTAGTTTATAAATTTAGGTAAAGTTATACAGTAAAATACAATAGCAAAAGACTAAGAACAAAAGACATAAAGTTAGACATAAAGTTAAAAATAAAAAAAAGTATTTTATTAAAAGAGAAGGAGTGGGTGAAATTTTTTTTTTTAATGTATTTATCTCAGTCAGTTCGTGAAAACTTTCGATCTGACGAGATGTTACAATAAAATTATTTTTTATAAAAACTTTAATTTATAAATTTATATTTTATATAAAATAGATGACTTGGCCGGTGGGCCAGCTGGCCAGTCTGTTACTTTTATCCCGAAGTTTCTCATTAGTTTTTTCAGATATACATCATGATAATTTCCAATTAGGTGCAATTGAGCAATTTAAACAGTTGCTTTTATTAACAAATGCTGATTCAATTTGATAGCTTTTGTTGAAAATTATTGAAATTATTCTTTTTTAAATTTTAAAAGTTAAGTTTTTAAGTTATTATTTTTATTGAAGACAACTTAAGAGATTAGAATACTTGTTTGTTTTATAATAAAATGTTTACAACTAGAATACTTGTTTGTTTTACAATAGAATTATCAGATTTATGACCATAAACATCTGCATAGGTTTTCTTTTTATATTTCATTTTTCAATACTTTGATTTCGCTTTAAGAATTGAACGAGTATGTTTTGAAAGTTTTAGGGTAATAGTTTTAGAATGACATCAAAGCTCTTCATAATCTGTAACGAATCCTAATTTTCTAATAAAAACATACAGTTTTATTTTTTTTCATTCAACAATTTTGTTTTCTTCAAGCTAAAATCTAGAAGCTTGTCTTAGAGCTAGAATTAATTGTGGGTAGTTACAGGTGCTATCTACTTAAGTACAGATTTGGCTGTCAGCAGTCAGGGTTTTTAAACCTTTTTGCAGTTTAGTGATTTTTGAGTTTACTGATAAAGTTATGTCATAACTTTATCAGGGAAGTAATTTTTAAGATCTGCTTTAGCGTTTTCACTTGTAGAGCTAATGAGGCAATACAACACAACCATTACTTTATCAAGATATACTGCACTCTCTTTGTCCAGACACGGCTGTATAAATGCAAAGCAAACATCTTTGCAAGAAAAAAATAATAATACGATTCAACCATTTAGACACAAGTAACATTATACTAATAGAAAAAAAAGTGCATGCAAACTTAACAAGTATTGCAGTCTTGGAAAGCAATGGTTTCAACAATAATATTAATAGTATCTGTAACTAAAAACGCACATGAAACGCACAAGACAAGCTTTACGTGACTGAGTTTTCAATCTAATTTTCCGAAAAATTAATGTTAACTAATATAAACATTAATTAAAATTTTTACTTTAGTAATTAAATTTCCGAGAAATCAATGTTTACTAATGTACTTCTTAAACAAGACGAAAAAAAAACGTTTTTTAACGTTTCAAAGGGTTACCCTCTCTGATTTTAAATCTTATTATTTTTACAAAAAATCATTAATGGTAACGTGTTTTATTAAATTAACGTATATTAAATTAAGAATAATACACTAAGTGTTTTGATAGAAATTCGTATTGTTGCCATGGTAACAGATTTTTCATAACTTTTTCTCACCACCGCAACAAGACGACCGAAGTTAAGGGTCAAATTTTTTATCTTTTTGTTGTCCAAAAACTTTTTTTTTAGTTTGAATAAAAATTTATTTCGTTCATATCATAGAGCTTAATCAGGACAATACACATCATTTCATAAGAAAATATTATACCGTTCTCCAAATATATTCACCGGCGTCCACAATTGCTATTCTGAGAAAAACACGATTAAAGCAAAACCTTTAAATACAGAAATATTTTAAGAAGGTAAAAAAAAAAAAAATCCAAATTTTCAAAGTCCACCAGGCACATACAAGTCACCATTTTTTTCAATTATTTTGTCTTTTTATTTCAACTTTTTGGCATGTAATAATTGCCGTCTTGACTTATTGTCAGGGTTCATACGATATTTAGCATTTCTTATTCTTTTATTATTTAATGCTTTGCATCCTGCAATCATATGAAAGTCTGGTACCCTTTTCAATTCTTTAAGAATATCAAGTGATGCTTTTGCTCCAATATTTATTAAAGTAAGCTACAGCATCATATACAACAATTTCTACTTGGGTAAGTGAGACAAATGTTTGTTTTGGTAGGCGGTCCTAAATCATCCTATTAAACGATTCATTATTATTTTTTGTTTTGACATGCAAACATTTTTGTAACTCTCTATCTTCACTTAATTTTTCAAATAATCACATTCATAATAATGTTTATTGGTAAACCCAGTCCTGGCTTATATGTTGTTGTTTTATTTATTTTATCGGCATTGTATTTGCACCAGCTGCCTGAACCAGTTGGACAGTGTGGAAATTTTAAGCTTTTTTTTTTTTTTTTTTTATGAAGCCACATTAAATAGCAATGTTAACACTAATGCCTTCATATCTTTTATGTTACCTGCATTTTGTCTGAATGCAACTCCAACAAAATTTTGCTAGCGATCAATTGTCGCATCTGTAAGACGTTCTTTTCCACAAGGGCCTTTAAATTTCTTTAAATTCCGCAGCTGTGTTCCAACTCTTATTTGGTAAATGTCAATTTCTATATCAGGGTATGTATTTTTATCATTCATGTAATTTTTACGACCTCCATCACCTAAATAGTGAGTATATCTTAACTGGCGATTATCAATAGAACACTAAAAAAATCGTTTTGCTCCTTCTGGCTCCATAACTACCAGCAGAACCTTAGTAATTATACTTACAAACGTGGGAATTTCTCAAGTGTGCATAATCATTTTGATTAGACTTTTGAAGGCCTTGATTAATACTACAACTTTTACAATATCTAGACATGACTTCAACATCTGATACATTGCCACTATCAGTAGAGATAACAGAAAAGACTCCGTTGAGCAATAAAAAACCACATTAAAAACGCTAATGTTCTACCATCTTTTTTAAAAAAAATTTAACCCTGTTTTCAAGGAATAAGAAACTATTTTTTTAACTACGCGACCCCTGGTTTTTATTTTTGCCAAAATTTAACATATTTTTTGTTTGTTTGCTGTTGTTTTTTTTTGTTTGTTTTTTTGTTCTTTATTACAACATGAAAATTTGTATACAAATATATAAATTTAAAAAGTTTACTATTGAAGATTATGTTAAAATAATGATAGAAATTAAATAAAAATAAAGAACGTGGAAACTCAAAGAAGACTTAGAGGTCTTGTCATAAGAATCGCTAAAGTTTGACGCGTCAATAAAAGTTGATGTAAACTCATTCAATGCGACTATCGCATAATTTATTGGTAATAAATATAGTATTTAAAGTTTTCCTTAAATTAACTTGAAATATGGATGGCTTTACTAGGATCATTATTCTTTGGATTTTTTTTGATTTTTTGATTTTATTTTTTCCTGCATCTTTTTTTCATTATACCACAATTTTCTTGAATAATTTTCATTTTTCTTCAAAATTATTATTTTCTTCAACAGTTATAAAACACCTCTGAAAACACATTATTGAATAGATTTAGATCTTATTTTTCTTCTTTTTTCTTTTTTTTAAGTATATCATGATGAATATTGTTTAGTATATCGCGATTGTCTTGTTAAATTTATAATTACAAGATTTTTATTGTAATATCATGAATATTTTCTACTTTGGTAAAAGTTCTTCTTTGACCCACGTGGAGCAACTTTGAACCGGGTTTTTTTCAGCCGTTTTAGGCAAGTAGGTTAGTTTTGAAGGTCATACTAGTTTTTTACATGTATGTACATACATAACATCATATGTGCATACAGAACATTTGTATGAACACAAGTAAACACATAGACATATACAAATAAAACATATAGATACATATTACATATATACACACATACATACATAAATATATATACATAAATACATATATGCACACAAATATGCATATATATATACATACATACACATACATGCATACATACATACATACATACATACATACATACATACATACATACATACATACATACATACATACATACATACATACATACATACATACATACATACATACATACATACATACATACATACATACATACATACATACATACATACATACATACATACATACATACATACATACATACATACATACATACATACATACATATATACACACATACATACATATACACACATACATATACACATAGACATACATACGCACACACATACGCACATATATACACATACATGTATACGCACACACAGGTGCATACACACTTACATATATACACATAAATATACACACTCATACTCAATATATTTTATAAAGTATATTTTACTAAACTATATATAACATTATTTAAGAAAAAATTTACAGAATTAGTACTTAAGAACACTGTATATGTTTGCAATATATAATAACTTTAACAATAAAGTATTGTTCTAGAAAACACAAAATAAGAAAACTTAAAATCAAAATTTAAAAAAACATAGATATTTCATCTATTGAAAATATAATATTTTTTTAGTTTTAGTTTAAAGGAGGGATAACTACATTTCTTAAAAACATCAAAAAATTTTGTAATTATTTTATTCCACAGAAAAGCTCTACAAAACGAGATGCAAAACTTTCCAAAATTTGTATGGTAAGAAGGTTGTCGAATAGCTTTATCATTTCTTAAGATATATTTGTTCTTTTCTTTCAAAGTAAATAAATTTTGAAAGGGTTCAGGAAATAAACTGTTTTTACATTTATACATAAAACAAAGAACATTGAAAATATTCAGCTCGTATATACTAAAAACATTCATATCAATTAGGAGAGGCTTGGCATGAGTAAAACGATCCCTAAAATTAATAAGGCGTGCAACATGTTTTTGTTGACAATATAGAGGTTCAAGTTTTCTTTTATTTATACTACTCCACGCAACACTTGAATAGTTTAGGTGGCAATGGATAAATGAATGATATAACTGAGTTAAAGTGTGCTTATTTAGGATATTTCTTGTTTTATATAACATTCCAATACTTTTAGATATTTTATTGCCCAAATTTTCTATGTGTTTTTTCCATGAGAGACTTTCATCAATATAAACACCTAAAAATTTGGTAAAGCTTACTTGTTAGAGTATTGTCAATAAAAAGAAAAGGCATGTCATTTGGCAGTAAGTGTTTTTAAAAATGAGTGTGGATGAAAATCCATTTGGTTTTGTCAATATTGAGAAATAATTTTTTTTGTCTTGAACCAATAAGAGATTTTAATTAGCTCGTTGCTCATGTTTTCAAATAGATAATTTGTTATTGAGAGATAAAAAAAAAGATGTGTCATCTGCGAACACAATTGTCATTAAGTTTGAGGCTTTATATAGATCATTGATGTAAATAAGAAATAATATTGATCCCTGAGGTACTTTACATGTTATATCAAGCAAATTTCAATGCCAATTTGAATCAACGTAGACATATTACTTGCAATTACTTAGATAGCTTGTAATCCAATTTAGAACATTACCAGTTATTCCATAATATTGCATAATAAACTTTTTTATAAGAATTTCACGATCTATGGTATCAAATGCCTTTGCTAAATCTATGAAAACTCCCAAAGTATATTGGGAATTTTCAAATGATTCAGTTGTACTTCTTGAAAACTAGATAACTGCATGTTCCGTAGAATTATTTATTTTAAAACCATATTGGTTGATATATATGAGATTATTATTTAATAGGTGATTATATATTCTATGATAAAGAATTCTTTCTAAAACTTTTAAGAAAATGGAAAGAATGGATATAGAACGGTAATTGTTAATATTAGTTAAATCCCCTCCTTTAAATATTGGTATAACCTTCGCTATTTTTGATTGATTAGGAAAAATTCCTTGTCTGATGGAACATGAAAATATCCTAAAAAGAATATCTTTTAAGACATCATATGAATTAATAACAATGTTTCCATTGATATCATCATGGCCAATGGCTTTGTTAGGTTTGAGCATTTTAAAAGCACATTCAAATTCATCAAAAGTTAGCTCAAAGGAGTTAAGATGTGATGTTAGGGGGAAAGAAAGATATTTTTCAAAAGTATTAGTACTTGAACTTTTTAGGCTAGGTTTTGGCCAACGCACAGTGAGACAGAGTGTGCCAAAAGACCAAAAAATCAATATCAGCATTGCACGGTGAAAATTTGTCATAATGATGAAGAGATGTTTATTAGAGGAAATACCTAGTTAAAAAAACATTAAATATTAGTTTAAGCGAAATTTTATTCGGTTATTTATACGTTAATTTGACATGTGTTCCAAAACGCTATTTTGCATTTTTTATTTATCAACTTTATTACGCTATTATTGTTTTAAATTAACTTTATTGACTTTCATTTTAAACTTTATTATTTTAATTAAGATTGTCTTTTTCGCTCAGGCTTTTAAAAATAATTTAACGTAAATGTAATCATTAGTCTTTATGCATCGAAAACAGACAGTTTTCGATATTTTTTTTTGCTACTAACCTTTACTATTAGGTATCAGATAAACTATCCTCCAAACATTTGACTATGTAAATCTTTTGCTAAATGTATGTAAATAGCCATGCAACATAAATATTTTGCAACTTTTTGCAATAAAATAAGTTATAACAAAAGATTGGTCTTTGGTTATTGGTCAGTTGATGAGAAATACTGAACATGTAAAAAAGATGTTTTGTACACAAAGAATACCAACAAAATCTTTCATTACTGTTATAATATATAAGTTTTGTAAATATAAATCTAAAAAAGTTATTTTATGACAAATACATGCATCGAAAAGTAATACTTTTAATGTTTACACTGATAAAAGTTGTCTTGTCCATTAAAAATACTTCGTATTTTTCAACAAAATAATAAAAAAAAATTTTTTTATTATATAAATACATGTTTATTACTTTATTTATGCATTTTATATATAAATATAGCTATTCTAATAAAAAAACTATGAAAATAATTTTGGCACAAAAAACTCGATTTTGTCCCACTGTGCAACGGATACAAAATATTTATTTAGTTCAGCAGCTATCTTCTCTTGATTAATCAAGAACTCTTCGTTTATTTTAATCGTTTAGGGCTAAGATATTTTTGTTTTGATACTGCCAGTAATTTCTTGAATGATTTCCTAAGTGCGTTTAGAATTTAGTTTATATTTTTCTAGCAAATTAGTATAGTATTTATATATAAGATTTTTTCTTTGTCGCTCAAAGATTTTAGCGTAATTTTTATAAATAGTTTTACTTTCTACCAATTTTGATTTTAAATATTTGATATATAGTTTTTGTTTAGTTTTTGAAGATTTTCTTAGTTCCTTGGTAATCCATAGTGATTTGTTGTTTTTTGGTTTAAGATTAATTTTTATTTGTTTGAAACTTGATTCGTAACAAAGAATGTTTAAAAAAAATTGTTGTAGACTAAGTTTACATTATCTAAAAAAATAATCTGTTCCCAATGTAGTAAAAATAGTTGTTCCTTAATTGATGTTAAATTTGCTTCATTAAAAATACGTTTAATGTGATATTGGTTTGTATTTGGCAATATTTTATTATTAGCATTAATCGAAAAGAATATCGGAAATTGATCTGAGATCTTTTTTAATTATGTCCTTTTGAATTGTTTCATTAAATAAATCATTGGTTATTATACTATCTATAAGAGATGTTGTTGATTGAGTGATTCTAGTTGGTTTATTAATTAAGGGAATGGATCCGATTTCAAATAAAGCATTATAAACCATTTTAATTTTTTTTATGACGTGATATTCGAAGCAATCGAGATTAAAGTCTCCTAATATGTAGATTTTTTTTTTCTTGATTGCATTTTTTTATTATATTGTGAAATAAAAATGTACCAAAATTTTTAATTACGCCAGATGGTGGCCGATAGCAACAGCTAAGTAAAATGTTTTAGGTTCTTTTGGTTGAGATTTCGATAATTAAAACCTCTATATTGTTGTCAGAAATACTCATGTCATGCCTGATAAAAAATTATAAATTTTCTTTTATAAAAGAAAAAGCGGTTTTCTTATTTACATAAATGTAAATAAGCAAACCGCTTCCGCGTTTTTTAATTTTTCGCGCTAATGGTATCAAATTAAAACCTTGCAAATTAAAATTAGTGCAAGCAACATTATTACACCACGTTTCGGTTAAGCAAATTACGTTAAAAATTTAAAAAGTTTCCTCAATTATATTACAAAAATTATCAATTTTTTTTTTTTTAAACTGCAATGTTTAAGTGCAACGCGTTTAAATTATCAGGTTCAAGAAATTCTTATATTTCGTTGGTATTTTCGTTTTTTGTTTCGTATTTTCGTTGGTTGATATTTAAATTTAATTCACATTTTAAGATGTGCATACATCAACTGACAAATAGGGTTTGGAGCAATTAAATGTACATGGTTTGGATCAGGGTTAAGGTCAGAAATCAATAGGAAATGCGTTTTGTATTAGTGTTGATAGAAACCAGGCTTTTTTTAAAGTTGTTATTGTAAAGGAATTTTCTCATAAAGGTAATTCCGCATCAAATCACCCAAAATTTAGAAAATTTTGAACCATGGGTCTTCAAATTTTTTAAAAACCTCTTTGGCTGTTGCATCTTAAAAAGAAAAGTTAACATATAAAATTTTAGCTAAAAATGTTGAGAGGTTGACAAGATACTGCAATTTTAATACTGACCTCGTTTCCTAAAATGACCCGGTTTTCATAACACTCTGAAAAAACATTTTTCTTAAAATAGTAAGAAATAAAAATGGCAAAAACATGAAAATAAACATATATAATGTTTTTTTGATGCTGAATTCAATAAATGTACTTAAAATGCTAAAATATAAAAGGAACATGCTTAAAAATTAATAAAACAACTAGTTTCTATAAAACAACTTTGGGGCCCAATATCTCAAAACACCCCCATCAAAAAAAATTTTTTTTTGCTGTTAATATTTTCAGCTGTTTATAATCTTATTAGGCACAAAAAATCTAACTGGAAAAACGACTGAAACATACGGAACTTTAATTTCAAAGATGTATCAAATTTTCAATAAGCTATTTTAAAAAACTTTCAAATAGAATTCTGTAAAATATTATATTTAGTTAAAAGACTCCTTTAAAAAAAAAAACAATTTTGTTATATTTAAGGAAGTCTTAATTATATGATAACCAAAGTGGTGCATTTTGCATGGGTGCAAGTGGTACACATTCTGTTTGTGTTTGTTCTTATGCCATATTGCTAGTAGATGCTTTAAATATTGGACTAAAGTATAAGGACTTACTTTCAAAAACCGTTTGCTCAGTAGAAAACAAAGAATGCATGTTTGCACAGTGTGATGATTGTCCTGGTAAAGAACCCCTTACCAAATATTTGTATGAGATTTTTGGAGAATACGAAGATGATTTTGAGATACACTACAAGCAAGGGCAAACTACTGACCGTGCAACACTATTAAGTTTAACAGCTGATGTTCCAACGTTTGTTGAACTATTAGCATCTTGTTTTGAAAAGCTACAAGCTCATTCTTTTATTTCTCACTCTCAATCACAGTACCTTAACCAACTGAAGCAATATATGGATCAATCAAACATTATCCTTATTGACGACTTTGCTGAAAATTATGCTTTTGTTGTCCAAGATGAAATACAGAGCTATCATTGGAACACCCAACAATGTTCTTTACATCCATTAGTCATATACTATAAAGATGATAAAGGTGAACTGAAACATATTTCTTACTGTTTTATATCAGATGACATTATACATGATGTAACTAATATGTACAAAATATTCCAACTAATCATACCAATATTAAAAATAAAATTTTCCAATCTGTCTAAATTACATTTATTCACTGATGGTTGCACAGGACAGTACAAAAATTGTAAAAGCTTTTACAATCTATGTCAACTAGAGAGCGAATTAAAATTGAGTGGTACTTTTTTGCCACGTCCCACGGAAAGTCACCATGCGATGGGATTGGTGGTACTGTAAAAAGATTAACAACACAAGAAAATTTAAAACGACCGTACAAAAACCAAATTCTCACATCAGAAGCTATGTATGAATTTTGTATTGATAAAATCAAAGTTGTTAACTTCATTTACATAAAGGGATTGGACTTACAATTGCAACGTGAAGAGCAAAAAGAAAGGCACACTGGTGTAACAACTCTACCTGTACTCGTAGCTTTCATCAATTTATATATCTTGGAGATAACAAGGTTGGGGCAAAGAGGTGTAGTACAGACACTAATTATACAATAATCCACAATCTTAAAAAGAAACAAAACATATCTCAACTTGATACTGTCACTTTAGGTTGTTATGTCGCTGTAGTCTGTGATGATAAGTGGTGGATCGGCATTGTAACTAAAACCAACTTCGAAGAAGTTGATGCTAAAGTTAAGTTTCTTCATCCAAATGGTCCATCAATCTGTTTTAACTGGCCTGAAAGAGACGACTACTGTTTTATTCCAAACACCAACATATTGAAAAGACTATCTGTTTCACAAGCTTGCTCTAGTTCTGGTAGAAACTATGTGTTTGAAAATGCTGAAATAGAGGAAGTACAAGTAAAATGGGAGCAATATTGTAAACTATTACAAACACAGTCAAAATAACTTTCATCTTTGATACCTTTACAAATCTTGTATATTTAAGTAACCTTTTAAATTACGATTAACTTTATTTTATTTACAAATATATTTTTTGGGAATTTCTTGAAAAAGTAATACATCTTTGAAATTAAAGTTCCGTATGTTTTAGTTGTTTTTCCAGTTAGATTTTTTGTGCCTATTAAGATTATAAACAGCTGAAAATATTAACAGCAAAAAAAAATTTTTTTTGATGGGGGTGTTTTAAGATATTGGGCCCCAAAGTTGGTTTATAGAAACTAGTTGTTTTATTAATTTTTATGCATGTTCTTTTTATATTTGAGCATTTTAAGTACATTTATTGAATTCAGAATCAAAAAAACATTATATATGTTCATTTTCATGTTTTTGCCATTTTTATTTCTTATTATTTTAAGGAAAATGTTTTTTCAGAGTGTTATGAAAACCGGGTCATTTTGGGAAACTAGGTCAGTATTAAAATTGCAATATCTTGTCAACCGCTAAACTTTTTTAGCTAAAGTTTTGCATGCAATATTTTTTTTATAATTAGGAATAATGTGTCAAAATATAACACAAAAGGAAGACACATGGTTCAATGGACTGGGTGATTTGATGTGGAATTGCCCATAACCGAGAATGACAAAGATGGTGAATATTAGCGTTTTTAATGTGGTTTTTTATACTTTAACATCAAATTAGAGTACTTTCCTCAAGTTTTCAGACCTATGTTTTGATATGATTCTGAATCAGTATAATGTATTCTATCTTAATCAATCAAAAAACAGGAAGGAGGGGGGGGGGGTTAGAAAGTCGAATAGCGCTAATATCATTTGGTGCCAAAGATGTTTTTCGCAATTTATATTAAAGTTTGGGTTTATTTAAGGTAAAATGTATGGCGTTTGGATTTCATTAAGGTAAAATGTACGGCGTTTGGGTTTAATGAAGGTAAAATGTATGGTGTATACAGTTAAATTGGCAATTTGACGATTTGTATGATCATACGCAGGTAAAAGTAGTTGAATTTTTTTTTTTTTTTTTTTTTAAATTTTAAAGGGGGATAGCCCCTTAAGGGAATTTTTACTAAGGATTAACTATTATTTCAAATATTCTTTATTTTTGATCAAGTATACTCAACACTACTTTACAGAATTAATTACATTTAATGATAATAGTAAAAACAAATCAGTCAGCATTTTTTTTCATAAAATGCGTGTTCCCGCTGAAATAATGCGAAGTTTCCGTTTTAACTATCGTTAAATTATTCTGCGACATTTGATAGGTTTGCTTCTAACAGCTAAAGTTTGCATTTCACTTTTGGGAGCAATTTTATTTCTTTTTTGGCAATGATAAAAATTTCCTGAGACTTTTTTTTTGTGATTGTAAATAAAACTTTGTTTTTATGCGTGCGTGTTTGCACAAAAAACTTGGTTTCTTTTTTCTTATTTTTTGTGATTGAACACTAAACTTTTTTTTCTTTTGTGCTGACTAAACTTTTGAGCTAGATGTAAATCAACTTTATTAATAAATATTTAACTCAACACTCTTATGAAAAACTATTTTTTTATTCTAAAAATAAGAAAATCCTAAAAAATCACTAGTTTTTTAAAATGATTTCAAAAGTGACCCTATCTAATCAAAAGTGACCCTATCTATTCAACGAAAGGAAGCCGAAAAATTTTAAAAATATAAATAAATTTTTTTTTTTAATTTTAATTGTTTATCAATATCACGTGTTCTCTTCAAAAGAGAGTATGTAAAATTGTTAACATCAAGATTATCTCCAAATTTCGGAGATAATCTAGATGCATATTATCATATTCGTTATTATCAAAAAATAAAAAAATGCCTAAATTTTTTGAATGCTATAATAATACGAAGTTTAGCCGAATAAAAAGTTATAAATCCAATCAAATATCACATAATCTCATTAAAAGAGAGCACGTGATATTTGATAAACAATTATACTAAAAAATTTTTGCTCAACAAAAGCTGTAATTCAAATTGCTACTGAAAGTATAAATTACGTTATATTTTAAAGTTTTCTTAGAATTTTATGTACAACTACATTTTAAAATCACTGCAAAAGCTGTTTAGAAAAAATGTCTACTAATTTGAACAAAGAACTCTCGTTTTCATCCATTAACGAAGTCATCTTGCTTGGAGACCTTCGGAGCTGTCCAGCTTTATCTGTGTTTATAGGAGAAGGAGGAACACCACGCCTCGATTTGAATCGATTTACAGCGTAGAGAAAGTTACTCTAGTAAAATAGAAATAAAAAAAATAGTAAATATAACATTTACATATAACATAACAAAATAAAATTAATAATAAACATGATAAAGATAATAAAAAGCATGAAACTGACAAAATTAAAATTATGCAAGCAATAAACGCTCTCCATACATATTTACTAAACATATTATTAGTACTTTTTTTTCTGATTTTCAAAAATCAAAGTTAAATAAATTATATAACAGTTATATAATTATATAAAGTGCAAATAAATGATACTTTATTAAAATTCTTTTAGAATTCTTTTTAAAATACGCACAAATTATAGAAGACTTTTAAAAATAATCTTGAATCACGAAATTGTCAAAACTATGTACAGAATTGTTAAAGGATACGCTACAAATCTTTTCCAAAAATTTATTGAAAACGTAGTTGGACCCGCTATCTACCAAGCTTGAGCCACTCTCTTACCATCGTAAAGCTGCATCTCTTTCTCTTTTCTACAAATACTATCATGGTCGTTTCTCATAACTAGCTCTATCAACTAAAACTCTCACTCGACTTGTCATTAAGCAAAGTCTCATCCTTTTACTGTATCTGTCCCTGCATGCTCTCAAAACTTTATTTTTGTTTTGAAGTTTTTTTTCGTTTTTGAAAAGTTGTCTTATTTTTTTCCTCGCACTTCAACCCTTCAGAACTCTCTTCGATCTTCATGTTTTCCTGACTCATAAAACCTCCAACTTTTCAAATCTTGTGTCAACCGTTTCAAAGTGGTTTTGAAATGAAAACAAAAACTTTGAAAGATTACTTACAAAAAAAACATGAGAGGAATGATTACGAATATTGAAAAGTGCCATAACTAAAAGCTGCATAACTTATGCAAAATATACAATTGTTCGTATGATGATGACGATAGTTTTAATTAGGAAATTTTCAATACAAAAAAAAAAAAAGAAGAAAATTTTTATATATTTTATTGGCCCAAAACCGGTTTTAATCTTATATTACCATAGCCAACCATATCTTTGGTCAAGGTCAAGTACTGGGATGTAATTTTTCTATTTGATAAAACTATCAAATAGAAAAACTTAAGCGTATACCTAATCAAAAGAATTTAAGTTAACTTTATTAAAAAAACTTATAAACAAAATTTCAGTACATATTTCTTTACTTTTATAAATGTATTTGATCTTTATTGCCAAATTTATAATAATTAAGTCAACAAGACTTTTAAAAATTTGGTTCACTGATATAATTCGTAGTTGATCCCATAGTTTTAAGTACAATTAAACAAATCATATTTAATATAACTAAACAATAAAATTTCATTCATAACAATGCACACCAGATCGTCTACAACATGCTAGGTGGACAAAAATATTTTATTCTGCGATTTGATTACTAAGAATGCAATTAAGAATATTTTTGTATTGTGTTTCATTGATATGGTTTTTTTGGTTATTTGTAAGCAATTTTAGTATTGAAAATGCTAAATAATTAATAAAAAAAAAATACTTAATTTTAACAATTGTTAATGTCATAAATTATGTAATAAAAATTTTATTAATAAATTTTGCATTGTTGTACAGCTCAGAACTTTGACTATATTAAAAAATTAGTTTGTAACATGTAAATACAAAAGGCAGTAGGCATTGAAAAATTAAAAGAAAAAAAAGATTTTACAATATGAACTTTTTTTCCAAACTTTAAATAAAACTGTTAATGTGATTAAAAAGTACTTGCCTTCTAAATTAAAATTCATCAGAGCAACAAAATGGTTGTTTTTATAAAATCTTGTTATATGGTATTACAAGCACTGCATAATAATAACTGAAATTTCAAAAAAAAATTTTTTTAGGATTAACAGACAACTTGAAAGATTGCAAATTGTATGAATCAAAAAAACAAGATAAAGCAAGCGAATTCCAAAGAACTGATGTTTAAGAAAAAAAAACTAAATGAATAAGAATTTTTGAAGCACTTAGAAACAGTCATGGTAGAAGGATGAGACATAAATATAGGAAGATCTAGATGATTGCGATAATGATTAGCTGAAAAAATTGATTTTTATCTGAGAAATGATTTTCTAAAATCATTTCTCAGATAAAAATCAATATTTTATTTGAGAAATGATTTCAGAAAAATGATATCTGAAAAAATTGATTTTTATAATTCACCATCCATTGAGAGCTCCATGCTGTAGCAGAAGTAAGATCCATTTCAAGTTCAAATGCCCCATTCAAACAATCAGAGAGTGTGAGCTACTTCAAGACAAGAATAAATGGTAGTATCATCAGCAAACAATGCCACCTTAGATGTGAGAACTTTTTGAGGATTGTTAATGTAAATCAAAAAAAGTATGGGGCCAAGGATAGAACCTTGAGGAACCCCTGAAGTTACAGGAAATAAAGAAGAGTTATGTCCACCGAGGACAACATTAATACTACGATTGGTAAGGAAGGATTCAATAGTCTTAAAGGTTTTACCTGTTTCACTGTAAGAAGAGAGTTTATGGAAAAGACCAGCATGCAAAACTTTATCAAAAGCTTTAAAAATGTTGAGAGCAATAGCCTTTCACATCTTCCTAATGGGCAACAAAACCTATGGTTTATTACTGTTAACAAATCAGCAGTAGAACGAGAAGACCGAAATCCATATTGATGATCAGAAAATTATTAGATTCAAGATGAGAGACTAAGTGTTTGTTAATTAAAGACTCAAAAACATTGCTTATGATAGGAAGAAGACTAATGGGACAGTATTTAAACGAGTCAGATTGCTCTACAGAACTTTTGAAAATAGGAATAACAGATGCTGCTTTTAGCAGGCTGGAAAATAAGACTCTGATAAGCACTTAAATAGTTAAATAAACTGTTAAATAGTTTTGAAAGTATAGAAGACAGCTCAAAAGAACACTTCTGCAAGACTATAACAGGCATATTGTCTGGACCACAAGCTGTAGAAGAGTCAATGCAGGAAATCACTTTAGACACAGAATCTAGAGTGATTCGAATGTCAAGCAATGGATCAACCTGTTTGATGGCTATATCAGTTTAGATGTGATTAGTGGATTCAAGAGATAATTGGTGAAGTTCTTAGCAAACAATTTAGCTTTGTCTGCAGGTAAAGTAACAAAATCTAAACCATGCAAGAGAGGTAGAATATTAGATTTGCATCTGAAGTCTCTGGAGCCTTATTTTTGAGTTGAAATACAAGATTTTGTGACCTGAGAATAGCAGGTTTTGGCATTTCACAAAACCTTTTCTCTAGCCATAGTAAACAGTTTGGTTTCTAGCCATAGTAAACAGACATCTATTTTCTGGAGAATTGTTTTGGCAACAGATATGGAAGTAATAGTTATGGTTAGAAATTGCAGCAACACAATGAGAAGAAAACCATTGAGAAGAGTGAGGCTTGATTTGGAATTGCCAAGAGAAAATAAAAGATTCCATGCCGGCCTAAATCCAAGAAGTTACATAAGAAGTTACATAAGAAGCACATTTGTCAGCAGGAAGACAAAAGACTTCCACCCAAGGCCCATCACAAAAAAAGTTCCAGTCAGCTTTAAGGTATGAGGTATTATGATTGGGGGATTCCGATGATGAAGAAGAATGAGATAATAATTTTAGAGAGACCAAACAATGATCAGAAGCACCTAAGGGTGAATGTGGAGAAACTGAGCACTGATTATTATCAGAAGCAAGACATAAGTCGAGTAGAGAAGGTAAATGATTTGGATTGTCTGGAAAGCATGTTGGAAAGTTGACAATTTGCATTAGAGATTGCATTAGAGAAAAACAAAAGTTATCGGCCTTAACCCCTTTAAAGTCACTGACACTAGAGGTAGTGATTTTGGCAAGTGACACTTAGTGGCAGTGATTTTGGCTGAAGGAAAAAGAGTAAGGGCTGGCCAAATTGATCAGAAATAACATCAAAAGGAGTGCAGTCTTGAGATGAAGAAGAGAAATATATAATAAAGAGAAAGGTGATAGAGTAAAGTGGTGCTAAACGAAAGTACATAAAAGAATAGTCTGCCGATTCAAACCTAGTTTCCTGATAAATGGGTGAATTCTTAAGAATGTATATGCCCAGGCCAAGCATGTGATTATTTAAGTCTTTACGAATTAAAGGAAGATAACCATCAACACAAAGATCACAAAATGGGACAGCTGAACTCAAATTAATCTCACTATGAGCAAGCACTTCTGGTGAACCTTGAAAAAGATGACTCAACTGCAGAAAAATTACTTCGAAGGCCACAAATATTAGTGAATGATAGGTTTCAAGAATTTGGTAATGATGATGGTGGTTTTTTTGTGTTTTACAGTTTTTGATACTTTAGTCACTTTTTAAATATAAAATATTTGATTTCTTGAACTGACTTTGGTCCACCTAGCTTGTATGAAGCGATACTAGGGCTGATCAAATAATGGACAAATTAAACTATTTAAATAAAAAATAATTTTTGGATAATTATTTAAATAGTTCAAATATTATATATTAAATTCAAATATTTATAGTATCAATAATAACATTTGTTTTTAGTACAAAGTAAATTGGTGCATGGTAAAAAGTAAAGACATTCCTAATATCTTGATAACCAATATAACAATATATTAAAATGTTATATATGGTAGCATATTTTATTTTATAAAGAATAAGAAAATTTGACTTATTGCTTCAGCCAAACACATGAAAATTATTTCTGGTTTAATTATGACCTTATTAAATATAATATATCAAATATTTCATTACTTAATGATATTCAAAGTTTGGTCATAAATAAGCCAGCCATGCCGAATCATCTTTCAGTTTCCACAGATGAAGATGACAAAGAAGAAAAGGCTGAATTTAAATTTTCTAAACCTTTTGGTCAATCATTAAATGCTTCAAACAACGCAAATTCTTTTTTAATAAGTAATAACATACTTTTAGTTGGTGAAGCCACAACAGGGTCAGATAAATATTCATAAAGTTCATCAATGTTACTCTTCTTTGGCAAAAATTCTTAGATTCTGGAGCATCACTCTTGTCATTTGAATCAATTGATGGGCTATTTTCAATTGAGAATATATCTTTCAAGAAAAGTCTTTTGTATAGATCTTTTGCTATCATTTGAAGATCTTTCTTTTTTGGATAATAAAAAATTGAGTTTTCAGTAACTTTTAAAGCCCACTAAAACCAGAGTTTCTTTTTTCGTTGATTCTTTCTAACACAGCAGTATAAAGATAACAGCAGTAATAACAGCACATTTCTTTTCATTTTATAAGATTAAATTCAAATCTTTTCATTTGTCAAGATGGTAAACATCTCTTTTACAAAGAGCAGTAGCTGTAACCTTATCATTTCTAAACACTCAGCAGAATCCCTTACGAAATCAACTTCTGATTTAGTGAGTATTAATTCACTGGCAGGCAGATCATTAAAAATGGGATAAAAAACATTTATTATCTTTAGATACCTTGAAAGCATTTTGATCAAGGAATTCCATCTTGTCCATGTGTCAAAAATCGTTGATTGTTGTTTTCCAAGCTCTTTCAAACAATGTTGTTGAAGAATATCATTTTTGGTTGGAGATATCCTGAATAACTTGGCGATTTTTCTAATTTTCATTATAGTTTCACAAAGATGTCTGATATGCCACCTGATGAACATACTTTGCTCATAATTTTTGTTGTAGGACTTTGCTAGAAAATTAAAGTTTTGAAACAAAGATGATTTTTTTTGTCTCAAATGCATTTAAGGCTAGATAATTGCCAAATATTCTCAAATACAAAAATCAGTTAACTAAAGAGTTGAAAATTTTGAACAACAAGTGTCCAGTTCAGCCATATCATCAGTCTTTTAAAAATTCTGAAATGGATTGCTTTATCCCAAAGCAAGAAGATAGTAAAGATTATGTTGCTTAAAGGTAAATCCCTATTACCAAAGTTAATGGTGTTATATATTTCCAGCTAGAAAATAATATAAACTGATCTTGTTTTATATACTTTTTTTTTAATTTATTTTTACTTATCCTTTACACTTTATTAGTCCTAAAACTGAAACAAATTAAAAACAATTCTCTGATGTTTCTTTCACAGAAAAAGTTAATTCTGCAAAACATGTCAAAATCCAATCTAAAATTAACTTTAAAAAAAAAACAATGATTTTATAGAGTTGTCTTTTGAAACTTTTATAGATTCTAAAATATTTAAGTGATTAGATTCCAACTCAGTTAATATTCCTTTATATAC